>NW_028277793.1:1638060-1965672 GCF_059751315.1 Micrasema longulum
ACAAAATTACCTCCAGCAGAAGATAGAGACGCTTTTGTAGGAATGGGCTCTAAAGTTTGTTCCAAAAATTCTAGAATGTGGGGACTTATGATGGTTTCTTCAGGAATACTTTGCAGGGTCACCCAAGCGAATAAAGAAGCTTTTTTAATCCCACCCTTCCTCGTGGGTGCTTGAATTAGTTTTGGTGCATCTTGTGGAGAAGTGGCATCGCCTTGGACGGTTTTAGATTCATAGTGCACCTAGAATAGAGTGATTTTATATTTTTTCAAATATAAAAATGTATGTAACTACTATTTTAAGATTAAAAGAATCTTGAAATAAAAAAACATTGCCAACTCCTTTACAGTCTATGTGTATCCGATATTGCCAAACTATGAGTAAAATAAATATCAAATCTTAAGTTACCTTAACATCCAGTCCAGGGACATGAAAGATGGTGAGGTCAATAAGGTGATACTGGTTCCTGGTAAGGTGCGGCTGGGAGTGGTGCTGGGAGTACCCAGCCTTGGGGCGGCGGGATGTGGAGGGGCTGGAGGGGGTGCCCCCGCCTCCTGCCCCCGCGCCCACCACACCCCCCGCCGCCAGCTCTGCGAGGCCGCCAGATGCAGACCTCTCCTTGCGTATCCGAGGAGCGTTTCTGAAATATAAGGTGAGCATTAAAGATGGTAAATATGTGCTCGCTAGCGTTTCTAAGTACATGTGGACTTAATTTTGTTTATTTACTACAATTTGTATAAATTGACAATTTTTTTTTTTTTTTTTAATACATTAAGAACTACTGTAGTTAATAGCCTTGCATGTTATGTACAAGGCAAATAGGGCTTTGACTGTCAGGAAAACATCGTCAGCAAACGCTTGTATGTCAATTGCATTTCCAAAATCCATTTGTATAAGGCCATTTAAAATTATACTCCAAAAGCTTGGACCACACGCTGAACTTTGAATACATCCTTGTGAAGTTTTTTTTTTGTATCTTGTTACATCTGAGTTACACTGACAATACTTATACAATTTTCTAGTGTAGGTATGATTTAACTACAAAAGCACCACATAGCACTATTTCATCAAATTTGAATGGATATTGTTCTTGTCGAAAATCTTCCAGTGCAAATTATTTCAAACGGAGTCCGGTTCTGCTCCTTTTCCTTGTTTAGTAATATATATGTATTTACATATATTAAAAATTCAATGCTTTATTGATTAATTATTATTAAGAAACTATTTAAATGGATAAACTTATAAAGGATAACTTATTTGTTAATTAAGCATTTTTTAAATACCTTTTGAATAACCGTAAAGATTTTTGTTGAATTGATTGTCCCAACACATTTTTTAGTTCTATGGAGTTGAGACAAGCCTCAAAAAATGTGTAATAAACTGTTTATAAGTAAAATAATAAATAATTAAATTAAATTAATTAGTAACTATAAAAACATATTTGGAAAAAATATTTTGTCTTTATTTTCACTGCTTAATCTATGTCCACTCTCTAGGTGCAGCATATAGTATGCATAAAGTCTTTCAAGGTCTCTCTGTCGGGGGCCAACTATGTACATTCTCAAATTCAGGTTTACGTTCCGTAGTTGAGGTGTGTCTCAGATCTTAAAAGGGTATACAGCTATCTAGGAAATTAATGACCTTCATAATACATACTAAGATACTTACGATTTTGATTCATCGTCTCTACTAGGGTCTTTTGTATGTAGTACGCATTTACCACTGTTGATAAACACCTTTACATCCAATTCAAAATCTATATTAGGCTCTTGCGGCTTTTTCACATTTACTATTGTTGCCGATCCATCTAATGGTGGAATACTGGAATGAATAAGATTTTATATTAGTTTTTATGTATGCATATATAAAAAAAATTAGAAAATAGAACACATATTTAGCATTCTAAAATATATAATTTTTTTTGTTGTACATGGTTCTTTTATTGCTATAAAAGTTATTGCTTTGAAAAATCTTCAAACCAAACAAAAAAAAGAAATAACAAAATACAGGGCAATATAATTATAATATTATAAATACACAAAAAAAAATTAACCAGTGAAATTTTCGGTGGAAGTTTATTGTTTTTAATATTTTTTTATATTATTTAAATGACAGGCTGATACATCATTAGTTTAAACTTCTTAAAAACCTAATCAGCCTGATGATGATGCGAGAGCGATGAAACCAATTATCTTTGGTTGACAAACTATGTGGGTATCTCCCTGTCATTTGATAATTTTTTTTAAATTGTAAAATTCAGGTAGTGTATTTTTTGTCGATGGGTTGCCTAATTTAAAAAAAAAATAGAAAACATATTCAACCTGTGGACAGTTTTCCTTCTGAGCTGCACAGTCTCTCCCTGCACCTCCATGTGGCTGCCCCAGGAGAGGGCACCAGGGTCCAAGGGGGCGCTGGGCAGTGACGCCTGGCGAGCGATGACAGGGGTGAAGCTCACAGTGCGCCGCCCTCGCAGGGATGCGGCGCGCGAGGGCCCCGCCTGGGGGGAGGTGTCGATGGAGCTCCAGCTGCCCTCCTCCAGTATCTCGTCGTCTAGCGCCGGGTCCCCACCCTTCGGCAGCAAAGTCTCCTCCGAACCTCGTCCCTTTGAAGACGATATGCTGGCAACGATGGTACTGTCGCAACTGGCAACATAATAATAAAAATTAAGAAACAAGATATTAAAATATATAGGCTTAAAAACTCAAATTATTATAGTAATATGTAAATGGTCCTAACATTAAAATATTTGCCGAAAATTAATCTATCTAACTAAACACCAAGTTAAAAACTTGCTTTTTTAATAGAGCGAATATTTTAGAATAATTTCTTATAAATAAAGATAAGTGAAAACAATGCAATAAAAGATAATCGACTAATTAAACTTGATGTAACTGTAAAATAGTATTATAATATTTTGAATTGCAATTTTTCATGGTCCTTGGCTGGCACCTAAAGTCTTACACTTCAGATCAATCCAGCATCAATCGTTCATCATCTTACCATCAATTTATCTTCGTGTAACAAAAATGATTGCATTTGAAGCAGATAAGAGAATGACGATGGGTATTATATTATTATGTATCTGTTACCTTTCAACATCTGTCTGATCTTCTGGAGTAGGACTTGGCACAACAAAAGAACGACTTCTATTGGAACCCAAACCCAATTTTCCTTTGGTAATAGAAGACGCTTTAACACTTTGTCTTCGAAGTTTTTGTATCATGTCCCTAAAAATGTTTTTTTTTAGCGATTAGACAATATTTATTTAACATAACACTTTATATACATATACAGTTTACATACATATGCATAAGGGCGGGCATATTGCCTTAAGGCAATTTCTTCCTACCTACCCAAACCGTTCAATTTGAGAATATATACGACTAAAACAGAAAAGATATACAATAATAGGTTGAAGTCTTACCGTCGAAAATCTTTGAACACCAATGCTTCCAACTCATGAAGCCGTTTCATTTCTTGTTCAATTGTTCCGTAACTAGCTCCTAATATTTGAAGATCATTGATAATTTTGGCTTGCTCATTCATTTCTTTTTCAATGAGTTTTGAACGTTTTTTCGCATCAATTGTTGAATCAAATAAAAAGGCAGGTAAATTATCTGACCATTTACGTGAAGTGCGTTGTACCACGCTGTCCTGTTTAAATGAATGAATAATTAAAGCTTAAATTAATCAATACACAAATGAAAAAAATACATGGTGATTCAAATAAATGTTGTAGAGTTTTAGCAGATAAAACTACCTGTGAGTCTCTGCTGATTACTGTATCATCAAATTCATCACTGTCATAATCCATTTTTAATGGATCTTCTTCTTCTGAACCTATAACACAAACCGTATAGTATTTAATGATTTTTTTTATTTTGTTTATGATATATTTAATGGTTGATACATGTTTTTTTGTGCACACATACCAGTCAACATCGTTAAAGTATGGCCCAAAGCAGATAATTGTTTTCCAACATTTACATCTAGATGGATGTCAACACCTTCCATCTGCCAGGAGACATTGAGAAACCATTTAGCATTTTCTGGAATGGAAAATTAAGATTTAAGGAGTCTTTTACCATTAAAACTTATATTATGTGTCCAACCCTACTTAAAACCAGGCAATATCTATACATACATATAGTTTTTAAAAAGACTCGGTTTTTTGTAACCACTTAGTGATGCACAAATAAAATTAAGATAATACAAACAATACTTTTACATATACATACCATTATTTTGTTTGGCAGCTATGGTTCGACTGCAAACTTCATATGTTCCCTCAGATACACTACACAGGTTCATAATCGAAGCATCATCCATATCTGGTTTCCAATCGTCCAAAGATGTTTCAAAGTCCTCAGCGAAGCGCAAACAGAGTCCGACGAATCTTCCTTTGCTTACTAGGGACCCAGAGCTGCAGGCTGATATGCTGGTGTTTTCTAGAGTTACTACTACAGCGCCACGAGACTCCAAGTCATACATGCTTCTCTGTCCCCAGTTAGACTAAAAATGTTTTTGAATTAGGGTTATTTTATATATTTCTACATATTTATATGCGTAAAATTTATTATTAAATAACTAATAATTTAAAATTATATTTTTCAAATCAAGTTAATAATCAAATAGCACAAAACTGAGGTGATTGGACATTATCAATATAGCCTACAATCTCTTCATATGTATACTGTTATGTTCAAATATTTTTTTATTGGAAGTATTTGCATTCTTATGATTTACCCAACATTTCAATTTTAGGAGCCATTTTCAACGGTTACTATTAGAAAGTGGGAATCAAATTGCAGTAGAGTGTGGTTCGAAAAAAATAAAATATGCAGAGGGACCTGAAAGCCATTCCGAAATTGGCTATTGAAAAGTGCTATGAAGAGTGTAAAAACGTTTGCATATGTTTATTGCCTCTAATGGTGATAACTTTGAAGAAGATAAAATAAATATTGATGAATAATTGAGCTTAAGTTGTTTTTTTTCACAAATTTGAAAAAAAAGTAAATCATAGATAACTAGTAAGCATACCAGAGGTAACTGATTCAATGGCAGACATATTCCCATATCATCTACAGTCAATTGTAAGAATAATGTACTTAAATGGGGCAGAGTACCACCCAACTGAGAGCCAAACTGAACTTTTTCGAAGACTTGCATTGTAGCTTTCAACACTTCTTTATTGAGATTTGCCCTTTTTTCATTCCAATATTCATATGCGTTCTTGTAATTCAACCAGACTAAAATGGCTCTATCTATTGCCATGGGTTGCACATAAATTAGTGGCCTTTTTAATGTGATTAATACAACTTCTTTGTCATCTCCTGAGACCATTTCATCTTGGAACGCATTACGGAGGGCTAAAATAAAAAAACATTTATATATCTTTAATATTAACTACATAAATACATAGAAAACTACAGTTAAAAATTAATTTAATTTATAAAAGCAAATAAAAACACTGACCGATTCTCGTATTGAAAAATGCATATTGTTGAAATTCTGGTTCTGCTTCTTCAAACATGGCATTTTTAATAAGTTGCCCGAGACTAAGGTTTATATCCACTTGAGCTTTAGCAAACCACTTCATATTATAGGGAGTTGAAGTTTGGGAAACATTTTCAAATCGGTTTGACAATTGGAACTCCATAGTTCCGGTTTCCAATCTTACAGCTGAATTACTCGGAGTTGTAGCGGTAAGTTGAATTCGCTGTAATAAAACATAGAAACAATTCATATTGTTATAATGTGAAATTGAATATTACAAACAAACAAACAAACAAACTATCAAGCCGTTTCTCCGTAAGGGTAGGCAGAGAGTATAGAACGCCAAAACATTCTATCTTGGCATACAGACCTCGCTTCCTCTACATTCATACATCTTCTCATGCACGCACGCCTATTATTCCTAATTTTGACATGTCCATCTTCAAGTATTTGATGGACTTGATTGTGCCATGTCTTTCTCGGTCTTCCTCAACATTTGCATCATAGATCCTTTTAGCCGTACTTTCGCTGTCCATTCGCTCTAGATGTCCAAACCAACGCAGCACCCCTTTCTTGATTCTGTCGATAATGCATGTCTCAGCCTTACACACTTCATGGATCTCGACATTTGTGCACCTATCATACATCGTTTTACCACACATTCCCTGAGGGATCGCATTTCGACAGCATTCAACCTACTTTCATCACCATTTTTCCAATTCCATACTTCGCTCCCATACATTAGAGTTGGCACTAGAACTCCGTTGTGAACTGCTAGTTTAGCCTCCTGCGATATCGCAGGAATCATCGCAGGAATATTACAAAAGTTGAAAATAATAATACACACCTTCAATCTTATCACAAGAGAAAATAAAAGTCTGTTTGATAATGTAGACATATCATCTTCTTCAGACCATAGAGGAACTGGCTTTTCTCCACCATAAACTTTTTGGACAACTTCATTAACTTCCTGCAAAAATAAATTACTCATATGGACCACAACACGATTTAAAATTTCAGTTTCACATAAAACTGAATGTGTGTGAAAATCCATATTTTATAAGGTCGATAGGTTTGGCTAGATGCTTTTGAAAAATTTCAATTAAAATGGCATTTACTTCACAATGCATGAAGAAAAGTATTTAAAATATACAACCTGATCCAAAATTCAACGATAAGCGGACACGAGTGGACCTGCTCATGACTACTCGAGAAAAAAAAAAACACTTTTTTTATACTTATACAAAAATTTATAAAATCCGTCGAAAATTAGCACCCTCTAAGCTATTAGTTCACTTTCATGCATCGTAGTGTAAAAAAAAAGTATGGACACTCATATAGCAAGTTTTTTAAAAACTAACGCAACTAACCAAGATTAAAAAATGGTATAATACTATAGGAAAACTAGCAACTAAAAAAAATACGCGTACTATTTCTAAACAAAAAGCAAATTTTAGGGAAAAAAATAATTATGATTAATTTTTGTGTAAAAACTACAAGCATTCAGGGATTTCTAAGGGTTGTGGTAGATAGCAGCGCTACTTAGGTTGCCGATACAAAAAAAAACAGAAATATTAAAAAAATTGTGGTCAGGGTAGTTCAAAATAGCTTAGAGGGTGTTAATTTTCGACGGATTTTATAAATTTTTGTGAAAGTTTAAAATAAATGTTTTTTATTTTTTCTCGAGTAGTCATGAGCAAGTCCACTCGCTGGTGTCCGTTTATCGTTGAATTTTGGGACAGGTTGTATATTTATAGCAATCTATCCTAAAAAGGATGATTTATGACATCAAGGGGAAAACATAATGCACGTGTAGAAATTAAAGAACCAAAAAACTTAAAATTTTAATTTATTTCACAATCCAAAAACTTCATTTTTGGACAGGAAGTTTTGGATAATAGGATGTGGTGGATAATTTTAGGGTTAAGGATGGAGAGGACTAATGATACATTAATATAATTTGAGATATTTTGTTCAGGGAGGAGTCTATAATATTTGTGTCTCTATTAGGCAACTAAAGAATATGTGGTCTAGAGTCTCGTGGACCAGACCACATTCGCACCATGGACTTTCCACAGCATTAATTTAGAATAAATGGCTATATGTGCTACAGTGCAAAATTCGTAACGTTAGATACGAATCTCTTAGACCGGTTTGTTGAATAGAACCAAAGAGTGAGAATTCTTTCTTGAATACTTTTATAGAATACTCCTTTACATTCCCTTAGAATGCATTTGGAAGTCAATTCCCACTGAGCATTCAATCGACTTTTTGCCTCGTTCTGAATTCGAGGGAACAGTTTAGAAATTCACACATGATAGTAGAGAGGATGAGAGTCATCTAACGATGCCACTTTTGCCAGTTCAACGGAAATACTTTACAAAATAATTACACAACTAGTTTTGGAAAAGCACTCTCAACAACAGGGGTTATAACTTCTTCATTGTTGCTTCATTCAACTGTCAGTGTATTTTATGGATTTATGTGTAAAATATAATTCTGATACAAACCTTCATGAAGACCTTCTGCACAAATACCAGATGGTTCAAGAGATCAGTGGACAAGGAGTGTTCGAAGGTCCCTATGTCGGCTGTAGCGGAGAGGTAGGAGCCGCTACGCAGTATCACTCCCTCCATGGGGCTGTCAGTTCCGGCCGGGGGCTGCGGACCCCCTCGCCCCCCCTCGCTCACATACTGAGCCGACACATGCACAGCGGGGAGAGATATGCTGGCTGCGCTAGGTAGGTTTGCTTCTGTTGCCTGAAATGTACATTTTTATCAAAATTATATGAGTACTCATTAATTTATTTATAGTGATTCACAAACAACACATAAGGCATTGGTGATAAAAAAATAAGGTGAATTTTTTTTTTTTTAATACGCGGGCTCTTTGATTCTGGCAAATCTTTAAGTTGGTAGTACTGACACTGACATCTTTGTCAAATTTCATGTCAATATCTGCATTTGTTCAATAGTTACACACGTGTTTTGTGAACAGCAAAAAGTAAATTTAGCGATTTTTACAATGCCCGATTTTGTTGAGCAAAGAAGTTGAATTAAATTTTGTTTGCGGAATGAAATTTCTGCTGCAGAAACGTTGATAATGTTGCAGAAGGCCTTCGGTGACCAGGTTATGTCACAAAAAAAATGTTTACATGTGGTATAAACAATTCAAAGAAGGCAGAGAAAGTGTTGAAGACAAAAATCGCCCTGGATGACCATCAACATAAACTGATGAACAACACGTCAAGGAAATCAAAGATTCGGTGTTCGAAAATCGTCGATTGACAATTAGAGACATGTCTTCGACGTGAAAATCACCATTCTTGAAGCGTTCAAACTACTCATGGCATGTTTTTTCACTAATAGCATCCTCACCATAAGTATTTGGGAGCATTAGATGAGCCTTAGACGCAGATTTCTTTATATTGAGCAGAAAATTAAAACCGCCTTCAAAAGACGAGAATTTGGCTCGGAAACTGACATTTTCAATCGAGAATAACTTTATGATGCAGACACAAATCGACTAATGTTTCTACATGATTATGTTGACAGGTGCCCAATTTTATTACATGACGTGAGTGATTTATTTATTTTAACCACTACTTACCGCTAAAGCCATCTACAGGAAAACGGCGGAAGCAAAGTTTTACACCTAATACATAAATAACTATCATAGGACTGGCACCTGAAGGGAAAGACTGATCACCTTACCTGTATGCAACAGATGATCGAAATAGGCTGGATTATTGATGATGGTGATGATGTAAGAATTAATAGTAAATATTTATGAACCTGCAATTTTGTGACAAAACTCAAGGAATGTTGTGGTAGATCGATGGTGAAATTGGCTTTTGACCCAGTGATTCCAGTACTATGGACGTTATCCATTTTATACTGCGCTTGAAGCGATGGAAGTAATGCTGCAGTTACACTAAGACTCTGAAAAAAAGTTCCCATTAATTAAAAACAGTAGAAGAATATAAAATAAAGTAAAAAATCATTAAAAATATAACGGAACCCCTTTTTACACGGCGGGTAAAAAAGTATATTAAAAAAGAAGAAAGGTGACAAGGTTTCCTTGTTTAAAAATTATTTTAAGATTTAAAAAAAATAAAATGTTTATTTCTTATTGTACCTTAATGTTATTAAAAAATATAACATGACAACAAAATACAGTAGAACTCTGTTTATCTGAACCGCAGCCATCCAGACTGCCAAATATCCAGATCGTTATTAGGAAATAAAAAATAAAGAAGTTTTTCATTTTAATTTATGTGTGCAATTAACTTTGCTGGACATGTTTAAGTAAGTTTTTAGTGTGATTCCAATTCGCTGTATTATTAAAGCAATAAAATCTGGCACTCTTTAATCCGGATAATTGGAGTTTTACTGTACTTTAAAAAGACGCAATAGAAGTTATTATAATGTACGATTTTTTTATACAATTTGTGTATGTACCTGTAAAGCAATGGAGAACTGCATAACCAAGGGTTGCAGCAAAGTATGGTGGCGCTGGTGAAGTGGTACGGGTTGAGGCGGGGGGGCGGGCCGGGGAGGGGGTGGCGGAGGGTGCTCAGGTGACTCCCCTCCCTCTTCTTGAGCCTGCCGAGATGACCGGGACGAAGTTCTGGTAACACCTAGTTCCTGGAAATGCCAATAAAATATTTTTATACGACTGCGGTCAGGTGAGGAACACCACGAAATCAACATTTTCAACGGTAAGTCGTAGCAAAGTGAACTTTAAAACCAACATTTAAAATACCTTGCTGTTTTTAAGCAAAAAAATTTAATGGGCTTTAAGGGTATAAAATCAAAATGTCGAAGGTAAGCCATAGCGACGTTAAATTCGAAAATAGTTCACTATTTTAAAACATGAAATTAAATATAAAGTTATACAAAATTAAAATAAAAGGACAGTATTTTTTTAGACCAGTGAAAATTTAATTTAACTCAATCCCGAGCAAAGCCTCCGTGGTGTAGTGGTCAAGGTGCTTGACTCACGTACGGAAGGTTCTGGGTTCGATTCCCGGTGAGAACACAATTTTTTTTATTAGATTTTTCTCAAGCCTGGGTGTTCTATGATGTAATTCACCACTTTAATTGGGCCTCCTGTCCTATTGTGGTGCAAAAATAAATAAAATAAAATGAAAGCTGGGCAAAAATGCTATAATCATTATAATTTTAATAATGTAAAATAAACCCAGTTTATAATACAATTTAAGATATACACAATAGTTGTATGCCAATTCTTTGAGTAGAAATGTTTTTTATTTGTACAAAAATATTCTTTAAAAAGCACATATAATTTTTTTAAACATCGCACCTTTATTAAAAAAAAGAAATAACTCAAAATTTTTGTGGGGAAAAGCATTTAAAGTTTAGCAATGTTCACATAGACGACCTTAATTGTAATAAATAAATCTTTTAGGCCAATTCCAAAAGCAGGGATAGGTAGTGTTGTTATTGAACTATTAGAATACTGTAGAAAATTACACATTTTTTGATAGCAAGACATTTAAAAAAAGTTTTTTTTTTAAAGTTCGTAGATATTTCATTTTTCAGTAAAATAAGTGATCAAATTATTTAGATACAGATTGAGTAATTGTAAATATTGCAGTTTTATATTAAAATTGTATTGTTAACAGGTGAAACATTTAGATTCTTTGCAATATTAACCGAAGAAGCATAAACTATCCGAGAAATATTTCATTTTGTTTCTATGTTAATTTAGAGTAACTAATTATAACATTGTGTTTTTTTATTTATAAAAGACGTGTTTCTTTATTTTATCGTTTAGTACCTATCGGTAGTTGTCCCCTTAAGCGATATTGTTCAGTACCCTTCAGGGTGCAAAGTGGTGGTAAAAGTGATACTAAAAGGTAAATAATCATAAAAGCGTTACATTGGAATAAGGGCTTTAATAAATAAATAAAAACCACATAATTTTTAATATTTTAGTGTTTAATTATATCAAATCATCAATAATGAGAGTGGTGCACTGACGAAATCTGTCTTCGATGACATCAATAAATCAAAACAAAACTGTAACATAAATCTTTCCAAAATCTTCTATGATTAATAAAAATTATAACACTTATTAATAAGAAGAATTTGAGACTTATATCAGACTTCATTATTTAGCTTTATTATCATAAAAAATCAACTAAAAATGAGATCTGACGAAACACCCACGTAGTTTTCAAAAACATAAAATATTGAATTATAAAACCCGCATAAAATAAAGGGATCAATCCTTAGGAAATTGATTCTTTTAAATATTTTTTTTTGTTTGCACTTATTTGTTGTTTGTTCAAATAGGTCGCATTTAGTGTTATTTCAATAGTTTCTTTCATTCTATTTCTTTTATTTCTCACATTGACTTCCTTGTAATCTTCATCTTTGTAAGATGTTTTAAATAAGAAAACATGTAGGGTAATCTTTGTTTATTTTTAGAACTATTATTTCATTCCAGCTTACCGTTTGTCCATCTGTATTTATTGAAAAATTATATCCCCATTCTTCTTGCAACATTTTTAGATCGTAAAATGATTCAAACCCCATCTCGTACAAAATTAAAGGAGGTTTTGACTTTTTGGCATTTTTTATTAAAGTATATACTGGTCGGGTGTATATATTGGACCAGATTTTAAGGTTTTCTTAACTTCCTTCTCGATGATGCTATGCACACTATCCGCCTCGTTTTGCAAGTGGCCTCTTATTAAAAATTTATGCGTTATGCTCTTTATGTTCAATGTCCGCACAGCATGTAAATATAGTGATGTTGTATATTTATTTTTGTTTTGTCCGCAGCAATTGTCCGAATAGAATATCACTTCCTTTTCATCATCGTCCTCATCGCTTAAAGCTTTCAGATATGCACATACACATGAACCGATCTCTACAGCACCACGTTTAGCATCACACTCTGACCAAAAATAGCAATGCACATTTTTGTAGGCTACTTTACAATCCTTTTGTGTTAATTCAGTTATGGTCAAATTATAACAATTTAGTTTTATAATAAAAGGAGGAAGTGTCACCTTTTGGACACTGCAACACCGCTTCTAAATCATTAACAGCTAATTTGACATTTTTGTTTACTTTTTTGCGATCATTGAGCTTCTCAATCCTATTACGATTTTTCTCTTCCATGTGTGTTTGGTATTATTCTTCTAGGTCTTGTTTTTGATCAGCATTTAAATTACTATACGAGTCACATAGATCACACTGATCCTTTTTGGGCTGGAAAAATGAGAGATTAAATTCCGTTGTGAATCTTATCTTGGGTCTTTATTATCCTGTTGTTGCTTTACTTTAAAATCATTGAATAAATCTTTAATGGTTTTACTGCCTTCTATATATTCCCTGGTGGAAGAAGCTCGTAGGTAATGAGATTTAATCTTAGGGATCGAATTAATATTCTCCATGGCCGCGGCTGTAATGCGGGATCAATTTTTCAATGGCGTTGATGTCTTCCTCTCAAATCATTTAGTGAAAAATCATTTTCGATTATTTTATTTTGTTGCATTGTAAAAAGTTTTAACTCTTATCATATTGTTGTCGACTACAAAATGAAAAGCTTTGTTTCTGTGCCTGGATCTTTTAGCATTCATATATTTGTATTTGGGCTGCACATCAATCATACTTGCACTCATGTAAGCTCTTTGCTTTGCCAAATCCCAAAACTTTCGAAAAAGTTCATATCTGCTATCCATTTTAATATTAGAAGTGCATTTAAGTCTACATTTTTCCGTGCAAGGTTCTTTAAGCCACCGGGCTGCAACACTTTCCTTAGTTTTCGACATGGATACATATGATTTTCCCTTATTACGCATACATTTTATTTTATTCTGTTTCCACTTGGAAGGATTTTTAGTACGCTTGCGCCCCCTTTTCGGAGGAGATCATCTTTTTTTTTATATATTAAGGCAATCCATCCTAAGAAGGATGATTTCTGCCAAGAGTAAAATTTATTTAAAGGAATAAAAATCAAAAAACATTTTTTTTAAAAAAACTAAAAATTTATCATATTTTTTGAGAGGAAGCTTCCTATATGGTGGATAATTTCAGGATCAAGGATGGAGAGGAGTGATGCTATGTTAATAGGGTAAGGATATTTTTTTAAGGAGGAGTACATATTATGTTTGTCCCTTATTGGACAGCCAAAGAATATATGGTCTGGAGTCTCATGGTCCAAACCACATTCACACCATGGACTTCCTACAATATTAATTTTGAAAAGGTGGCTATTAGTGCAATAGTGGCCGATTCGTAGTCTACTAATGTTTGAGATTAATCTCTTAGACAATTTTTTTGTGTGGAACCAAGGAGAGCTTGGTATGCTCTCTTGGATATCTTTATAGAGAGTTCCCTTAAATTTGGAGGTAAACTCCCACTGGGTCTTCCATTGTCGTTTTGCCTCGTTCTGAATTCGAGGGGACATGTCGGAAACACACACACAATACTCAAGAGGACGCGAGCCGTCTATCGCAGCCGCTTTCGCCAGTTCATCTACCATCTCATAGGAGATCATCTTATCCTTTTTGAATTTGACGAACTAGTGGAAGAAGAGCTCAATTGGTCAAAAAAATAATTCCTCTTTCTTATAGGTTCCATGTTTACAAACAACAGATCTGTATCGCTTAGGTCTATTTCACTTTCGTCAGTATATAAAGGGAATGTATTATAATAATTTTGAGTCTGCTTTAACTCCCTGGGATCACGATTTAATTCAAATATCTCAAAATCTAAAAGCTGTAACATTCGTTACTGAGTCCCTCAGGTTACAGATAGTAACAAAAGCTCTTGTGAAATTATTATAGTTATTCGCTCTAGTACAATTTTTTAACAATTTTTTCAACTATATGATGTTTTTATATTATCATGCCGCTAATGGGAGCGGAAAAATGAGAAGACTGAGATTTTTTTTTAGCAAGATAGAAAATAAGAATTTCAAAATAAACATCGCCAAGAAACAAAGAATACTTGTGAAAAATGACATTTCTGCTAACACATCAACGGCCTTCGTGGTCAAGTGGTTAAGACGTTTGAATCACGCACAGAAGGTTCCGGGTTCGATTCTCAGTGAGAACACAAAAATTAATATGTGATTTTTCTCAAGCCTGGGTGTTCTGCGCCACCCTATTTAGGCCTCCTGGCCTGTTGTGGTGCAAAAATAAATAATCAGGAATAAAAAAAAACATTACCCCAAGGATCAGTACTTGGACCACTCCTCTATCTCCTGTACACCAAAGATATAGAGAATATTATCAAAGAATGTGGATTGTGGTCTCACTGCTATGCATATGATACACAGATTTATTTTTATTGTAAACCGAGCGAGAGAAATGTGCTTGTTGATTTAATTAATGGATGCATTGAGAAAATAGGAAACTGGATGGCTGAAAATAGACTTACACTTAATCCATCTAAAACGGAACAACTATGGATGGTTTCAGCCAGGCGACAGAATTTGATTCAGGATACGGCACTACCTGATGTAAGGTGTACCGCTTTACCCACTGTTAAACTACTGTGAGTCTTACTTAATTCTGACCTTTCTCTTGACGCTCAAATTAGTAGAAGGATAAGTTCATGCTTTTACCAGCTGAGACAGATTAAATGCATACGCAAAAATTTGCCAGTTGATGCCGCCTGTCAATTAATAAATGCGTTTGTAGTGTCTAGAGTCGATTATTGTAATGGTATCTACGCAGGTCTACCGATGAATAAAATGACCCGCCTACAGGCTGTATTAAATGCCGCAGCGAGACTTATTTTTGGAAGCTCTAAATTCAGTCATATCACTCCACTACTTCGAGAATTGCACTGGCTACGTTTTCCACAGAGGGAGGAATACAAACTCTGTTGGCTTATGTATAAGTCACTGCACAACTCTGCTCCAGAATATCTAAGGGAACTCTGCATTCCAGATGAGCTAGCTGACAGACGTCTTACGCTTAGATCAACTACATCTACGTCGAAAGGAAAAGTTATTATACCTCTACGCAAACAGCACACTAAATTTGGCGAACATGCATTTGCGGTCGCAGGCCCTACGGCATGAAATGCTCTCCCAGTAGAAATCCGAAACTGTGAGAGTGAAGTGATGTTTCGGAAGAAACTTAAAACCCACTTGTTCTCTAAATCATTTGAATAAATTCTTAGCATGTGGTGGAAAAGTAGTATGAAAAAGTACATTATTTTTCTTAAATCAAAAAGTTAAAGTTAAAATTAAATTTATATCTTTATATAATCACTTTGTAAAGCGCCCTTGAGGTATTATATTACGAAAATGGCGCTATATAAGTTATCCATAATAATAATAATTATTATTATTATACATAGTATTAAGTTTATGGTTCCTCGTCCGAAGATTACGAAAAAGATATTCCATTATTAAGTAAAAGCTCAGATGAGTGAATCTTAGCCGTAAATATTATTGTAAAATTAATATGAAGTTAATTTTGTTACTACTCCATAATATATTTAGGCATTTTGTCGAAAAATATGACTTGTTAAATAATGTAGCACGAGTTACTTTTATTATATATTTTTTTATATTATTTTTCTGTATGGATGGCTAAATTTGTGCATCGTTATTGAAATAAACAAGAATCACTTAAAGTTTTTGATATTTGTATTTTTTCTTACATGTTTAATTAGAACAAAGTTTTAGAATTATATACCTGTGCATAGAACTTCATGTCGCACAATGCACGTTATCAAAGTGTATTTAATAAATATTTGTTTGCCAAATTGAATTGATTTACTGAAAATGTTTCCTTATTCGATGTTCGATGTTCAATGTACAGTGATATACAGAATAAATATTTTTTACATTATTTAGATAAAACACATTGAAAAGGACTCGATTGTTGAGGTAAATGTAATGTGAGTTACCATGGAATTACCCTATATAAAAGAAAGAAAACCTACTAATATAAAATAAACAAATCTTCATTTTCACTCCATTCGGTTTCTAAGAGCTGGTAATTATTTTAGCTTTAGTAGATTAATGTTGGTATGTAGTTATTGCTACAGAATGATTTTATGATATATTAATGTATTTTCAACTGCTCCATAATTAATTTTAAGCCTTATCTAACCTGCAGAGTTGAAGACAGTTGTCGACTGGAGCGAGTCATCATTCCGTGCAAGGCGACAGGATGTTGTGGCAAATCCATACGTATCGCCCCAACACTTAAGAGACCCGAGTTACTGCGCTCCTTACGATAACCATCTGATGAATACAGTGCTTGAGATTTTCCTACGGTCACTCGTACAACAGTCCTAAATTTAAAACATGAATGAAATTAATATTGATAAAATCAAAGACTATTGTTATTCTGTATATGAAATTAAATTGACACCTGCCTTTTTTCATTGCACTACATATTCACTCACAAAATTTAATAAAAGTCTAATAAGTATTTTTTGTATTTTCATTAAAAAAAGTGGTAGTTAAGTTATTAAGTAAATTGTTTATGTTTAGGCAAATAAGGATAGAATTTTTTTTAACCATTTTCATGACATAATTTATTATGAATTGTTAGTGACCCTATGAAATAAGCATATCAAAATTAACATATGGGGCACAAAAACTATTTGGAATATATATTTTTTTTAAACATTATGTTGCAGTAGCACAATTTAAAATGGCGAACATCAACAATCTAAATATAGCAGATTTTAGAAAAAAAAAAATAGCAATATGATGGCAAAATATTTACAAATACTCACTGCTGATTTGGAGATGTTCCTTCCAATAAAACAATCATAGTTCTGCCTAAATGTCCAGCAAGTGACCATTGAGAGATTTTTGACGCTGTTAGAGATACTTGGAGTGAGGTCATTTCTGCTTCTAATTTGAGCCCCGAAATAGAAGCTAGTAAGCGAGTTCTGTGTATGCGAACTACTCCAATAATAGCAATACCTAAACCATTGGACGGGGACATGGGATCTCGGGACTGAAGTCGAGGTGTTGGAGGTTTTTGGTGTTTATACCCGTCCGGGACATCAGTTGTAATGGAAAATCTACTAAAACATAGAAACAAAATATCGTAATAAAAATCTATGTTAGTAGGAGACAATCAGGCAAGTCTTTGATTTCAATGATTTATTTTTGGTGTAAAAAGCCTACTTCATATTGAATTTTGAAATAAAAAAATTCTGTTAGTCTTCCAAATATGGGGTTCTATTATTATTTGTGCTCAAAATATTTTATGCACCAGTTTTTTAGTACAATGTTAACATTTGTTATTATTATTTATGGAGTTTTAAGCAAGCAGTTTAAAGCTAACATGCCTTAATCTATTTTTGCAGTGTTGTGAAATAACTTCAGAGCATATGCCTTGTTTGGCATTTTTATATTTGTGCAATACACGGAGAAAAAGCCAATGAAAATTTCAGTCAATATTTTATTCTGAATTTAAAATGGCTGCAATATAAAATATAAATGCACAATACATATTATTTTACAAGAGCTATTACTGACTTAAAAGTGGAAATCAATTTCCTTTTTGTAAATAAAAATTGTTGAATCATGTTAAAATTTATTTTAGGTTTTCTTCACATAAACAATAAACCCTAAAATTTTCCGCATTTACTATTTGCTAACCTCTACTTTAATGTTCCAATTAGAGTAGAAATAATACCCTTTGGCATTTTGTAATGAAAATTAATGTCTACTAAATAAATAAATCTCTATTTACCTGTGTGCGACTGTTTTGGTATCTGGCATTGCTGCATAAAGATCAAGTAGATAATATAAAGTTCTCCAGCACCGAGGAGTTAATTTTCCTTGAGAATTAATCAAAACTGAAGACAAGTCATCCTTTCCTAATTCGGGAACAGTACTAGAGATACTGCTTTCTAGTACTGACGCGTGGAGTGGGGTGCCACTTTCCACAAACATAGGAGTGTGGGCACCTTCATTTAAAAAACTGTAACCTGAAAATGATAAAAAAGCAATATTATAGGATCACTCACCGTAAATAGTAGAGTAAAATGAAAGTCTGAATGTGTTTTTGTAGTAAAGAGAGATCAATATTTTGAGAAGAAAGCAGTATTTTCTTTCCTTTCACACACTCCGGCTTTACATTTGCTGTTAATAGATTCAGTTTTTTTACTGACATTTCTCGGTGGAACTGCATTTTAATTTAATAATAAAAATACATATATAAATAAAAGTGGAATAAAACTATATATGTATTTTTATTATCATAATTTGCTATTAAGTTAATACTTACATATACAAATCAATAGAGGTTTTAAACCTGTTGCCAAACATATATTTTTAAAATCAATATATAATGTTGTATCCTGTATAAATTTGATTTACATAGAATCTAACCTAATTTTCCTTTTACAGTTTTGCCAGTGGATCTTAACTTCTGTGCAAAAGATTGTGGTCGACTTCTCCCAATAGGCTGATGGGATTGCGTCTTTTGCGCAACTGGTGCATGGACCGCCCCTTGAGTACTTCCAATGGCACTAGTTTGTGAAGAAAAGGGCGCAGTACTGACGGAAGCATCATACTTTGGAAGCGCAGTCTCACTTGTAACTATAAAACAGAAAATACCGCTTAAGTAACTGATCATTATTTTGAATAATAAAGGATTTCAAAATAATAATTAAAAAGACTTACTTGAAAATCTACGTTTGCCTTGCTTTGGTGTTTTGGTATGTCCTCTCATCTCGCACTGTGTATCTTTTACATTTTGGTACATATTGCTTATTTGGTGTAGTAATCTTAGAAGTGGCATATTTACCTACAGGATTAATAAAAATACATATTTAAAAATTGTCCACTGTATTTTGATGTCTTCATGAAAATCGCTGTAGGATTTTTACAGTATTATAGTTTCTCCAATATTTTTTAAAATATATTCTTAAATTTATAAACAAACTTTAACAAGTATTTTGTAAAACGTAACAGGAAATTATAAGCATACAAATGTCAAAAACTAATTTGTTTAAAATATCACCTGTTGGGAAATATATCTAATGCTTAGGCTGAAATTGATTTTGGTGTTGATGTGTTTCTTAAGTTGACCTCGAGAAATATATAACACATTTTGTCTTTGCATTAGATCATCCACAGACATATCTGTCACTTTCTTTAAATCAATATCCAAACCGACCTTTTCACATAAAAATGATGGCATTTCTTTTGCCAATATATCTGTAAAAAAGGTTTAATTATTAAGGTTCAATTGAAATACATTATTTCTGTGTAAATAAAACATCATAAAAATATATAGTACCTGGTTTTCCTTTAGATGTTTTAGTACCTTTTCCCTTATCTGTTTTTCCAAATTCACTAACAACAATATCGATTCTAAAGGTGTCCATCCAGGCAACTAGCGAAAGATTGGATCCCAAGGAATCGAGTGAGGAAATAGTCCGCGCACCTAAAAAAAAAAAAAGTTTCGTATAAACATTTTTCATTACATAATAATAATTGTGTACATTCGTGCATACACTGGAGTAGATTACCTTGAGACACTTGATGAGACGCTAGTCCCAACGCGGATAAGATTGGCTTGAAAATTAAATGTGCGTCTAGCAGCATGAGTGAGTCTTGCGTTGCATATTGGCAGTGGCTGGTTTGTGTCGTGTACTGACCAACTGCAGAGTTGGAGCTTACGGCAGCCGGATTCCAAATGTCAACTGGAGGCTTTTCTTTTTCCCCCGGAGCCTATTTTTCAAATAAAAACTGCACTTTGAACAAAAAACATATTACAGAATTGCATAAATATATCCTATAACCATTGGCTCCCATATCGCGGGGTAATTACTACAACTAGGTATCTTTACAATCAGATTTTTTAAGTTAACCACTAAAAGCACTAATTTGTATTCTTCTCCATGAATGCTACAAATAGACAAGTCGTGCATTCAAATCATAATATTGTCATGACTCATTTTTAGCATTCATGGAGGACGATACAAAGACTTTTTTGGTGGTTAACTAATAATCTGATTTTGGAGTTACATAATTGTAGTAATTACCCAGCGATGTGAAAATACCCAAAAAGTAGGATGGAATTACGGAACTGTCACTGAACAACTCGGTTGATGGCGTTTGTAATAAGTACAATATGACCATTTAAGTTACTTTCACTAAATAATTAAATTTGTGTGGCAGGTTCTGGTATTGGTCTTGCTGACTTGGATATCTTAAAATAATACATATTTTTTATTTAAAAGAGATGCCCCTCAGGTGCGAATTTGAAATGACAACAGCAGTCATGGGACCACCTTACCTACCTCTTTCCGTGTACCTTCTTATGACAATCCACCTATAAAACTAATTAATAAATAACAACACGACGGATAACATTTTAGATAAGGAATTATGGAAGTCTAGGCATTTACAGGGCTTATGACCTGTCATTGACTGGTTTAAATGGCCAATTTACACAGTGTGCAACATTTACCATTTTGCCTATGTTAGAATATTCATATTTCTTCAACTCTTCTATCTGTTGATTTTAGTGAAGAGCTGAAACCTTTATTGTTGTGAAGAGATTCATCTGATTGAATTATTTCACATACTAGGCAACACCTGAAAAAAAATCAATTTACAAGTGGCCACTTAAACCAGCCAATGAGAGGTCATTAGCCCTAGACTAGGCTATATTTTCTTATCTTAAATGTTCTCCATCTCCGTTGTTATTTATTAATCTTAATGACTCTCTAGAGGGTGAAATCCAGTCTTTTGTCTACAAACATTTGGACAAACTCGAAATATTGTATAAAACAAATCATGATAAATATATATGATTTTGATAAACATAGATAAAAATTGTTTTCTATTTTAACAAACTATGAAATTACTTTATCCACTGGATCCTGTTTGGCCATCCAACTGTAGAGATCTTCTCTCGGCTTGCACTCACTCTTTAAGTTATCATGACTTTCACTGGAGTATATTGACGGATTAGAACCAATTACAATGGCATCATCCTTTAATGCATCATAACCTAGAAAGAAATTATCAAAATTTGATTATAATTTAGACACATTTTTATTATCACAAAGGGGGCACATTTATTAATAGTGATATATTACAACACAGAACTTAGATTAAGAAAATTCACTCTCACTGGGAATCAAATTCAGAACCACTGTGGATGCATACTAGTATATATGTATTATGGATGTATTTATACAAAATATCAAAACATACATAATTACCTGGTAAATTATTTTCATTGAACTGTATTGGTTTTACGGGAAATTGGAGAGATGTGAATACACCACTTGTTCTACTGCTAGGCGGAGGTCCTCGACATACTAAAAAATATATACATTAGTTTACAAATAGCCTCGCGTTGATAATACACAAACAGAGAAACCATATATCTTGTAAGGCTACAAATCAAAATTAAATTCGAATACTATTCATGCTTCATTTTCTTGAGTAAAGATGAATATAATAATTTCTTAGTATGCTAACTAAGCCAGGAATATAATGCATGCAAATACAACAAATGACAGATATTATTATTGATTATTCTTAATGTACATTAATAAATAATAGTAATGCAGCAAGTTCTCACTATATGTACGTAAAACAAAAAATAAACTAAAGAAATATTTCAGTTTTGTAACCATCAACTAACCTGAAGGGGGACTTGTAGATGTAAAGGATGGTCCCGCAGGACTAGTTGCGGCAACACCCAAATTACCTTTAAAAGTAATAAATGGAATTGTGATGTTAACTTAAACTTTCAAATAAGTTGAAATTAAAAATACTAGATACAGTAGCGAGAATTGAAATGTTTTCAGTGATTGAAAATGGTAATAACAAGAATAAGAGAGTTCTAAGAATTATTTAGTAATTTTTTTTATAGAGCGTGGAGGCCAGCAAAAAAAAAGCTTCTGACAAAAAAATTAACCAATTGTTTAAAATGGGCAAAAAAAAAATTGAAATAATTTCAGTTTGGCGACATATCATTTCCTCCGATGAGACTAAATTGAGTCTCTGGTACGGATGTAATTCAAGACGTAAGACAGAGATCAGGAGAACGATTAAGCGATGAGTATCTTCAGCCAACGGTGAAACATTCTGCAGGACAAATGATCTGGGGATGCTTTTCTTTTTATGGAGTGGGACATTTGACATTCATCAATGGAACATAAGTGCATTGTTCTTATTTTACTCAGTGCATTTTTCAAGATGTCACTGCCCAAAATCTATAATTAATATTTTTTTCTCACAATATGACTCTTAAATTAATACAAGTGATAAATAATAATAATAACAATCCTCTTCAAATTGATTTTAGATAAAGGAATTTAATGGAATTTCAACACAGGATTGGCCCGGAAACAGTCTTGATTTGAACCCAATCTTGAACCTGTGGCATGTAATGGTAATGAAAATAAACTCATCAAAGCCTCCGTCAAATGAAAACTTAAAACAAACCATTAATAACAGGTATCATTATATGAATGACGATCTACCAAATTTAGTGAATTCCATGCCTTTAATTTATTTATTCAAACACAAAATGGCATTGAAGAGGTGATAAAAAATAAAAGAGGACCAACCAAATATTAATGATTGATATTTCTCATTAACTAGTGGAGCATATTTGTTGAAATGTGTACTTTTTAAAAATTAAATTATCTTTGAAAAAAAAAAACCACCGAAAAAACTTTTTTTTTTTAAATCCAAGAAAAAAATATTTTGAGGTAAATAAAGGTTTTTTTAGTTCTCTTTATTAGAAACCTATTATTTTATAATACGAAATTGAAGACTATCAATAACATAAGAAAACATGGGATTACAAACAAAAAATTTTAGAGATGAAAACATTTCAATGCACACAAATGTAAGTACACTTCTACTTATTATTTATTTAGGCAAATAATGATTGAGGATAATTGTTTATTGGTCAAATAAATATAAATGTACTGAATTAATTATTTTAAAACTCAACTTATTTGACAGTTTTAACAACACAGAGTCACCATCACAATAAAATTCTATAAATAATTTTGTAAGTAGAATATATCATATATAATAATATTTTGGCGGGATATCTTCCAGCCAATCAAAAAGAGAAGAGCGAAGTGATGACCATGATCAGAAAGAAACATTAAATTCTCAGTAAGATATTTTGTGAAGAATATTATAAGTTCGGAGCAAAAGGATGATACATGGTCATATTTTGAGATCACACATGATTTAAGATCGAAAATAAAGCAGATGCTTTGGTTCTGCAAACGCTCCAAACGATAAATGAGCTTGGTATTGGTGTCAAGATACCAAATATTACTATGACACAGAGAAGACAAAAAAAAAGATCAGGACATTTTGTTTTTGCTGTGGTTGGAAGAAAATTCTGAAATCTTTTCAGTGAACGGAGGGTGCAGTAAAAAAATTTCCCAACCTCAGTTATCTGTTCTTGCCACGTTAAGAGTTGGTCCATAATACAGGACCAACCTGCCTATGGTTATGCCAACAACATATACTCAACAACATCGCTCTGGATGTTGATCTGTTCCATGTATCCGAAGGAGTTTTCCGGAGCAGGATTCTTCTACTACTTTGACATGAGTCTCTTTCATGTTTTTTTCTTTTTTATAATATGTAAGTATTGAATATATGTTTGTAATGTATATGTTATTTTTGAATAAATGAATTGAATTGAAATAATACCGAGATTTTTAACTGTTTTTGTGAAAGGCATATTATGGAGTACATATTATGTACTTCTGGATTACCTTCATTCAGCACAAAGATGCTAAGGCTACCAGATTACAGAAAGCTCCTTCGGGCAGCTTTTCTCGTTAGGCAATGAGCAACTTTTCTGTGTATGTGGGTGCCGCCAAGGAGACTTATGTCCTCAGGTGCGGTGTGCGGTATGTGATGGGCAAGGTGTTTTTGTGAAAGGAATCCCATTGTTGTCGATTACTAAAGTAGGAATAGTTGAAAAATTTGGAATGGAGATATGTCTTTGGCTACCAATGTATCAAATAATTTTTTTAACTTAAATTAACATTCACATTTGACACTGAGCTAACATTCATGATAATGACAACATAAACCACAAATATGCACATACACAAAGGCCCGAATAATTGCCGACAGGAAACCATGTCTCAAACCAACCCTACACCCGCACACCACTGTACCCACGCAAAATAGTTTTCAGACATCATTCCATTATTAGTAGAAGTGGTTACAAATTGTCAGAGAGATCAGAGGCCAAAGACTTAGCAGTATTATACTTAAAAGAGTAACGCTTACCCTGTTTAAACAGGCCCAAAACACAAACTAGCAAGCAGCCGATGCTGTACTTACAAACTCCCATATCTTGCCTGATATAAAAATATATATATATTTCAAACCGACGAGCGTCTAGCTCAAAGTTTGTCTCCAAACTAACAAATAAATTAATGTATTCTTAGAATTACTTCAAAAAGCTACAGCACGCCATGAGTCAAAAACATGCAATACAAATTTGTTTGGAGACAAGCGGCTCTAGCATTTAGAAATATTTCCAAAGTTTGGTTAAATTACAATGAAAATTTAACAACTTTGAAGCTGTTTTGCATTTAGAATATTTTTTAACTTATTTTATTTGGGATTAGGAAAGAATTATTTAATCGGATGTTTGTATCAGGTGCTTGGAGCATGACAAAAAAGACATTATCTCAAGTTTTTATGTAAGTTCTTACATTTATTTCTCATGGAATTTTAAACATTTTAATTTGAGATTTCAATCCCTCCTATACCTTAGATATTTACCTAACTATCCATATAGAATGAACAGTTATATTGATTCTGTTGGAATGACACAAAGCGATGTTTCTAATATCCGACCTTTAAGTCATTGAAAAAAAGGGTACCTAACCGGTGTTAGTTACACTGGAGGATAAGATTTGATTAAGTAGGCACATAAAAAAATTTATAATGTTATTAGATTTGCAAAAAAAATGTATGTAACAGAAAAAATATATATATATACCATATTACTGCTAATATTTAAAATAGGCACAACTTCAAACTCTACTCTAAGTTTAAGTTTAATAATAGAAATCTATTTCCTAAACTAAAAGATTTTTAAGAGTTGATTTCTGTAAAAATTATGTGTATTTACAAAAAATACAAATGAATATAAAATATGTTGTAACCCTACTTTTAAAGAGTACAAGGGTTTAATCTAAATTTTAAATAAGCACAATAAAATTCTAACTCTGCCAGTCTCCAAAATAGCATTATGGTATGAATAAAGCAACCACAAATACACATTTGTGTCAATGCAATAATTTTAAAAACCATAAGAAATATTCTTTGAAAATATACCTGGCACATTTAATTTAAGATTATTTCCCGGAATATCTGTGTTAAGCAGAGTTGAGCTTTCATCCATAACCTCACCTTCTTCGAGTTCCATAAAGTTTTCATAGTCGTCCTAAAAAGTAAAATAAAAATATCAAACTCGTCTATAACTTTATTTCATTCACAAATCGAAATGGAGATAAATATTTTTGAAACACATTTATTTAAAACTATGCATTAAATTATGGATATTTAAAAAAAAATATATACCTCAATAACATCAGGCAAAGTGAATGTTACATTCAATTGTTTCATCATTTTGGTTTTGTAGTTATGTTCTAATAACAGTGGAGTATATATAATATTCTTCCACTGACGGCTGAGAACAATGACACCCTTAAATGAAAAAATTACAAAATAAAATAAAAATAATTTAAAAAGTAAAACTCAGTAAAACAAATCAACTGCTCACCCTACGAAGAGTGGATAAAGATGGCAGGTGTTTCTCTGCTAAATCTGCTTGAATAGCGGCAACATCGGCCTGTAGAAGATATTTCAAAAGAACAGCACAAAGTTGTAAAGACGGATCTTCCCTTAAAGCTTGGGCAAGATGAGTCTGCCGGCAATAGCGACTCTAAAAGATAAAGACAGAAATATTTAGTAACGAAAGAAAAAAAAAGTAATGTTGTACCTGTGCATATTGCAATATTTGAACAACCTTGATAGGCATGTGAATTTGCGGAAGATCCAAGGATGCGGCCATTAAGCTGGCACACGTGGCTGTAACTCTTCTATAATATGCTCTGTATAATGCTACCACTTTTATCCCTAAACGATTACACGGATTCATCCAGGCATTGATAGCTGGAGATGCTGTTGTTAGTAAATTCCAATCTAGCCTAAAAACATTATTAATATATGAAATAAAATCATTCATTTTATGATACCAGGACCCATATTACAAAACGATAGTGACAAAATTTATTATTTTAGTAAACTGGAATTTCGGAGATAAAAATTAGAATAATCATATAAAGTATCGTGTCTTTTAGATGTTTGCAAATATAATATTTATATGAATTTTACATACAGACATCACCAATATTTATTAAAGAAAATTTTCATTGCAAAAATCGGTAAATGATTTACACAATTATTGCTATGATATGTAGATAGTTTTTATAATATGTATTTGCATATAAAAAGTGAAGAAATATATAATATGGATACAAGAAAATAAACTGATTACCTTGTATAGTCAATTTTCTTTGTTATAGGTGTTCTTGGGGGAGCAGCAAAATTAAACCAAACTGTTTTTAGGTCAATTACACAAGAAGATGCTTTTTCTGAATCCTTTATGGGGACGATTACATTATTAGAAGGTTCTGCAGTAGGATCAATCTCTGGAATAACATTTTCTGGCTGAGATGTACCTAAATTTGGAGTACTTGGTTTGGAAGAAGAGGAATCCTTCTTTTTGAATATTTCATCGATAACTGAGGACTTGACCAATTTTGCTGTTTTTTCATGTTTATATTCCTCAGAACGTAATGATTCGGCATAGCAAATATCACTGTCAGTTTTACATGTCATTTTATCATCGCTTGGATCAACTTTATCAAAGTGGGAATGCTTTGTTATTTTTATACATGTCCCTTCTAATCCACATTCAAACATTATAAAACCAATATCTTCCATCATGGAATCATCAATATCTTTTTTATTTCTGGAATCCTGAAATTTATATTTAAGATAAAACATACGATGTCGTACAAGTACTACTATTATAGTAATATGAAAGTAAATATAGATATATAGTTATTAAGTAATATAAAAACTTACGTTACACTTCTCAATACAGCTGTCATTCATATGTGTGTCAGGTCCCTTGATGCACTTGAACGATACTTTGGATTGGTGTGTTGGAATACCAGTTATAACAGCATCTTTTATCATCGGTCCACCATTATGCAGCCGTCGAAGTTGTGCATGTATTTTTCCTTTAAAAACAAATACATAGCGTAAAATCTAGCAACTAAATAAAATAATAAAACCGTATGGTATACTTTGTATTACTACAGTGTAAATTATAATGAGCACATAAAAAACAAATTGACAGTGGAAAGGCAAAATTTACTAAGCGACACGTAACCAACTTTACAGAAGAGACAAAAAGTTTTTTTTTTTTAATAAAAAATCTTTATTTAAATGAGAGATTAAATAATAAGATATATTTTTATTAATATTTTTTTTTTTTACTTAAATTTGTTCTTTTGTAAAGTTGCTCCATGTGGCTTGGTAATTTTTCCCTTTCCACTGTCGATGCATGTATATATATTCACAAACAATCAACAGAATGCACTCCTTCATAACCAGGAGTCAAACCGAAGAATGAGTCATGAGGTCAAATATAAGTTCATTATTTGGACAAATAAACTTCATATTTTAAGATCCCAAAATGTTTCATAATATGTTACCCTATGTATGCAAAATTTTGATTGTTTAAAAGTTGGTTCAAGAAGGGAGCATTGTGAAAAATAGCTTAAATCTATATTTTAAAACTGAAAATACATGTGTGTTTTCGTATGTTTGTTTGTCCGCCACAGAAACTCATCAGAAATGGTAGGTCCTAGTGATGTGAAATTTGGACACGACTTTTTAGATTTCATTTCTAGGTCAACAGTGCTATTTTTAGGCCAAATTTTTCTCAGCCTTCTTTCGTATGGAATCAAACTTTTTAACGGTAAATCATAGACGTGACATTTACAATCAACATGTAAAATGCAATTTCCAGGTCAACTGTGCTGTTTTGGAGCCAAATTTTCCTCAGGCTTCTTTGCAATAAAATTAAACTCATTAACAGTAAGTTGTAGCAATGTGAAATTTAGACACAAAATGCGAAATGGCATTTATAGCCATATCAACCGTTATAGTCAAATCGACAAGAAATTACAAAATGTACAATTGTTCTAATATGCAATTACATAGCACGGTATACAAAATGAAAATAACAGGACAATATTTTTGTTATAACTAATGAAAATTGTTTTTAACTCAATACCGAGCCACGTACAAATTCTAGTATACGAACCTATTTATAAATAAGAAAATCATTATTTTTTTCAAAAGTCATCAGTGTTCACTGTAATTGATCTTGCTTGGCTCATAATTTTTTCTTTCATAAAAAATGTCTGCCTTAAAATAGGTCTTGACAGTTTGTATACCGGAGAAATCTATTGCATTATATTATAATAACAAATGCTATGAAAATAAAAAAAATGTACTACATATTCGAATTCATTAAACATTTTTTCAAAAGAAAGAGAAATAGTATTGGATTTAAATTTACCTATGTCAAGAGTTACGTGAGTATCTTGGCAATGCTTCTGCGATGTTTCTAAAAAGACAGGTTCCCTTTTGTCCTGACGACTCGGTGTATTATCACTATGAGTAGAAATAAAAGCCTTGGGAGCTTTCATGATTCCAAAAGTTTTCTTGTGACTAAGAACTCGAAGAGTTGGCCTGTAATAAATCTGAACTGCTTCCAACATTTCTTTATTACTCACATACTTAAAGTTTATATTTTCCAAGCAAACAGCAAATATGGAAGCACATGTTAAATCTTGAATATTTTCCAAAGCGGAGAAAGTAATCAAATCTTCAATTATTGAAGATTGCATTAAAATTATATTAACTTTAGGAATTACAACATTTAAATTTATTTGAGTAGATATAGTTTCTTCATAAATATTTGGTTGCCACATTTGAGAATCTTTATTCTTCTCTAATTTTCCATTTTCAAGCGACGTTTCTTTTTTTTGATTGGTATGTTGAACCCAATTAACTAAATTATGTTCTTGTTTTAATATATTAGCAGCTTCCACGGAACGTGCACATGAAAAATGTAAATGATTTAAAATAGCAACGGGATGAATGTTGGCAACGACAGGAGTTAGAGTTTCAATAAATCGTTGCATACTTTCTAGAAGTAAAGGACTAACCATAATGTCAATTGTTCCTCTAAATTTCAACATTAAAGCTGTTTGATTTTTTCCTAACAATTTCTGGAAATCATCTGGTACTATGTCAGTATGATTTTCATGTTCATCAGATCCTTTCAATATTTCCCACCATGTTTGGGAATATGGGTGAATTCGTCCTTGCACATTAAAGTGAGAATTAATGTTTGCCTTATTAAATGAAATATTATCAGATCCTTGAGGATGGGTATTGGCTTGATTTTCCTGGCGTGGAAACAATCGGATGCTTCTATTCTCAGCAATTTTTTTTTCAAACGCAGGAATATATTTATTACCGCAATACATTAATTTACCATTTTCGCCATTTTTAAACAGTGGAACAGAAAAAGCATCACTTCCCGAAGGTAATGAACATTGTGACCAATTTTTACATTTACTGTGTGATAAATGGCAACCATAACTAGCCATTAAGATTGGAGAGTCAAAAATTGGTTTATTAGCTTGCGCATGCAAATTGATCAAAGTCATGTCCTCTTGAGAAGATAATGCTGATATAAAAGATGTTGATGAAAATGAATGACTATCATCAGAGTCGTTAGGCATATTTGTATCAAGCGGAAGAGAACCAATGGTTTTTTGTATTGTATAGGGGTCGGCCAATGACGGAGTACTACATTTTTTATTTGAACTATAGTCACCAGCACCAGAAGCTGTTTTATACTGAGAACTATTACTTCGCTTAGTACTGCGAGAAACTCTTAAACTTGAAGATCGACTTGTAGATATTTCATCCTCTGCAGAGAAAAAAACTTCTGATTGATTTCCACTATTCATCGAAACAGTTCGTTGTACTTCTCGACCATCTTGGTCATCTGTTATATGCGAGTTTAAGGAATAGTGTGATTCTGAAATATTTACCATTTGTTTTTGGTACCCAGCAAATTCCTTGATATTAGGATTAATTATTTTGGTACATGAATAGTTTTGGCCGGGAAGGTCATGTTTATTAAAATAATTTAACGCCAATTTTGAATCTGACATACTACTTTCCATCTGAGGCACAGAAAGGATTGTTTTATTCAGTTTTGAATCACTGTCCAACTTCTGGTTGCAAATGCCATCCGAATCAACTAATCTTGCATAGGGAACCTCTGCCTTAGAGTTATTTGTAGCATTACAAGATCCTTTATAAACGGACGTATAAGAGAATCGTCTAGTTAATGCATTAGAGTTGTTAATGTTAACAGAATGTGATTGTAAGGAAGACGGCTGTGGAGATGGACTAGACACAGATATTGGGGGTGATCCTTGAAGACAAACATCTAGTCCACTATATGGGGGTGTATGGAAGACTAAATGTCCTTCATGTAACAAACTTTGCCCATATCCATATTCGCCGCTTTTAACATCTTGAATGTTAAAAATAGCAACATTGATATTTTCTTGCAAGTCATTTCGGCTTGGTTTCAAAAACTGAGGACCATTTCTATTTGATCCAAAGAAGGAACAACCTCCGAGACATCCACATTGGTTACCTTTACTGGTACCATCTTCTTTAGGTCGCAGAAACCATAGACGTTTTGTTTTTTCATCATGACACTTAAGAAATTTTAGTTGAGTGCCTATTTCTGGTGGTGACAATGAAGTTGTTGCCTCTAGCAATATTGTACCAAAAGAAACATTTCCCACTTCAATCCAAGAATCGCTATCCGAGTACTTATGTTTTAGACTAGATGTAGTTCCTCCATTCTTGTTCTGTGGATTTATTTGGATATTAGCGTGAGTATACTGGGTAAGCTTTATATGAGGAAGTAATCCAGTAATACCTAAATCAAAGCGATCACTGTGCAAATTACAAACACATAAACGAAATGGAGATAACCAAGCTTGTAATGCGGTTCCATTTTCAACTATATAAATATCTATTAGGTCAATAGCTAATCGGGTCATTCGATACTTTATATCTTCACTTGTAGGGCAGTGGTATTTCGTCTGAAGGTTTGTATGAGTACATAATGTTGTATTATACCCATGATGACAAATTTTTGTTAATTTAGGGGGACTCAAATTGTTTTCTGTGTCACTTGCCAATAGGATGAATGTCTCTAAAGAACTAATCAAATTAAACATTTGTGATGTTGTTAATCGTCCTGTCAGTTGACCTATTTGAATTTCAATAAGCCAAGCGTATTCAATAGTTTCTTCATCTAATGTCCTATTTTCATCACTGAACATGGCGTGCCCTCGAAGTTGTAAGGATGACAGCATTAGATGACCCTGATTTAAATGTGACTGCGAATTTTGCAGACCTGCAGTTAATGTGTCAGCAATTATCAGAAAAGATGGACTGACTAATAACTGCAATCTTGTTTCTTTGTACCCTTTTTTCATTTCAAAACCAAACCTCTCAATAAGAACAACAGGACATGTTTGGTCATTTTCAGTGCAATTCTTAACAAGATATCCTTGAACATCATGCATTGTTACAGATACAGTTACTTCAAGAGGTCTATAAATTCTGGGATCAAATGCCACTTTGATATTGTCTGAAGAATCTCCTGATACTGGTGTAATAGCACTATTTCCAAATGATTTCTCATTTAACTTGATTCCGAGCTCAGACAAACAATTGTCACTACTACTGCTTTTTTGCATATCAGTGAAAGTTTGATCTTCACCAAAAATATTTTCCTTCAAGTTTATGAAATTTCTTATAATAGAACCATACATTAAAAGAACTGATGGTCCTATTTCAAGCTCCACACTAACTTTATCTGCTGTCATAGTACTGGGATCAAATTTATTTTTCCCATTGTGATTCCACTGTACTTGTGGTTGTTTACGAGAACGTGAAATTCTCATTGGAGAAAGTAAAATTTCTTCTTTCTCTGGAGTGGTAATATCAGCTTGTGGATCAGGGCCCAAGGGTGCAATAGGATGATAATCATATTTTATACTTATTGCAACAATCGGTACAGACCAGCAATTAATCCAACCCAAGCTTTTCAGACACTTTTTACGCCATTTTACATTGGTTGTAGTAGGTTTACGGGAGTTTAAGTTCATATTTTTTTCAATGGCCAGTAAAATGACACGACTTGTATTTACTTCTGGCAAATATAGGCTCATGTCAACACCTTCACCTTGTATCCAAATTTTTAGTGGGACAATATGTGGCAGGAAATCTTCAAATGGTAAGTCAAAAGATAAATCAAATAGATCCCCACAAAATGCCACATGACTATTTTCTTGGTTAGTGGAGCTGCAATCTATCCAATTATATTGATTAGACAAAGTAATCAATTCAAAATCTTTTAAAAGCAATGAGATTTTCCATGTATATGGTACAAAATGAAGAATATCTGGTCGATTTTTAGAAGACCAATCTAAAACCATGTCCTGAAAGAATTCTTTATGACCATAAACCAAATTTGCTGTAGCTTTACAGCCTGTAAAACTTATAGACCACTTTTGATGTTGATTCCATATGAGGGGATAGTGACATCTTACGGCGAATTCCAATGTTTCACTTTCAGCTAAACTTCGATACTGTAAACTAGTTGTGGCCTCTAAATGCAGTAGCTGCCCTGTAATCTTAGTGGTGTATCCATCTTGAAGAACAATCCAGGGTAAGTTGACTTCTAAATATGAACCTGCGCCGATATTTACATGCACAGCATTTGTTTCTTTATTCTTAGAGAATAAAATATCTATTGTGGCTTCATTCAATGTTGAGAGTCTTATATCAAAAGCTTGCATTTGTCTTTTGTCTCCGGGCTTTGGTTGAGGAGTGACAATTAGATTTTGATAATCAGCTGGATAAAAAAATTTAAATAGGTGTTCACGCTGTCTATCTGCCCAAGGACCATAGCTAAAGTCAGTTCCTTTTCCACATTTAATGTCTACACCCCATATGGGAGGAGCAGACTCCACCACATCTCCGTTGGCCAGTTGCAACAATACAGGTTCATCGGGAACTAAGCCTGGCTCGTCCATGTAGAAATAAAGTTCGATATAATTAGAACTCATAACAACAAATCCTTCTCCCATATACCTCGGAGGGTCATCCACCATACCTATATAATTTGGACTCGGAACTAGCATAACTCTAAAGTTTTCAGCTTTAGCTTTAATAAAATGCATCAAATAGTCTAGTTTTGAAGCTGGGGGCTTAGTGCTGTAAACTAAATGGGCTTCTTCGACACTAATAGACAAACTAGTGGGCACTAAACGGTTACCAAACACTACTCTCCCGGAGCAGATGTCTAACTTAATAACAGGAATAAGATCTCTCCAAGTTCTGGCCATTACAGCTTCAGCGCGAACTTTACGTTCGGTAGCGCTAGCTCTCTCATTAGCTAGGTTCATTGCTTGTTCTTTAGCAGACGCATCAGTTTCATCATTGTTGTCCATAAATATAGATGCTTCAAGACCAAATGTTTTTTCAAGTTCGTTGTACAAATTACACCTGTTGTATACATGAAGTTCAAATCCATTCAACATAACCGATAGCCTGGTGTCTGAATGTGATAAATCTGTAATTTACATTATAATTAATGTCTAATTGAAAACATAATATTTTACATTTGAGAGTAATAAAGAGTAATACATGGTGGGTCCAGAAAGTAATGTCAGTGAGTCGATTACAAAGAAGTTATTGAACTTTTCGTTACAACACATCAAAATTCTTCAAAAAAGGCTCCTCCTGCGTTGATGCATCGGCTCCAGCATTGATGCATTTTTCCAGGCATCGAATGCGCCACGGTAGGCCTCCTCCGGAATGCTCCTTAAGGCCGCGGTACAAGCTGCTTGGATCCCCTTGATAGTCTCGAAATGCTTACCTTTTATGGATCCTTTCAGGTGTGGAAAAAAAAAGTCGGGGGGAGCCAGGTCCGGACTGTAAGAGGACTGGAGAATCATTGAAACCCCCGCTTTGGCCAGGTAGTTGTTGACAAGGAAAGCGCTGTGGGCCAGCGCGTTGTCGTAATGGAACTTCCTGTTTATGCGATGTCCGGCCGGACCCGTTGAATCCTGCGTTTGTATTTTTAACACTTCGATGTAAAATTTAGCTTTCACAATTGTACCGGGTGGTACAAACTCATGATGGACCAGTCCTTTTATATTAATTGTTCGTGCCAGATTTTAAAACCAGTTGACTACATTTTTTATCTGAGAATAAATGCAATGAGCATCGCCTCGATTTTGGATCTGCTCATCCCTCTGCTCGGCCTTCTTGGGACGAGGTGACGCCCACCTTTTGCCGATCCGACAGAGCATCTTTTTTAAGTTTTGATCATTTATTTATTTGACGGACTTATGCAGTCCATTCTAACGATGGTATATACAAATTCTTATAATAAATAAATACAGGTATTAATAAAATAAAACTAAATAAAGTTAAAGCTAAGACAAAAAAAGTTAAAACAGTTTTCGAGGCAGTCTTGTCAAGTTTGACAAAAAACTTGATCGCCATCTTTTGCTCTACTGAGCGCTGCATTTTGACTTTTATACGAGGTACCAAAACAACTTTTGCGGAAATGCCTGTCCTCACTGACTGAGAGACCCAGCTTTCGTTAGCTGACTTGTCCGCGCTCTGACATACAGTCGCGTAAAAAAAAAACACTGGCATTACTTTCCGGCCACACCTTGTAAGAATATTACCTTCAGAAACATCCTTTGGAATGTAAGCACGCCACCAACGAAATATTAAATATCCATCTTGAATTCGAACAGTATAATCATAATTTGTATAAACTAAACTTCGAAACATGACCTTACCAGACAAGGCGTTTATAGTGACTGAACCTAAAATAAAAGTGTACTTTATGAAATGAAATTCTAACAAAAATGGAAACAGTAGTTTTTTTTTCAGAACACTTGTCATAATTGGTATGGAATAGAACAAAATGAAAATGATTATTGGTAAAAATCTATACCTATATTAAAATTTTTATCTTGAAAATAAAATTTATTGATAATTTTGGTGGCAAAGTATCCCAAGAGACGGCTGTTATAATATGTGATATAAACAACCCAGCAGACAGAGAAGATCAAAGAAATAAGCAGCCACATAAAGTTACTGTCCATTTTAAAGTCTCCCAAGTTGACATGTTGCGTGTAGTTCCATTGGGGCGTCATGGGGACCGTAGCCCCGAAGTTCTCTTCATCCATTTCCCTGTAACATGTTTTATTTACAAATAAGTTTACAACAATATTAGCGCTATCTGAGACTATGATATGAAAGACTATACTTTCAGAATTTTAATGTTATATTTTGAACACATTTTGTACTATATGATACCTAAATAAAACAAAAAATAATAATTTAGGGCATTTTTATTTGGTCAAAATACTTATTTGTGTGTTTTACTCTTCCGGGGTGTTCTAGCTAGCATCGAATTTTGATTTATTTACACAAGAGATATCAATATTCACAGTACAACTATTTGGGGGAAAATTGCGCAAAATTTTATAGGCATGTTTATTGGGTGGGGACATGACGGTTAATATATTAGTAGGATGTGAAATGTTAGCTTTGAAAAAGTCAGACAGGATCACGATAAGAATAGTTTATAAGGCATCAGAAAACCACACAATTAATGTCTTCTTTCTCTAGGTATTGAAATTCGCATGGTACAGTCCCGTATATAAATTTCGAATAAATGAAAACTATGGCAGTGGCCAACGGACATTCTACATATAAATTTATATATTCACTTTTTTAGAAGCACTTTCCATTACATTATGTTTATGTTGGAATAAGGTTTATTTTACTTGTGGCTTGGGAGGAGACTACCCAATATTCTTGTCATGTGGGAAGTTGCTTCTTCTTCGCGATAAAATCGCCCAGTAGTCGACCAATGTTAAATATTTCATTTGTGTAATAGAAAAATTATCCAAATCGTAAGGATAACATCAGGCAGTACTTACATTTTTTATTGATAAGATGTTAAATTACTAACGTGAATAATTCGTGATCATTATTTATATTTTTTTCTATTGTCATGAGTCAAATTAAGGTCGGAATAATAATTAAAATTTAATTTGAAATATTTCATTTCCATTTCCCATAATAATATTATCCACAATATGTCAAAAACCAAAATGTTCACCCAGGACACCCAGTTCAGAGATAATGTAGAACTATAACCACAGATATAACTAGTTACCCAGTTCAGTTAACGTTCAGTTCAGTTCACTGTTCACAGGAGGGTTGCCAGACTGGATCAAGCGAAAATAGGTAGATTCAGAGAAATAAATCGGTAGATTTCTGTAGATTCGGGGGGGCTGAAAAGGGGAGGGGAGGGGGCAAAAATTGACAGTTGTTCAAAATTAGAGCGCCGTTTCGCCTGAGGCCGTTGCGATAGTCGAAAACGCTTGATAAATGAATAATTTAAAACCGGAATGACTATAATATATGAATCACCAAAATATATTGATTATGGCTTGCAAAACTGGCCAAGAATACAGGTAAATCTCATTTTATTAATTGGAAGTTATGTTGATATTTTAATTTCTATTTCAACAATACTGCTCTATTTTGTGTAACCATCCAAATAAATGGCATAAATATTAATGAAATTACACTAAGTTACATATGTATGCAATTTTTTTTATGCACAAAGATACATCGTTTGAATTTATTTTCACAAAATATATTAAATGATGTATATTAATACCCGTTCTGTGGAAACTCAAGTATTGTGTATTGTAAGCATGTCAATGACTTGGATAAATAGTTTTTTTTTCAGGTAGAAGCGTCTTGCAGCATAGAAGGTTTTCTGATATTGATGGGTCTTCTCTATCTCTCTATGTCCTGGGCATTTTTACAATCATCAATCAATCTTTGTTGTCAAACAAAATTACCAAACAAAGAAATAATTCATATTTTAAAGTTCTTTAAATTTAAAAAAATTGTTGACTGCTGAAGTGCTTTGCCCTTTCATTTCTTCTCATAAGATAAACAAAGACGAATTTTCAATATTGTCATGAAATTCTATGGTCATGATTTATCATACCACAATATTATATATTTGGAAATAACCGGGAACCATCATTCACCAATACTATACAATTCATTATATATTTATGTACTGTAGATAAGGAGTTTTTTTTAACAATCAACACATGGCAATCTAAGTGAGAAAACAAACAATAAATTACCATAATATTTTTTCGTTTTATTTGTATTGAAATTTTGTTCTATGGAAAAAAACGAGGAAATGTAGAGAAATCGGTAGAATTTCAATAGAATTCGGTAGATTAGTAGATTGCTCCTAAAATCAGTAGATCTACCGAAAATCGGTAGTAATGGCAACGCTGGTTAACAGTGTTCACTCGCAGTTGGTGTTGCTAGTATTGATCACATGTTACATATTAGGTATTAATTTTATATCTGAAATCTGTGGACATATTTATATTCTCGATCAAAATTTCATCGATGTGTTACAAATACAAAATAATAATAAATTCCACCAGAGGTTACGAAACACGATGATTATATTTAAAGGGGGGCTATGTATAGCGTGTGAGCTCGCCAATATATGACAGTAAAATTTTTATTGTCTTTGAATTTCCTAGAGTTTTAACCATCGATAAAAAAGAAGATTGCAAGTCAAATCAACAGACAATGGAAATTTGATGTGTATTATTTTAATAGATTGTTTATAACAGAAAAATACACAGAGAAATATGCATTTTTTTGTAATAAAAACAGTCCAGTAAATTCGAATAAATAAAAATACGCCATATTAACAATATTAATTAAAATGCAAAAATAACATTGAATACTTGAAAAATAAATATTATTGAGTGTTACAAACATAATTTAAAAAACGGATAGCGATTAAAAGTAAAAACTATCTTTAGTTTAATTCTTATAGCGATAAATACATAAACATTATAAAACAGGAGTTATACAAATACAAAAATAATATTGTAACTAGGCGGCTACCTACACGGTTAAATTTTGAAACACCACGCAATTTCTTATCTCGGCTAAGCTATGTAAAATGAAAAAAAATATTCAAATTAATAATTTCATCACGTCACAAAGTCGCCCCTGGGTAGCGCCTGCTAACGTCAATCAACAAAAACATCCTCGTTTTAATTACAATATTTCGGCTACGCCATGAATCTCTTTTTTTAAATAATTTCTCACGTCACAAAGTCGCCCCTGGGTAGCGCCTGCTAACGTCAATCAACAAAAACATCCTCGTTTTTATAACAGTATTTCGGCTACGCCATGAATTTCTTATAAAAAATGTCAAAACGTCACAAAGCTACTCTCTGAGTGTCGCTACTGACATAATTTACAAAAACATAATTATTTGTGCTTTTTTCAGGTACGTGACATTTTTTTAAAAATACACCTACCTAACCGATAAAATACTAATAGTAATTAAACCAAGGTGTGCTTTAAAGTTCCGTATGGCCAAATAATATTATTTATTATTAGAATATTAATGACATGTAGTTCAAGCATTGCTGCATTCACGTTGCTTTACTTCTGAGAGCTCAACTGCTACGTTTTTCTATGGTTATGTTTACTGTCATCTGTCATGTATTGGCGAGCTCACAGGCTATACTTACGCCTTAAAGGGTAACCGTGAGACATTCCGAGCTCTGGTAGAGCGGATGGTGCAACGCTCTGACATAAAGAAATATATCTGTAGTCTGTGATAAGGAATAGACGTTTTACCTCAAAGCGTGATGAATGATATGTATAGAATGTTTACGCGTGGAAAATTGTTTTGCGCTTTGTTCGGCTTCTCTTAGTTTGAATAAATGAGCTGAAGCGTGACGGATCAGACTCATTCACTGCCAAGCAAAAATGTTTTCACTTCAAAAAGTATATGTAAATGCATGGTCCACCCAAACATGTTTTCCCTTTTTAAAAAAGATTCCCAACTAGCTCTTTAAACTTAAAATATTTAAACTGGGCATTGCGATTGAGTTAGCAGATGCGATGGTCCTGAAACTAGGCGGCAGAGTTGAATTTGATTGAACACAAATATTGAAGATATTCTGGATGAAGATTTTTGAAACTTTTTTATACGCCTCCACTCGTTTGTTGGATGAAGATTGGATATAGTTTATGGTGATGCTTGCGTTACGATTGCGACAAGATGAATCAGTAACGCTAAGGCTCTTATTGCAATTATTGAGTTTCTCCTTATCACAATATTGTCATTCGATAAAGATTTTCAATTTAAAAGCAATGGATAAATAAAATAATAGAATAACTGTATATGTTCGTTCAAAACAAATAAAATAGAACAAGATTTTGATAAAACAATAACAGGATATTTTTGTTACGTGAAAATAATATGATTAATTTACAAATAAGCGATTCCAGTTTTTTTTTTTTTTTTTTTAATAAAAAGAAATATTTGCGTTCTTATGATTTACCCAAATATTTAATTTTGAGGGCCATTTTCAACGAGTTGTAAATAACTCACTATTAGAAAATGGAATCGAGTTGGGGTAGAGTGGGATTCGAACCGCGGACCTTCGGTCCGTGAGTCCGAGACACTAGCCACAGGACCACAACCCGATTAGTTCAAGGCATCAAGAACAATTAAATAACATTAACAAATTCCTAGAGATGGAGAACATTTAATAGATGGAAGTTTAGGCATTTGCAGGACTTATGACCTGTCATGGCCACTTTATACCATATTCCCTTCTCTAAAATATTTTCCATCTCTATTATAATTTTTTAATATTAATGAGTCCCCCCCTATAAGGCGTGAAATCCAGTTTTTTGTCTACAAACATTTGGATAATCTCAAAGTATTGTAATAATCAAATAATTTAACATTGAACATTCAGGAAAATCAAACTGGGAATCCTATGCGTAGGTAATGGCCAATTGCGCTAACCAGACAAGGTCGAGAATAATATTATAATTTTGTGTAATATTATGGCTTTCATTTTGTAAGTGTTGTCAACATATCAAAAAAAAATTAAGTAGGGAAAAATGTTTTCTTAATATGGTATTTCCGTTCTTCGTCACTTCTTCGCTAAAATCCGCGAGGCGTGTGGGGCGCTATTCGTGGGTTGAAAAAAAGTCTGGTGTGAAAGTAATATGTTTTGACAATTTACTACCGTGTGATGTGGTGATAAAAAATATTTTTGCTAATTACGCATTGCAAATTTTCAATATTAGTTGTCAAACATAATTATTTTTTGTAAATTTATTTAAAAATGGCGTCACCCGATCCGATAAAAAATCGAATGCAAGTTTTTAAGAACAAAGCAAAGGATCAAGATGTAAGTATTTTATTTGTGCATTTATAGCAGTATTCAATTTTGAATATTGTCAAGCATTGATATGTAAACGGTTAATAAACATAGATGTCATTGAACGTAACCTTACAGGAAATGCGAAGGAGGCGCAATGAGGTGACTGTTGAACTCAGGAAAAATAAGAGAGAAGAAACGCTTCAGAAAAGAAGAAACGTCCCAGTTTCCGACTTAACCGATGAAGATGAGACCGACAAGACACTCGCAACTACCAATTTAGCGCATCTCGTGGCCAATGCTGCCCGCGTCGACGACCCGGCTCTGCAACTGTCAGCTGTGCAGGCGGCGAGAAAATTGTTGTCTTCCGATAAAAATCCTCCAATTGACGATTTAATAGAAAATGGAATTCTACCCATCTTAGTTCACTGTCTATCACGATCTGATAACCCCTCTTTACAATTCGAAGCTGCATGGGGACTGACTAATATCGCATCTGGAACATCCGAGCAAACCAACAAAGTGGTGCAAGCCGACGCTGTCCCTTATTTCCTTCAGCTGCTATTATCTCCTCACCAGAATGTCTGCGAGCAAGCGGTGTGGGCCCTAGGTAATATAATTGGCGACGGGCCCGCTTTGCGAGACTATGTCATAGAACTGGGAGTAGTCCAACCCCTGTTGAGCTTCATCAGACCGGAGATAACCATCCAGTTTCTTCGCAATGTGACTTGGGTTATTGTGAATTTATGCAGGAATAAGGAACCTCCACCTCCTAAAAATACCATTAGGGAAATTTTACCAGCACTTCGCATGCTCATAGTTCATACTGATTTCAATGTGAGTAACTTTACCTGTATACATTTCTAGTTCATATGCCCCGGACGTGTATAATAACACTAAAGCGATCCTTTTCACGTTTTTAGATTTTGATAGACGCCATCTGGGCAATCAGCTATTTAACGGATGGCGGCAATGACCAAATACAGATAGTAATAGACTGTGGCATCGTCCCGACGCTGATTCCACTCCTGTCTCACAAAGAGAGTAAGGTGCAGACTGCTGCACTGCGAGCCTTGGGGAATATTGTCACCGGATCAGACGAACAAACACAAATTGTTTTGGATTGTGATGTTCTGTCACATTTTCCCGCCTTATTAGAGCACCAGGTATGCTAAGAACAATTATATTTCTTATTGAAATTCCTTAATTTCCTAAATTTATTATTTAAAGAAATAAAATTTACTTTAAAAATAGAAAAAGATAAAAAATTTGACTTTCTTGACATGTAACAATAAAAAAATTAATTTTTCTATCTACCGTAAACCATACAGACACATTTATTCATAATTCCTCAAATCATCTGATTGCTCATAAACATTTCGCATTCCATTGTTTATTTATCAAAAACATACTTATTTATTTAATAAACGCCCAGAGGGCTCTTACAATATACAGTTAAAAGTACTTAAAATATTATAGAAAATAACAAAAAATAAATCATAACTATTGCACTTATTCATTAAAAAAAAAAGGAAATAAATTGAAGATGAATGGAGAAACACATTAAATAGGGGGGAATTGAGGGGATGGCCATTCGATTGATAGGATAGCTAATTTGATAGCAGCAGGCTTCAGGCCTCGATTTATCGGCCCTGTGGGCCTCAGTTGATTAATTAGAATCTCTGGCACTATGAAATTTCACCCCTTTGAGCCTCACAATTTATTTTTTGCTGTTAGGAGCAATCTAAATATAATAATGAACAGGGGTGTGGGCTAGTGTAGCGGACCCAGGGATCAAAGGTCAGATCTTCGCACCCCGCTCTACCACAACTTGGTTCTCATTTTCTAATAAATAAATAGTTTGGGTAAATCATAAGAACACAAATATTTAATTTAAAAAAATTATAATAATCTGTCACTCAAAATAATGCTTCCAAAACCACACAGTTTTAATATATCAAATGTCCCGGCGGCCTCTATAGTGTAGTGGTGAAGACGCTTGACTCACGCATGGAAGGTTCTGGGTTCGATTCCTTGTGAGAACACAAAAATTAAATAGGATTTTTCTCAAAAAACCGAATAATCGGTAGGGTGCCAACACGACCCGTGAAATCTACCGATCAAAAATGAATAAACCAAATACTCACTTTTTTCTGTTTTCTCGGCAAGCTAATGTACTGCCTGTCTATTTTTTTTTTTTAATTACACCACAACAGGCCAGAAGGCCCAATTACAGTGGAGAGTTGTAGCACAGAATCGTCAGGCTTGAGAAAAATCACATTTTGAATTTTTGTATTCTCACCGGGAATCGAACCCGGAACCTTCCGTTCGTGAGTCAAGCATCTTAACAACTAAACCACTTAGGCAGCCTATTGTTATATTTATTACGCCCATATATATCTGTACCTTAAAGCTGAAACGCTAGAAGACATTTTTGCGAAATTGAGTTTTGAATGTCATTTTGTTCATATATTCAGATTCTATTCATGCTTAAAACATTGGAGTGCTGAGGTATACTACTACTAAAATAGCTAGTTCTAAAACACCGTTAGTAAATAGGCAGGTAAAAACACGAATCAGTACACCATGAGGTCAACTAATCTCCACTCGATTTCTTTTAGCAAAATTTTCACCCGCGAATAGAAACTAATTAAATGAAACCAAAATGTAAAATAATAAACATGTGCCACCCACCCTAATTTTACCAGACCGAGTGTATTTGCACGATTCATGTGAACGGGCCCGTACATGACAGACTCAATCAATCATTTTAAGACTATTAATATTATAGATGTTTGATGCTTTTTTAAAATTCTTGTTAAATGCTCTGTTGGAAGATGCAGAAATTAAAGTTATTTAAATATTAGTGAATATAATGTTTCAGTGTCTACGAGTTTTGATAGTATTAAGAGTAGATGTCGATTGTTATTGTGACCTACCATACAGTTTAAACTTATCTACGTTTTATCTATTTCTGGAAATGTTTAACATCTTTATTGTTTTTTGACCAGCAGTTTTTCCTTGTTGCTCTTTTTTTAATCCTGAATCATTTTAAAATTGCTGTGATCACATTTAAACATATGTAATAATTTAATTCTCCATTGACCTTGATGACAAGCCAGTTTAATGGCTGAAGTTTGAAAATTTTGGATTGTCGCGGTGCACGCATCAAACCATTTGAGAGTAAAAGAAATCGATATGCGCCTTCACCATAACGTGTAATGGCATTACTTTGGAGGGATAACTGCCACAGTGAAAAAAAAAAATTGTTAAATTTTATTTTATTGATTTTGTTAACATACGAAAACCAGAAATCTACATTTACCAGATTTCTTGTCAATACGTAGTTTAAAGAGCTGGTTTTGTTATACACTAATAGTTGTAGATATTAAAGTTAAGCATACTGTCTTAATATGTATTGATGAAAATAGCTATTGTAATCGAAACATTGGTGACAGTGTACTGAACTTCGCCATTGTTTTTTTTCTTCTGCGCTATATGATTTGTTTATTTAATAACAGGCTGTGTATCTGAGTTTGAAAACATACAATATTTATAGCAAATATTGGATAATTATAAATTTTCTGTGGCTTGTGGGTCTAAAAGAGCCAATGTCATCAATCACATTACAGGAGAGTAATTTTACGGCTATTTTGTGATGTTATAATTAAACTGTTTGAGGTGTTTAAATCTATCATCGATAAAAATAAAAAAAAACACTTAAACATATGTGTATGTATAAGAAATGGTTAAATACATATATTTTTTAATTGATATCAACCCTCTACAAAATGTTAGCAAGAAAAATATACAATCTGACATTGGCCCTTTTACACTCCAGTTTTTTATTTAAATGATTGAAATTTTATATTTAATTTCCTTTTATTTTTAAAAACAAAAACCCCAAAAATATCTCCCTTTTTAAAACCAAAACAGAAACTGACGAGGGGAGTTTGAGATGTTTGTAACACATAAATGACATTTATGCAATGTACCATCCTTAGCAGTTTTGCTCATTCCTCATTGCATCAGGGGGTTTACCCCCTAGCGTGTGTAGGCACTACTAGTAATGTGAAGACTTCTTGATTTCCTTCTTTTTTTAAAAAATAAATCTAATATTTTTACTATCTTGACTTAATTATCAATAGTAATTATCGAACCCTGCTGCAAAATCAATTTTTATAGTATTCTTGTTTTTACGTGAAACAGTTTTATTTGCTGTGACATATTATTATCAATAATTCAAATATTCATATGTAAGAAGTTACTCTTAGTATTTTTGAAAAAAAAAACTTTGTTATTAAATAAATTTCTTCCTAACATTCCTTATTGAAGCACAGTTTTCATATTGAAATTATTTTTATTTTACAGAAAGAAAAAATTTGCAAAGAAGCTGTGTGGTTCTTATCAAATATAACTGCTGGAAATCGCTGTCAAGTTCAAGCGGTAATAAATGCTGGTCTACTTCCCAGTATAATTTTTAACCTTTCTAAAGGAGAATTCCAAACTAAAAAGGAGGCGGCGTGGGCTGTTTCTAATCTCACCATCAGCGGGACACAGGAACAAGTTTCTTGTCTCATTTCAGCGGGTGTTATACCACCCTTCTGCGACCTGCTTGACTGCAAGGATCCTCAAGTTATCAGTGTAGGTTTTAAACTAATGTTTTATGTACTTTAACATGTTGTGTGTAAGATGCATTGTTTTACTAGTTAATTTATTTACATAGTATTAGTTTAAACAACTTACCTCACAAAGAATCCTCATACATGGTTTTAGTAACGAAATAAAATTTGAAACCATTATACTACTTTAAAACTTACAACACAAATATTTTTGTTGTAATTTTTTGATTAAAATCTTTTTATTATGTAACACAAAAAGTAAGATTCATTCTGCTAATTATATATGGTAATCCATGAAATATTTTTGAAATACGAAATGTGTATTTGCACCCTGTATTTTAAGGGAATCTAATAATTATGCATGTATGTTTGATAAAATGACTTTATGAGAACATAAATATTTCCCCTGATTTGCAGGATGTAAGTAGGTAAGTTTAGTGCAATAGAAATGTAATCCTAAATGTGCATATTTTTTTGTAGGTTGTTTTGGATGGAGTCAATAATATGCTAAAGATGTCAGGCGAAGCGGTTGAACAGATCGCTACTCTGATAGAAGATTGCGGAGGGTTAGATAAAATAGAAACATTACAGAAACATGAAAATGTAGAAATATATAAGTTGGCGTATGAAATTATCGAGCAATACTTTGCAGATATTGATGATGTGAGTATTTTTTGTCTTCCATTTATTTTTTCAACATGAATAGGCGTTAACTATTTGCACAAAAAATCTTAGCAACAATTTTTTGGGGATTCTAATTACCCACCAGTTTTTTATATTGATGTAATAATTGAACGGAGGAGTAGATTAAGTGTTCATAATTAGCTAATTTTTTTTGTAATAATAGTTGAAATTTTACAGGAAAAACATTCCTTTCATGTTTCTTTAATTGGCCTATGTATTTTCAAGTGAAAGCATAATTGAGAAAATGGGTATTAAAATATACCTATACATATTTGTTATTTAAACTCGATGAATCTGATTGTTGGTAAATTGCAATTATGGGATATGAAATTACGTAAAAAATAAAATTGTGAAACCTATCACATTAAAACTTACATATTACATTTTAACCATCAAGTTCAAACTAAAATAAAAAGTAAACATGGTGTTTTAGAATTAATAAGTATTCACACTAAAGAGGATGAAATTTTACAGTTGGATGCAGATGTGCAGCTTGCGCCAAGAGTCGAAGATGCGAGTTTCCAGTTTGACCCGAGTTTGGCCGCACCACAAGATGGCTTCAAGTTCTAATAGACATTTTACCTACATATGACATGAGCATTGTATTTTAATGGATAACAATTATAACAAAATCTCACTATTACCTTCCAGTATCAAATTGTTGACCACGACTATACATTTCCTTAATGGTAATTACCATTTTGGATCATTATTATTTTTTGACTTCAGTTTTTTATAATTTACTCTTAACAGTGAATCTGATACAAAACATTTTTTTAAAAACTGTGCTGTAAATATTTAGCATATTTTTACAATCATAAACGTATTAGTCATTCTTGTCTTAATTATGATACAATAGCCATGCTTTTGATGAATTTCTTGTGTACATTTTTGGCAATGTAATAATATAAGGATTTAATTTCTCTGTAATTTGTGGATCTGTTCTTTTTTTTATAATGCGAGATGAATCGTTTCTCCTCGATTTCGTCATTTTCAGATAAATTTGCATAAACATAATGTACATTAATTCTACATATACTGGTCAAGGGATAAGAATCTATTTATTAAATAAATAAAAATCTGCCTTTAGGAAAACAAATTTCTCTTGAAAGATTTGGACATGCGTTGCACCTATTTACAACATGTTAAGTTAACTTCCATTGGATATTGATCGCCGTCCGTGCTAAACAATAAAAAAAAAAACTTATTAATCTTATTTTCGTCCCTTAGCTAGTGCTAAGAGTTTTCTAATAAAATAGAACTATGAATTTTGTCTCCATTCATTCCTTTTTACACTTCAGCTGTAGGTTCCTTGTTTTGCACTCAGAACTTTTATCTTACCTGAATATCAAAAGTAGTATTTAAAAAAATGGAATAGCTCGTTAATTTTGGAATATGTGACTTTTTAACATTAACTATGTCATAATCGGCTGCTTCCGTGGTGTAGTGGTCAAGACGCTTGACTCACACACGGAAGGTTCCGGGTTCGATTCCCAGTGAGAACACAAAATCCTGGGTATTTTGTGCTTTAATTCATCACTATGATTTCATGGGGTAATTACTACTACCACTAGGTAACTTCAAAATCAGGATTTTAGAGCTAACCCATAAAAAACACATTGTTGTTTCTTCCTCTATGAATACTACAAAAAAAAAAGGCGTGATTAATTTAGATAATATTATGATGATTTGAATGCATAACTAACGTACGAAAAGGTTACAAAAATGCGTTTTTAGTTGTTAACTAAAAAAATCTGATTTTGAAGTTCCCTAGTTGTAGTTACTACCCTGCGATTTGGTCTTTTCTCTTGTTACGATCTAAAAAATACAGACTATCATTGGTACTGATAAAACCCCTTAAATGCATACTTGTCTATACTGAGAAAAATCCATTTGAATGTTTGACCCGACAAAAGTATTTTCTGGTCTTCATTCATATTTTGGACACGGTACATACTCATGAAACCATCTAAGTTCCTTCAAATTGTTTCAATAGATGAGATTTTTTTAAAAATATATCTGGTAAATGAAATTAAGGCTGTAGTCTGGTAAAACAAACACAAAATAAGAAATCATATGATTTTGCCATTTTAAAACTAATGTTTTTTTTCAATCGCGCAGTAATAAAAAAAAATATCAAACATAAATAAGATAAAAACAATATTTTTTATAGGTATTTCTGTTAAAAAATATACTTAAAAGTTTTATGTAACTAAAATATAATTACTTTTAGACCGGCAGATTATTCCATTTTAAATTTAGACTAAACTTAGGTATCTGGGATCTCAATAAAGACTAAGAATTAAACTAAAATTTGTTGAAATAATTTAAAGATAATAAATTGACCATGAAAGTGGCCGAAGCCAAATTTTAATTTTTTGATTTTGAAAAGAAATACAAGCATTTTAAATCACATACATTTTTGTGACATTTTCCTTTACTTCTACTTAAAATTATGCCTTCGGTAATACTAAAAAAAAAAAAAAATTATGGAAATACTTGAGTTGAAACCCTTTTTTATAGAATTGTATTCTCTTTTTTTGAAAAAAGGTGATAATTCTGGTTGTATAATATTCAATTTAAAACGATATCTTATTGACTTTTCTATGACCTTCAAACCAGCCCTTACCGAAAACGATTAGGAGGACAACAATACCTACATTTTTTAATTGTTTTCTCAAATTTTGTCATTTAGAGGGTTTTATCAGTATACCAATGAAACAATGTTTTTTTAATTCAGGATGAACCATCAGTTGCTGCTTTTTTTAGTATACTGTATTAGCCCGATTATAATGCGGCCTCGAATGTAACGCTATTAGGGCTTCCAGTCTCGAGACTGAGACGATACTCGGAGACCAGGTCTCAAAACTTTGAGACTATTCGATACTAACGATAATTTATATTAAAAAATAATGAATGTATTTAGTAAATCACATCACATCACAGGGGTCATTCTCAATTTTTGTCTGTCAGCGTGTGAGAATGTATTCAATTGTAACTACAGAGTTCTGAAAATATGTTAAAGTAAATGCAATAAACCTAATGTTGTATAAAAAATAGTTACTTATTTAAAAACAATCTAAAAAATACTGAAAGTCCAATACTCTACCAAACCACGGTGTCCGCCGTCTCCCTGTCAAATGAAAAGTCGATATAAGTTAAACAATTTCTTAAATTATATGAACTAGACGGGTAATTACATTCAAAATTTCATTAATCTAGATTCACTATTAATGAAGTTATATAAGCAAAGGTAAGCGCCTGCAAAACATATCTAATTTACTCAAACAGAACCTGCTAGTCTTGAAATTTTGAGTCTTAAGTATCAAATGGAAGCCCTAAACGTGACTTATATAAATTTGGAACAGGAATGAAAGAAAAAAAAATCAAATTTAAAACAAAAATTAAAAAGATAAATCATATAACAAAAATTATTTTTTTTATTCAGACATGCCTGAATTATTTATCATCAATGTCGCTTGAATGATTCCTACTCTATGCATTATGTTCACACTTCTGCCCCCGGATCTCACCGACGCAACCAACACACGCATAAACTATGCAATAGGCGAAAAGGCTTGGCTGTGTGCATAGGTAGCATGAACTCGGATATATCTGGACATGGCCTAAACCCCGAATGTAACGTGAATGTTTTTTTTATAAAAAGATTTTGAGTAAAAAATATCACTTTATTTTCGGGCTAATATGGTATGTACATACGACCTCGCGTACCATAAATAGTCGAACTCTTATAAAATACCATTTTGATTTTTTAAAAACCTTTTTCTGTATAATTCCACTGCATATTTACATATATTTTTTAACTTTATTTTATAGAAGTTAATTTGAACTGTTAATAGAAAAGTTTTGTTCGGATAATGCGATCACTGTTTTTTTTTTTTTTTTTAAAATTAATGTTGAAGTCTCGTGGACATTTTAGTTTAAAAAAAAATTAACACAGAAAACGACTACTCACTGTTAAACACTGAAGAAATTTAGGGCTTCCAGGTACCTAAACAGCTATTTATTCTTAGGATTGATAACCCCTGACCCAGAACCTAATTCAATAATTACTGTTCTAAGAAATTAACGGGATTTTTGTACCTAATTAGCAATTGGGCTTTTTATGGCTTGCTGGCTGTACATATGCACTATTTCCACCGTGGTCACTGGTGACTGGCACAATGTGGAAGTGATTTAAAAAAATTAAAACTACAGTATAACCCCCCATAATTAAAACAATTGAAAAAGTCCATTTTGTAGAACATCACCCTGTATGGTTCTGATATGCTTTGTCACCCTCCCCCCATCACCCAGTGGTTTAGATACAGTCACAGATGTATTTAACTAAGCAAAACTTTTTTTCTCAATTGCATTATTTTAACGGCACTATGATTTTTGTTTCTAAAATCCCGGCTGAAATTTGGAACTTGACACCATCAGTTATCCGCTTGGGAATACTTTCAATATATATGGGTATATCAAATATTATGGTACTTTAAAACAATTAAATGCTATATTTGTTACACAGAAAGCGGGAAAACATTTTTGAGAAAGGATATGACAAATCTAGACATTAACATGGCTTATGACATTTCAAGTAAATGCCTACATTTGATATCATAATATTGAAAAATTATCAAATAAATAAAAACACTACCTCAACAATGTTTTGAGTATGTACAAATGCTTGCAGACTGGCTGGATTTCCTCCCCTTTTCAAATCCAAATTTGTTGCAACAGAGGGAAAACATTTTTGAGAAGGAATATGCAAGTCCAGGCATTTACCCATATTCCCTTCTTAAAAATGTTTTCCCTCTGGTGCAACAAATTTGGATCTGAAAAACACTACCATATTATATATTTATGTAAGAAAGGAAAGTTGCTCTTAAAATTTAATATCTCCTATAGCTCGTTAGTTTTTTTTTAATCCGCTGATGTGTTAGGAAATGACTATTTCTCGTTTTTAAAAATTGGATATATATCTTTATAAAATCATTTTATATTTGCAAGGACTACAAACTGTGTTGATAATATTAGATGATATTTATTATCAAAGATTTTTATTGAATTTCTACCTTTTCTCTATCACTAGGCAAGCCTGTATCAAAAGATACAGATAAAATAATACATTTATGTTCCTTTTTTTAAAAACATTAGATTTGGAAGAATTAAGTTGAAGATTTGGAATGGAAAGCCCAAACCTGAAAAGAGCATTAATGCTTCAGTAAAACTCCAATTATCCGGATTAATAATTTCCAGATTCTATTGCTTTTGAAATAATACAGCGAACTGGAAACACATCAAAATCTTACTTAATGATGTCCAGCAAAGTTAATTAAATTAAAATTAAAAACTTCTTTATTTTTTATTTCCTGATAAAGATTTGGATATTTTTCAATGCGGAAGACTGGAGTCAGAATAAATGGAGTTCTACTGTACATCTTTGTATATACCTGGAAAGTAGCTATAGGCGTTCAAAATACCTTCACCAAGAAGGCTTATTAACTCCAAATGTAGTGGAAAAAAAAAGTCAAATAAAATTGGTTAACCGATTAAATGCAAGAAAGATTGTTTAGAATGCTTTTGGAAAATAAGAATAGTGTCAATAGGATTAAGTTTTGATTGAGGATATCGTTTGGAATCAAAAGTGGAATGGCCTCTATATTCATTTTAAGTAGTGCGTTAAATTGGGGGTAAAAAAATTCTAGATATTTACATGCATATTTCCATGTTACACTGTACCATGCGTAAGATATCTCACCTGTGGTACCTAAAGGGTTATGATGCCCGCTATGTATCTGCTTGATAATATCCAACAAAATGAATGCTGACTAGTTACAATACCGAGGGCTGAAGAGATCGGTGGTCTTCAAAGGAAATCAGTAAGATATATTATGTATAATAAACAACTGTATTTCAATGTGATACAATTAATTAAAAAAAAAAATTCTTATCCGCATCTAAAATTTGATGCATGTCCATAGGGTTTGGTATTGATTGGTATGCAGATCGCAACAAATATCCATCTAGATCAGAAAGATAATCAATCTTATGCCTCAGGTTTGAAAAAATATGTTTATAAATCATTGGCTGGATGCAGAATTATTATAAGTCGCACGAAGGAAAGATATGATACAAAGATGCGGAGATATGATGACCTAAATGAGCCGAATGATCAAAAGATACATTCGTTCAATTGAACTACTTAAAAGATTCGGTCACTTTGGTGACACAGATCAAGTAATACATATCCTCTCTGTGACTTCCGTTGTTTATTCCCATTGTTGAATAGTGAGATATTTGCAAACAAATGGCATAATAATATTCACAAAAAAATATCACTGTTATAATGAAAGATGACCTATAGGATGTAATGTATTTATAATAAGAAAACCTTAGCATAATCAGATAAATTAAATCCTTAAATATCTAATAAAATCAAAAGTCTAAAGAATGGCATGGGAAGATGTATGAAAGTGAAAGAAGGTAAGATTGTATGCGTGAAGCCTTCCTCCCCTCTGTTCTAGTATTAGTAATAAATATTTTTAATTAATAAATATGAAATTGTTTTATTTTTATTTATTTCTTGCACAAAACTTATAAGTTTTTCGAATTTACGTTGTAAACGAATCATACTTCCATGTTCGTTTTCTAATTGGAACATAAATATTTCAAAAGTAATAATTTGCTACCCATACCCACTTGGTGGTGTATTATTAATGATTACCTACTCTTAGATAAATATCATGCCAAATATCAAGTAACTTTCTAAAACGCTTCTTGTTAGTTTTATTTTTGCTTTTCCATCTCCTAACTAGGATGTTTTGGCCAGTGTCGAGTTTTAGGTTTTTGATTATTAAAAAAAATATATTTATACAAGTGTTAGTAATATAATATGAAGGTACGTGTTTAACACCAAGTTCACCATACATAATTACATAACATATTTACAACTTAATAACTAGATATTTACATAAAATTTTGAATGCATGTTTATTGGGAAAGGACAGCAAAGTTAGACTATGAGAAGGGAGTGGGGTATTAATATTAGAGAGATCAGATAGGAACTCAGGATAACAATTATTAATATGAATAGTCCCGGACATGGTTTCTGAAGAGGTAAAAACTGAGAACCATTACAGCAGTGCTCATTGCGCATTCTGCATATATTATGAAGATATCTCTAAAATATCTTTGGGACACAAAGATTTTTCTGTTCCACTAAAACACCCCTCTAATAGCTGGGACTCAATTACTTTCTAGTCTATGGCCAAAATCTACAAGATAAAAAGTAAAAATTGTCTATATATATCATAGAATTTTGAAGTAAGACATTTTACTACCACAAATCTGTGATTTTTGCCTTATTTGTCTGCATTTGACTTTACGCATTATTTTATCCCAATTTTCTGAAAAATGTATGTATTTCGAACATATTTAGTTTGTTTCCCGTTTATACATATTTAGATATTTCACTGCTTCCGTCGAAACTTCGGTGTACTCGAAAATCCAAGGAGAAAGTGATGTGTTAACCGGGTGTAAATGCTTAAAGTTGTTTACAATCGATTATATGCTCTTTCTCATAGTTAAATTACTGTTTAAATACATTTATTTGTTTGTATTTCTTAAGAATAACTAATGGTCTTATCTCAAATAGTGTAATAACGAGAATATTATGTTACTAAGCTCCCCTTTCATTATTGTAACAGGTACATTATTAGGACTGAATTTGGTATCTTTTTCGCAAGATCATTTAATATGCCTATATTGTAATATTCAGTAATCTTTTATGATGGAGTCAATTGCCTTTGTCTCATTTCCGCGATAGATTTGTAATCATGCCATTTTTAAAAGTTTTTGTCAACGATATTTTAAAAAGTAAGTTTTTGTTTCGTATATTAATAGTGTATTTAAATATCAAACGATGACCACATTAGGTGAGGGTGAGGGAAAATTAACAGTCTTCTTGCAATGGACATTGCACATTCTTTTTCATGGAATAAGAGATCTATTGGAATATAATTATTGGTCAACATCTGTGTCTATCTACATACCATTAAGTTAAAAAAACCTAGTATACTATATATTTTTTTCAATTGCTTGTACCATTATTAAGTAATTCACATTTTACCAAAAAAAAAAACCGATTCTTGCACTGAAAAAGTGCAGAGAAACTAATAACATACAAATATTGCTGTTACTGTTATCCTTCATGTACATATTTAAGGTACATATTAGTCTTAAAAATGAATTTATTTTGTAAACTACTGTTACAACTCTACTAGAATATTACTAGTAGAGTACTATTTGTGCATTTTCAAAGTTTTTCCAAATAACCAATGAGTATAATTATATATAACCTTATGAGCTGGAAAATAATCTAAAACATCGACTCATTGAAAATTTCTTTACGTTTTTTTGTCTTCGTTTTATTTTTAATACTTTGCGTATAACGATGCTCAGTTACCTTTTTTTAATTTTGACTTTTATTCTTCATCGGAAAACAATGTTTAGGGTACAGATTGCATGTTGATCTTTGCTGGATCTTCACTATCTAATGTCTTTGGGTAGGTAATCCAGTGCTTCTATGGTTAATAGTAAAGTTTCCCAACTGGAGGCGTGATTTTATGACTTGAGATATGTTCCTTGTAGAAGTACCCATCTTTCTTCATAAAATGTCTAGTTTTCAGAGTAAATTATGAAAAATGTGATTTCCCATGTTTTTAACCAGCCACGGAGTTTCTTTGACCTTTATTGATTTGTCAATTATATGGTTCGAGGATGGCTAGATTTACTATGCATGTTCTATCCTCCTTAAGAAGAGTGCAGTATCTAGCATTTTTGACGACATTTTGTTTAATTTCAATTCAGAAAGATCTTCATTTTAGTCTTACTCATGTATCAATATTCCTTCAGGAACCATGAAATGGAGGAAGCAAAACTGCTGTAACTAATTTTCCAGTTTATAATCTTTAATTTAGTTTTATTTAAGTTTAATTTATCTTTTAAATATAAATGTTAATCTTAATATGAAAACTAAATTAATCTCTCAGTTTTTTCCTTTCTTTTGTTACATGGCATATCTTGATGCCAATACAGAATTCATAGATCGTCTGAAGCATTTGTAGAATCAATCCATCCGCTTTATTTTTAATCTCAAAAAGTATGACCATGTATCACCCTTTCGCTCCGAACTCAAGTGGCTTCATTTTTATCAGCACATAAACTTGCGATCTCTCTCATTTCTTTATAATATTCTTTACAACCCCTCCAAAATATCTTGCTGAGAATTTCATTTACCTTTCTGATCACGGTCTTTCACTTCGCTCTTCTCAGGAGAGAACATTTCCCATTCCTCGACACAGCACATAATTTTTCAGCTATTCCTTTTTCGTTCAAGCTGCTAGACTTTGGAATGAGCTACCTCTTCATATAAAAAATGCACCTTCTCTAGCCACCTTCGAGAAATGCCTGAAACATTATTATATATCCCCAGAATCCTGAACACCCTGAATTTTTACTGTTTTTTTTTTAAATATATTTTTTTATCCCTTTTTCTTTCCTGGGTTTCTCTTTCTCTCTCCTTCCAAACTCATTATCTGATTCCACATTCCTCACCATTTAATATGTATAACACAATGTACTTTTAAAAAAAAAGTCAACATGTGCAAGCCTGATCTCCCGTTAAAAACACCCGTTAGTTTGAATTAATTAGGTTATTTTCACTTTTTGCATGTATCTTTTAATATATATTTATGGTTTTTTAGTACAAAATTTCGACCAACTCTTCTTTTGACCAGTCTGTTTTTTGGTTGGCTGGAAGATATTGCTTTTAGCAATAAGTCCACCAAAGTACTTATTCTTTGTACTTGATGTTTTAAAGAAATAAAATATAGTGATGACGTGCGTAGTGTTGAAACTACATTAAAAACACTATTTTCTTTTACTGCGTTTTTCTTAGAAAGTCAGAAAGGAGGTGATGAACACGCTGAAAATTGACTCTTAAGTAATATGAACCTCGAACTTTCTTTCTTTTTTTTCGACTTTGTGTAAAGTTAAAACTACTTAAATATATTTTTACCATCCCACGTAACTTAACTAGTCAACATTAAATAATTAACTGTAAAACAAAACATAGTTAAAGTATCAGTTTTTTTATTAAAAACAGGCTTTAAATATTGTCTATTTTTCAATTTAAAAAAATATTTGTTTATCGTTGTAAATAAAAAATGCAAATTCCCATTGTAGGATAAGAATATTTTGCTACGCAATTATATCTGTTGGTTAAAGTAATTATTTTGTTTGTTTTTTTACAGTAATTTGGAGCATCCACCACATTTTGTATTCAGCTAGTGCATCGCCAAATGGTAAGGGCCGTCTGGTGGTGAGGAGACGGTGTCGAGAAGTGGGAGGCATGTTGGAGACTCGCTCGTCTCGCGACACGTGGAGCAGTAAGCCGCTGCCCGTTCCTCACGCGTCCCTCATGGCCAACATGCGTCACACTAAGGGGGGGCAGGACGACGTGTGCTACGTAGTGGCCAAGTACGACTACGCCGCCCAGGGGGCCCAAGAGTTAGACCTGAGGAAGAACGAGCGTTACATGCTCGTGGATGACTCCAAACATTGGTGGAGAGTTCAAAATTCTAGAAATCAATCGGGGTATGTGCCCAGTAACTACGTGAAGAAAGAAAAGCCCTCCTTGTTCGATAGGTATATTAAAATTATTATTATTAGATGTAATTACTTTTAGAATGACTCTTAATGAGACAGTAATTACAATAATATTAGGTGTAATAAGAATTACAATACTAAGTTGTCTTTTTTTTTCCAAATTAAAAAATGAGCACCAAAAGTAAAACAAAATAGTGAAGGTTATCCGTCATTTAAAAGACAATGTTCTGCTTTACAAGATATTGTGTTTGCTTTTATGTTACATTTATTAGCACCGAGACAATATTTTGGAAGAGCGTATTAAGCTCTCAAGGACAAAAACTATTTTCAAGACAGGAGTTAAGGACTGGATTTTCCTTAAAGAGAGGGATTTGAGTGAGAAACTCCTTGTCGATTTTCCGAATTTTTAAGTTTACTGTTTACTGATGTGTCATATATATGTTTTTTAATTATTTTTTTTGTGTTTCTGATCCTATATTTGTAGTGATATACTCATGTGTATGTGTCAACTAATTGCTCGTCCCATCTCAACACAGGACTTTTAGTCCCACGGAGTTTGGACTTATGTCTCAAATAATGTGCAATAAACTAATGTATGTAAATAAATAAATTTATTTGATTACAAGCCTTTAAAGTGGAATGTCAGGTAGACGAATGTGGGCATTTTCGACTACTCCTTTTGTTCACCTTCAATCGAGGGTATAAAGCTGCTCGCGATATTTGCGCAGTGTACTGTGAAGATGCTATGAATGAAAGGACAACTCGTTGGTTTTTGCGGTTTAAATACGGTAGGATGATTTAATATGGCAGTATACAGTCAATTGACTACAGTTCGACTGCTCAGCCATTTCTGCGGTGGTTTGAAGGGGATCTTAATGAATAATATGGTTTAAGCACTTCTTATCGAAGTCCACTGTTTGTCTGGAACGCTCCATGTCTTTCAGGTTGAAATTAACGTCTTTGAATCGCAAAAATCATCGACGAGTTGTCCTTTCATTATCATAGCATCTTCACCATATACTGCGCTAATATTGCAAGTAGCTTTGGCAGCTTTATTTTCTCGATTGAATGCGAGCAAAAGAAGTAGTCGGAAATGCTCACTTTCGTCTTCTTGATTTTTTATTTTGAAGGCTTGTAGTCAAATAAAATAATATATGTAACGAAAAAGCAAATACTATCTTATAGAGCAGAAAATTTTCTTTAGAATTTTTCAAACCTTTACCATATTGTTTTACTTTTGGTGTTCAATTTTAATTTGGAAAAAGATGGACACAACGTATGTTAACACCAAATATAAATAAAATTGAAGTAAATATGTTTAGTCTGGTGGTGGTGATTCACATCCCTCTGCGATATCCATTTTCTATCATAGTTATTTATGACCAGTTAGAAATGGCTTGAAAGTATAAATATTTGGGTAAACAATACAAATATGAATCCCGGTACCTTGCCAATTCTTAAAACATTTAACTTCGAGTTTAATGAGTTTTGAGAGTAAATGCTCGAGGAGAATATTAGATATACCGTGGTTTGATTTTATTACCAGCATTGAAGTCCTCCACAAAACAGCCTTCTATAACGAGCTCTTAAAGATGTGTGGGTTTACCTGGCTCGGACATGTGCTGACGATACCTCGGGAGAGCCTTAACCCACGTTGTCTCTCCTTCACACCTGCAGGCCACTGCTGTCTTGGAAGGTCGTCAATGACAATTTTTTGGCTCTCATCGGCAGAATGGGCCGCGAGATTTATGTGGGAGGAGGCGAGAGTGCTGGCTAGCGATAGCGTCTCCTCTAGATTTCTGTTGATGTCCACATGCTCCACCAAGGAGCGGATGCAGAAAAGAAGAAGAGAAGAAGAACCCACACAAATTACGAATGTAGATGCCTGAACTTCCATATTCTCTTATCTTAAATGTTCTTCATCTCTGTTGTAATATGTTAATGTTAATATTTTGTGTTCTAAAAATGTTTATTTGGTAAGTCTAATGGCACTATTGAAGTTATAACTAAATCCAATTTGTCACAAAATCTGTACTTATTGCAGCATTAAAAAAAAGGTGAAAAAAGGTTCGGGATCCAAGACCCTCCCTACCCAGGGCTCCCCAACCCATGGGTCACCCGGGGGTGCTCGCCGCCCCCCGCCTGACCCCTCCGAAGCCATCGGAACCGCTGTAGTAAAGTATAACTACCAAGCACAGCAGCCTGATGAGCTGTCTCTTACTAAAGGAACTCGAATACTCATACTGGAGAAGAGTAATGATGGCTGGTGGCGTGGACAGTACCAGGGGCAAACTGGATGGTAAGAATTTTTTTTTTAAATAACATAAATAGTCAAAAGTTTAAAAAAAAGGTATTGTCAGTTTACTAAATATGTTTTGGGATTAAACTTTTTAATTTTCCCTGCCTTTAAAATACCGGTGGTGTTTTTCTGGATTATTATGCCCTGTGTTGTTTGCACTTCTGTATATCTGGTCCGCGATTACAATCAGAAATTAAGGAAGTTAACTGACATGACAGTTTTGAACCTGAACGGCTAGATGCAGTGGATAGATGAAGCCATATTAACATATAAGAGCATCCAGCCGTAAAAATATTGCCACCATAAAAAATAAATCTAGTTATTAAATTTTTTCTACCCTTTTTTACTATCTTCCTGAGTGTACATATTGACATGTCAAAAAAGCCGGCTTTCTAATACCCCGATAGATAAATACAGATGAAATTTAAGCATACATACCGTTTTGATAATTGTTAAAAGTCATATAAAAATTATGTTTAAGTAAGGATTTTTTTGCTTTAATTGGGATTTATTTGAGTTTGTAATCACTTTAAAGTGGCCACTTTTCATCTCAGAAGCCTATTTAAAATATGAATGAGAACTATTTTAAATTTTAATTCAGTAAGGAACGCAAAGTAAATTTTCGGCGTCATTGGTTGAATTCGATCATATGACGTTGAGATGACAAGTTGGTAGAGCATACCGAGGTACATTTTTTTTTTTTTTTTTACATTTTTTTTTTTTTTGCACCACAACAGGCCAGGAGGGCTAATTACAGTGGTGAATTACATCACAGAGCACCCAGGCTTGAGAAAAATCACATTTTAATTTTTGTGTTCTCACCGGGAATCGAACCCGGAACCTTCCGTGCGTGAGTCAAGCGTCTTGACCACTACACCACGGAGGTAGATAGAGATAGTACAGAAGTTAAATATATTGTCTCGGTATGTACCAATGAAGATATTCTTTGTAATTGAACGTAGTTATGCAGAAAGAAGCCAATCTACAATTTTAAAAAAAAATGAGATATTGGTGTTATCGGGTGCAGTAAGGTCAATTCTATGTTCTGCTAAAAACAGTCAGACCGCTTTCAATACAAAAAACTGTAATAATCATTTTCTGAAAATATGTCAATCACAAAAATGGCATTTCCCAATTTGTAGAAAACACTCACAGCACTCGAAAAATCTTACAGTTTTTTTAAATCATTACAACTGGTCAAATACATAAATAGATTCTAGTTTGTATTATAAAAAAAACTAATGTATTCGTTGTTTATCATTTGTCAAAGTCAAAAACATTCCAACTGTTTTGTAGATTTTATTATTCACTCTTTTCATAAAAGTGCTATTATCTCTGTTTCACTTTTCTATGGCTGGCTGCTTTCTGCATAACTACGTTCATTGTCCCCCTGCCATTGTTTCAGATAGCAGTAGCATCCTACATCAGCCTTCGATGATAGATGCTGCAAATCTGTTTTAATGAAATCCCCTTAAAGTTAAATGTGGTATTTGGTACATTGATTTGGCCATACTTAAATATTGTTGTTTATTTTTTTTTATTGAGTATTGTATGAAAAACATAAAATAATAATGAATTTAATTATAATTTTATTTATTCAAATGAATTTTAGGTTTCCATCAAATTACACAAGTGAAGAAGGAGATGCCGACGATACTGTACATACTTATGCGATGGCAGAAAATGTTCTAGATATCGTGGTAAGTATTATTATTCAATCCCACACAGCGGAATATGTATATGTAATGGCGAACCATGCCATGACTCAAATTGAGTTGTCTGTATATTGTTATGTATTATTAATTTAAGATTATAGTTTTTAGAAATAATTACATAACTTTTTTTTTGCCACACATGGAATCACAATTCAATTGAAAATGTATTTAACAGTTAATTTACTAAAAATGTATCACTTTAATATAAATAAAAGCTTTTACATATTCATTTATTGTTGTGATTTTCCACCCACAAAACATTTTCAACAGTATTGTTTTTAAAATACTAGTTGCGAGGCTGTACAGTTAGGAAAATAATAAATATTTAACTTTTTATTAAGAAGGAAAATGCAGTGAACTTTATTTTTATGATTTTAGGTTGCGCTGTATTCTTTCTCAGCTAGCAATGAACAAGAACTATCATTCGAGAAGGGCGACCGGTTGGAAATTGTGGAGAGACCGGCAGCTGATCCGGAGTGGTATAGAGCTCGGTCTGGACAGGGACAACTAGGACTTGTTCCACGTAATTACCTACAGGAGCTCTCAGAATACCTCACTCAACCTTACAAGTTAGTTTAAAAACTATTTGACTGCCAACTTAAACGACAATAAATTTTAAAGAAACACTCATATAAATTTGATAAAATCGCACTCTTAACTCTTATTATGATGTCCTGAGTCTACATAGAATACAATATCTCTTATTTTTAAAAATAATGGAAATCTTACTTTGCTACAACAGGTCTAAATTATATGATTATTTATTAAAATATTATGGAAAATAGATTATTAAACAGTATATATGTATCGACTTTGGAAAGGAAAAGTTACCAAGCGATATGTAGCAACTTTACAGAAGAGCCAATAGAAAAATATCACATAATACGAATACCCATAAAAACATGTGAAATGGATTTAGAAAAATGAATTGTATTTTAAAAATCAATATGGTGAAAAGAAAAGTATTACAGTAGAACCGTGATATAACAAAATCCAAGGGAGCAAAAATAAAAATTCGTATTAATGAATTCCCACTTATACATACACACGCACTTTGACAGTTCTGGGTGCCGACAGACCGCCGCACGTCGCCGAAAAGGCCATTAAACCATTCGCATACGGCAGATGCAGCGGCGGCGCGGCTTTGAAAGTGCGAAATAATATTTTACATAAATGTATTGGCATTATTTCGTACGGCACAAAAATGATTTTGCTATACATATAAACGGGATTTCATCATATAAATGCATTTTTGTATGAGAAATTGGTTTTAGGGAATAAATTTCGTTTTTTTTTTATATACGTTCTTTTTCGCCATATCGCGTTTCGTTATATTGCGGTTTTACTGTATATATTTTTTAGTGTAAACAGTACTTTCTTTCGTGTCAAATCAAGTGAGTTTATTTATCATGAGATACAAGTTGTAATATCACATTCATCACACACATAATATGACTACAGGAACAATTAGACAAAGCACACGCAAGGCTTAACGAAGATGACATTTGGAATGCATTTGATAAAAATTTTGAATATAGGATGTGTGAATCTGATGAGATTTAAAGCCACTCCTATACGATTAAAATAAATTGATATGTGTGGTATTAAGTACAAATGCGAGAGTCACTACTTCCTCGGTGTGACTTTCTTCTCCTAAGAAATACAGTGGAGATAATAAATACTGTGGAAATACTCTTAGATTCTAACGGGATTAGGCACATAATTACTGGTCGCGGCGATGTTATCACTTTACTGTACTTGAGTGAACTCTAGTGTGAAATGTGGGTCCAAGACGCAATGAAAGGTAACGTTCAACGCCACTGGTGAATCCACTTACGCGATGCTGTAAATTTCGCTTATAAAACATAGGTCTGACTCGGTTTGCTGTATGCCAAGGACTCTTGCGGCCTACAAGGCAGCTGGTGCCTGTCTCGGGTCGCAAGGGACGTGCGTGCGCAGCTAGATCTTCATTGGCTAGCCTTCAACGCATGGTTCAAGGCTGTCACAAAGTTAATCCAACATTTCAGGGGCGTCCACATTTTTACAAAGGAATGGCGAGAATTATTTTTTGACAATGAATATTGTAGAGAAATGTTTTCATATGTAATTTTTAAAATAAAATTGTTAAAAATATGTCTTTACAAAAATGCGAAATGTTTGGCCTTGACAATTGTGACATCAAGATTTGTGACGATGTTCTATTTAAATTTAAACAGTTACAAACAAAGCTCAAAATTTAATTGAATTGTGACGTATTAGGGGCGTGGCCAATACGATGCAATCGTTTTCGCGGTAATTTAAAATTATAAATATGATTTTTTTTTTTACTTTACAGTATTTCATCAACCTTTATTTAAAATTGTAAAAATAAAGTGATATTTCCCTATTAAGTTTATTTGTTTTTTTTTTTATTAATAAAAATATTTCATAAATATACGCATCATTTTGGCGCGATTCCTACGTATAATTTATATGAAAAATTTAAATACTAGATTCTTTTTTTTTTTTTTTTTCATCTTTGATTGGCTCTTCAGTAAAGTTGCCTACATGTCGCTTGGTAACTTTTTCCTTTCCATCATCAATTTGTGTTAAATTTTTGTTTTTGTGTACCCATATTTCAAAATATCTCTTTTTTTGCTTAATGTAACTCGACATTACAGCACCATTTCCTGAGGGATTTTTTAGCACTTAATTTATTATTTTAACAGATAAAAAATCTTTCAAAGTTTTTCTTCATCAATTAAGTGCACATTCCAGCGAAAGCGGGGGTGGTGATGCTGGAGGGCCCAGTCCTATGTCGGGAAGTATGGTACGTGCGGCAGCGGGGGCCCTGGCAGGGAAGCCGTGGTACTACGGAGCCATCACGCGCACACAATGTGACACCCTCCTCAACCAGCACGGTCATGACGGAGATTTTCTTATTAGGGATAGTGAAACTAATGTAAGTCACATACTTCTGGAATTGCAATTATTAACTACCCGACATTAAGAGAGTTCTACTCTATAATATATAAACATAATATTTTTTAGATTAACATATTATAACAGAGATGGAGATCATTTTAGAGAAGTAAATATGGAAGTCTAGGTATTTACAGGGATTATGGCTGGTTTAAATTGTCACATTACACACTGTGTAACATTCACCATTCTGCCTATATTTAAGCATCCAAATTTTTTCAACTCTTCCATCTGTTGACTTTAGTGAAGTTAAACAACTGAAACCTTTATTGATGTGGGTGATATTCATCTGACTGAATTATTTCACTTACTAGGCAATGCCTGAAAATACTTTTCAATTTTTATACCAGTGGATCAGCAATGTAAATGCCTAGACTTCCATATACCTTCTCAAAAAAGGTTTTTCCTCTGTGTTGCAATAATTTTCAATCTTAATAACTCTCTAGGTAAAGAAATCCAGCCTTGTCTACAAACATTTGGACATTCTCAAAATATAGTTGATAATATTTTTCATTAAAAAAAACAAGTAGTTGCATTACTATGCTTTACTAAAATATTTAGTTTAAACCTAAATTTTGAACTACGTAGCTGTGCGTTCTGAATATTTACATGTCTCAAAGCAGTTTTTTAAGGGTTTCTTCAAATATTATCTAACTCCTCTTTTGCGGGCAGAAGGCGCTTCATTTAATAAATCAATGTATTGATCACATCCCCCCTTTAAAATATCTTTGACCTTTTAAAATGCTATTATATATTTTATTTGATAATAAATTATAATCTTAACAAAAGTTTACATTACTTCCTAATGGTCTGGACACATCACCACGGTGCCGTTTACGGCGCACCCGCTCGGCAGTTGATGTTTCTCAAAATATTTGTACTACGGTTCGTAATCAAACTTGCCGTTTTGTCTAGATATGGACCGTGAAAGTTGTATTCTTAATAACAAGAGAAGAATACGTCTTTCGTGGTCCATATCTAGACAAAAACTGCAAGTTTGAGTGTCCATGATGATGTGTCCAGACCCTTAGATGTTCTGAACTAACTTAATAAAGCGTAAATAATTATTTTGTATAGCAGTTTAAGGTTATTTTTTTTGGAAAGAGAAACAATGCATGGTAACACATATCAAAATAATAAGCTAGTGAATGCAGTATTTATCTTAAATGATTGTTTTATATGTCTGAAATAATTGAACTTACTGTCCGCCTCGTGGTGTAATGGTCAGCACGTTTGCCTACCATGCAAGAGGTCTCAGGTTCGATTCCCAACATGGTTGACACGAAATATTTATTTAAATGGGTGTTCTTATACTAGAATATTTCATTGTCCCTGGACTAGTACCTGAAGCGTAAGACTGATCATCTTACCTCGTGTAACAAAAATGATCAAGATACGCTGCGATTGGTGTACCAATGCAGTGCCCTATGCACTATTAGGTGCGGAAAAGGGATGATGATGAAATAATTGTACCTGTAATGTGTTTTGTCTAGTTTCTAGATGATTAGAAAGGGTCTGATTTCAGATGGGTGATTATTCAGTATCTCTGAAGGCCCCGGGGCGCAATAAGCACTTCCGTGTCCACGTGGAAGGTTCTCTATACTGCATTGGGCAACGCAAGTTCCATGCGCTGGAGCAGTTGGTGGCACACTATCAGAGGGCCCCCATTTACACGAACAAGCAGGGGGAGAAGCTCTACCTAGTTAGGCCGCTGCCCAACACCACATAGGTCCCAATATTTACGGAATATAACTCGATAAACTGGATCCGTATATATTATCTGCTAACTTTAGTATGACATAGCTATTATATTTTGTGTTGTCTTGTATAAAAACTATTTATTTTATAAACTTTATGCCGAAATTTATTTGTTTTCTCCCAACGCCAATAGATGTTCTGGAGAAAATTATCATTTTTTAGGCGATATTTTTTGTATAGGGAAGACTTTAATATTTAATAATTTTTGTATGTTTTCTATGTAATTTTAATGAATACTAAATAGTCTTAAATTTAATTGTATTAAATGAATTAATTCGTCAAGTTAGTTTAAATGTAAAATTAAGTCTAAGCTTCATTTCTGATGATGCCCTTTGGAATAAAAAGTTATTTATTTATCTCAAACATTTAAAGCAAAATTGTTCATTCCATTTTCATGTATTGTGTGATTAAAATGTTTTAGCCCTTCATTAAACCATTCAAGTTAATTTTATTAGAACATATTAGTTTCAAATCGAATTATTCCAATCGGTAATCATCGTACTATCTTCCAGAACTATTATCCATAATGTAATGTGCTTTGCTAGTATACCATTATGATATATCGCTGTGCAGTAATGTAAGGAACTTCATTAGATGTTTTATTCATTTCTTTGAAAACAATGTTCAATTATATTTCACAGTGCGATAAGTACTCGAACGTTACCAATACTCCTCGGTTTTTCTGTATCACCAATTTATAACAGGCACCCTTATTCTATCATTTGCATTTTAAATATTGTTTCTAATTCTGGCATTAAAAGTTATCTAGTAAGAAATTGGCACATCTTAAATAGTAAATTGCTTGTATAAGTAGAGTGTACAAAAGTGCGATAATAATACATATAGAGAATTAGTAATACATATTCAACAATGAACAATTATTATCGCATATTTCACATTTTCTACAAAGTGACAATTTTTCAGAATTGAATTAGCTCGGTAAGGGTTGATTCCATATTTTATTTTGTAATTATACTTAAACACACTTGTACATTATACAATGATGCTTTATTTAAAATATTGCCTTTGTGTATGTACATAGTGTGATATTATATGAACTAAAATTACTAACATATCTTCATCAACTTGTCAGAGATTAAGATGCAACTGCTGGAATTTAGTTGATAAATTATTACTCTGGTATCAGTTTATAGATGCAATTTTCTTTAGTTCTTACAGTGAGATAAAATAACTGAAAAATTAAGAACAAAATACAATACGCTCGTCACAAAGTTACTTATATACTTAACAACAGACAAATTATGTTTAATTTAATTACATTGTTAAACTAAAGAAAATAAACCAATCATAGTTATTTTAGTAGTAAATACTTTTTTGTGTTACTATCTTGTAATATGTAGTGCAGATTTATTTTATATATTTTGTGATCAGTGATCACTAATAAATTAATTTAATTTTTTACATATCTATGTTTGTATACATATTATATGTACTGGTCAATATGCTTGTATGAAGTATATATAAAAATTTTGCAGTTAGAATTCTGCTTTTCAAAAACATTTTTTTTCAGCATAAGTATGAATGTATAATAATTTTATATTTTCTATTAGAATGTATTACATATTATTTGTCTTTAATGTATACTTTAGATAATTCTTGTTCAGAGTAGAATTTTTTTAAACAATATTTTCTATTGATTAAAAGAAAAGCATAACTATGACTGAATTTTTAATGAAAGGACAAATGTTTCTAGGTTTTTTTAATTTTCAAAATTGCTACGGCATGTGGTGAAGCTGTTATCAATTCTTTCTTTCGAATGACACTTCAAACTTTATTGAAACATTCAACACGCGATTACACATTGAATATTGTCAATTTGAGTTTAATAACATTATTATTTGAATGACTATTAATAAAAATAAATATTTCAACAAATAAAACAAATGGAAAAAACAGATTTTATTTCCTTTTTTTTATTTGAGACCTATGCCTAAAAGTTTCTGTTGATGCCATCGGTTAGATTGAATAGGAATGAAGCAATATTCTTGTTTTATTTTTGTCACTATAATAAAAATTGACTAGCTAAAATTAAATCATGTGAATGTTGCCGAAGTAACAGTGGTTGCCTAAAGTTCAGTGTTCAAGAGATTATATCCACAATGTGTAACTAAAAACCGTAATAAAACTTATGCCTAACACAAAAAAACCATGTACTATGTATGTTTTTGTGCTTTGCCCGACTTCTGATGGAATAACAACACATAATATTTACTGATAGTGTGCGGCTTTCAAATGAGGTTTATTATTTGAATCGAATGAGATTCATATTTTATTAAATAATATTCTATGCAATTTTAAGTTTTTTAAGCTATTATGAAATTATATTGTTGATAAATTATTTCTCTACTCTTGAAGGGCGTTTACACGTGGACAACACAATATTGTTCTATCCCAGGACTCAACCATTGTCCACATATAAACAGCAATTTGTAGGACAAGACATTATTCCGAGACATTATCACGGAGATAAACAGGCAGGCTATCTCCGCGGAAAATTGATAACCCCACCACCGCATTGTCCTCTTGTAAACGCGGACGGACATGACCTTATGACTAAAGCGATTTGGTCGACATGTATGTGTCACTCCTGTGCATTTTTTCTGCCAAAAATGGCAGCAGAAAAAAAATCTTTTTTATTATTTTGTTCTTGCATTACAACAGTTCCAATACATCTTGGTATAAAATAAATATTTTTCATGAACTCACTCGCAATAAACACCGTTGTGTAATCATTGTGAGCTGCGGCTGAATTTTCACACTGTCCCAGTGTTCTGCCCTGTGCAGTCGATGTTATTGTCTTACCTATTGTACTTACTGTCCACATGTAAACGATACTTTAGGATATGGGTAACACTGAGGATGAACAACTGATAGCAAATAGTAAGTACTTGGGTAGATTTTTTTTTTTAATACAAAGTTTTAATAAGTTTGAAAGTGGTTTAGCTGTGCAATAAAACACAATCAATCTTAAAAGTAGGTTTATATTAACTTTTATACACAATTTAGGGCTAATATATGAATAAGTTAATAACACTGCCGTTATTTAAACACAGATACCTCCATTCTATTATCAAATAAAGTAAAATTAAGGTCATAAAATGGTAAAGAAAAACTTTTATTTTGTAATTTCTTATGTCGTATTAGAACCTGTTTGAATATGGTGCAAAAAATGAAATTGAGAAACTACTGTTTTTGAAAAATTGCTTTATTCCAATTGGAATGTAAGTAGAATAGTTTTTTTTTGCTATTATACTAGAATATACTGGAAGGATGCAACAACCATGTGAATATTATTTTGTTAAAGTGGTGATACAAAGAATCCATAATTCAGTTTTAATCCTTATTTTATCACTAAATACTTTTATTTTAGAAACATTCAACTACTGCTAAAGGCCAATATGTTATTGATTTTTTTAACACAATATATTATCTAAACCAACCGTGGCATAATGCTATCTTAATTTGATTACCTTATTTGTGATTTCAATAGCATAAAATGTATGTGTTTCATTTTTATAAATATGAAACTCTAATATTAGTAGATTCCATGTAATGTTTTGCTAAAAAATATCTTTAAAATGTGAAACATTCTTTACATGGTTTGAAAGTTATACAGCCGACTTTTTTTAAAGTTGTTTGTATTCGAGGTTAAAAGGTTACAGCATAATTGGGAATTGCTATTTAGTATAATTTTAGTTGGCTACCCATATTGTGCACTTTCCTAATGTGACTTGCTGACTAGCGACGAGACCACACTGTGTGTAGCACGCAATTGTAGCGCTACAGTGTGTTTAAGTGAGCGACATGCACATTTTTATTGTGTGGACACTACAAACGTGTATTAACACAGTGTGTTATCGACCACTCGCACCCATCGTGCAGTGTGGCATATTAAGATAGCCCCAAAGGTGTAAATTCGCAGAACCAACCTAATAATTTTGTTTTGTGTGATAACAAATAATAATACAATGAATTTCAGAAGACAATTCGATGGCTAATTTTGTGGTTACATTTTAAGTTAGGACGTGCATACACCAAAATGTTGAAAATTTTTAATTAAAATACATAGAAAATTATTAGAAATGAAGTAATATTGTCACGTAATTGCAAAAACATAAACATAAGATTTTAACATAAAATCGCAATTTATCAAAACCTTGCAATAACTCTATACAGTACATTCTAGCTAACAACAACCTGAAGCTAACTTCACATAATACAATTTTAGTATAACATCCGCTAGGCGGGTCGCTAGGTACCATGATTAGTACAAATTAGCTACCTTCACACAGTACATTCTAGTTAGTAAAACACCCACTAGGCAGGGCTGAACATTACACGTTTGTAGTGCTCAATTGCGCACTACAAATAAGTGTGTGGTGAAACTTTAAATTGTATGATTTCCCATCGCTGATATTGCCACTTTAATTCTTGGCTTTGTATGTACAGACCCTGTATGCGTGAGTAAGGATTTGCTTTCCTAGCAGAATAGCGATATCGAAACAGTAATTAACTGGCATCTTCTTCTTCGTTTTTTAATGGCTTTTTCACCTCTGAACTCTGGCGTTCTGGCCATAACTGGCATCTAAAAATTAAGTTAATGTAGGAGAATTTTCCTGTTTGGATTAAACAAAAGTGCCAATTTCCTTGTTACTTAAAAAAATGTTACTTATATTACAACCACATTGTTTTATGCATATGACAATGTACTCGATTCTGCAAAATCTGCTGTGCATAATTTAAAAATATGTTTGGTAAATAAAAAACAATGTCACTTGTAGTGCATTTTTGGCTATCATCTATTTAAAACTGGAGTATAATACATTACTCCAGGAAATCAAGTTTTGTTTACCTATTATTTCATTAAAGATGCGATAAAGTTGGAGGAACTATAATTTGTGTTGAGAATTAACTAGGACTATTGAGTGAATCTTTCTCCAGCAGATCAATAAAAAGTTATTTACTTTGTAGTCAGTTAATTTTTATTAAATGTTTAAAATTAGTTGAGGAAATTCAATTAAAATCTTAGTAATAGATGGCTAAAAACAGTGTCTTAAACGTTTATTGTAATATTATGCATTTGCATGGATAACTAGTACATATCAGTATTCTTCACTTGTACAACTAGCTTATTTTGTAAAGAGTCTAAAACAAAACAGACTATTTATAAAAATGATCTTGTTTTAAAATGAATCATTTAAAATCTACTGTTCAGCCAGCAAATTTTGCGGAACTAACATACATATTTTTGAATTTATAAAAAAAAATTAAACCGATTTGGAATCTTGTTTCACATGCATTCCATCTTTATAATAAATATGATGTTTTAGGGTCAACATATAATTTCAGATAAGTTTCTTTCCACTGCGCGATTTATCCATGTGCATTCACAAAAAAAAATATGTATAATTACTATTGTTAAATGATCATTAATTCAACATGTATCTAAGACCGTCCTGTAAGTCAAAATGTATGATTTTTTTACTAGTGTTCTCTTTTCACTGATTTGTGTTCAAAATGATGTGATATAACCATTGGAAGTATAATCCTCAAAAGATGCACAGAATCAAAAAAATATATATATCAGAAATCATGGAAAAAGTAAAATTTTAAATAAAAATATCAATGTGAATTACCATTACGATTCCATTTAAACTAATATATATGCATTTTTTATTATCATTATATCAATTATATGTGTAAGATTATCAACTCTAAACTATGCTTAAATAAACTACTTGAAACATTTTAAACTACATTGAATACAAACTCTTGTGAAATATGATTAAGATTAATGGTAATTATGGGGTAAACAAATTCAGTTAATGTTGCCTTGAATTTGAACACGGAGTACTTAGTAAAATAAACTAAATATGGCAGCTTAGGAAATTGTGAACACAAAACTATTGGCATCTATTGTAAGTTCGCTCATCGTTCATCATGCTTCGGTTTGTATTTTGCTCAATATGTACCAAGACATTTTTTTTTGCATATACTGAATGTGTGGTGTCTACTTTGATAACTAAAATAATGTTAGTATTATGGCATGATCAGTAATTCATAATATAATTTATTACTTTCAAACATTGTTTCATTTAACCCTTTATGAGTCTAAGACAACAGTACATAAAAAACATATTACAACAGAGATGAAGAACATTTTAGAGAAGGTAATATAGAAGTCTAGGCGTTTACAGGGTTTATGACCTGTCATTGGCTGGTTAAAGTGGCCACTTAACACACTGTAACATTCACCATTCTGACCATATTTGAACATCTATATTCCTTCAATTCTTTCTTCTCATGTTTGTGAAGTTAAAGAGCTGAAACCTTTATTTATGTGGGTGAGATTCGTGTAGTTGAATTATGTCACCTGCATACTAGGCAACGCCTAAAAATGTTTTTTTTTTCAATTTCTATACTTCTTCGTGGACCAGGTGGATTTAAATACTTAAAAGTTTAAATTCAACATAACTTTCACAGGCATGGGTCATTCTTGGTTGTGCCACTATAAGCGGTGTCATTGTACTAATTTAATTTATGTTCTATGTTGTGATTGAATAAAATAAAAAGAATTAAAATGTAGATTGTTTGGAGTATCTCTAAATTTTTATAGACAAACACCGGATTAGAAGTTATGAGGGATTTCAACATGATTTTTTAAAAGAAATATTGACTTTCTTACGATTTACTCAAAAATGTCAATTTTGGGACCGTTTTCTTAAGTAGTAAATAACAGTTTTTTTAAGAAAATGGGAAACAAGTTGTGGTAACCTTGAATCCTCTTAGAGGTTACATTTAGTATCTGTCCATAAAAATTTGCACATCTAAAGATATTGATAGTGAAAAAAAAATTACACAGAAAAAATAAATGAATAATTATTTTTGGGTGTTTTCCAGTAGTAAAATAATCCTAGAAGATTATTACTGAAATTAAAAGCATTTATTTTTAAGGAACGTCAGCCCTACGGGAAACTGGATGCCAAAAATGTTTTCTTACGCGCGGTAAAAATTAGAGCAACAAATTATACTACAAAGTTTTTTAAAACTATACAGGTGTTCTTTAAACCCTGTCACATCCGAAACCACGATGACCAGTATAGGCAAGAAGACATATTAGCGTATTAAAAAAATATTTAGAACAAAGAAATTTTTTTTTTTTTTTGAAATATTTGCGTTCTTATAATTTATGCAAATATTTAATTTTGAGGGCCATTTTCAACGAGTTGTAAATAACTCACTATTAGAAAATGGGAACCAAGTTGGGGTAGAGTGGGATTCGAACCACGGACCTTCGATCCGTGAGTCCGAGACACTAGCCACGGGACCAAAAAAAAATATTTTTAAAAAACCAAATGATTGCTTACTTCTGCAGGGGAGAAGCAAGGGGGGCGCGGCCGTGTGGTTCAGACTCCCCCTCCCCCCTCCTCGTTTCTCCCCGGTAGAAGTAAGCAACCATTTGTTTTTTCTCTATATTTTAATTTTTTAAACTTTAGTCGTTCTAAAAAAATATTTTAATATGCAGATATGTCTTCTTGCTCATACTGATCATAGTGGTTTCGGATGTGACAGATTTTAAAGAACACCCTGTATGAAAAAAATATTTCAATAAAAACTAACTACATACTTTGAACGACGTTACTAGTTCATATAAGAGAGTTGTGAAGATTTCCGGTTTACTTACCATCAACGGACCAATTGGCAGAACTGATCGAGACGAAGCAGAAGAGAATTTGAGACGCCACACACGGAGTAATTTCAGAAATGCAAAACATAAAAATTATAGCGCTGATAATACGATACATAGAATTAAAAAAAAAAAAATTTTGGCTTAGTTTAATTGTATATTAATTTTTTTTTTAAAAAGAACACTGAACTTCTTCATTTAAATATTTGGGTAAATAAGAATTCAAATACTGCTTTTAAAAAGATGCAAGAAGAATTTTACCTACATGCACAATTTGTAAACATATACATTCATACTTTTTAAAATCCAACAGAAGACCGTTTATCCATTCCCAAAAATTAAACAAATATAGATGTGTAGTGAAGGGCAATGATCGAGACATATCTTAATAAACTAATGACAGGTCATAAATCCCTGTAAATACTCTTTCCTTCTGCATTCCCATGCATATTATTGGTTTATTGTGAATTTAATGTTTTATAGCATTTAAACATTAAAAAAATTATATCAATACTACTTTGCCCTAACTAAAACCATCACTGTAATATGACTAACTTAAATTTTATTGTTTTACTTTTCTTTTACAAAATGGCAACATTTAAATGATAACAATCCTTAGTGACATGAAAAATTTACTGCCACCCTGATGCTACTTTCTTCTCCGCATATGGCAGTTATAAAATAACATACCGGACATACTGCGCGGACATGTAAATGTACTACTAGAATTACTTGTTAAAAATACTGTCCCAGGTGCAGCCAGCGAGTCTGGCTAGACAAGTAAAAGGGTTGAAAAAAAAACATTTGAAACTACATAATTATCTAAATGGTACGACGGTCACCTAAATAAAATATTTTTTAAAAGTTTAAATCTTTGTTTTTAACCACTTATTTTATTACCGACCGGTTTCGAACCTACACGAGCTTCTTTCTCAAGGTAAAATACTTTGAAACGGATTGGTAATAAAATATAAAACAAGTGGTTTTAAAAAAATGGTGTTATTTTAATTTTAATGAATAACCACAAAGTGAGTGCTTCAAACATAATTTTTATTTATTATAAAAATGTTTGATTGAGTCTTCCCATTTATTTATACATAAGGTAAATATTTTACACAGTTACATGTTTGAACCTCACCAATCAGAAATATTAAAGTCTTCAATGACATCATCTTTTTCAAGCATCTCCTCAAGCTCTTCCACCTGAATCTGCTTCTTGGTTTTCCTAAGCTTCTTCTTTTTGAGTTTGACATTATCTTCTTTTGCTGATGCATCCACATCCTCGATATTAGTTTCATTTTCACTGTCCGAAGGGAACAGATCTACCGGACCTTGGTTTGGGCATTATCCTTTTTGAACTTTTTGATTGTTGGTAGTTGTTCAGAGAGTATCTCATTTTTATTCGCCCTTTTCTTCTTTTGCATTGTGTTGAGCTTACTCCAATTGTCAAAGTAGCTTTGAAGCGGTGTGCCATTATTCTTGACCGTAGTTTCCCAAGAATTGATCATCTTTGTGTCACTGATTTGGAATGATATTTTCTTACGTTCCTTCTCGATAAATTGCATATTCTCCTCTATTTTTTCAATGATTTGTCTAATTTTTTTGCAATAGTTTGCTACTGGACATGTTTTTAAAAACATCTTCAGCTGAAAAAGACTTGGTCTGTAAGATTTGACAGTGAATAAAAAAATTTATGCATGTAGTTTAAATTTTACAATGCATATACAAAGGAGTGAAACATATTTATATTGATACACAGTGTGAAATAAGTAATGTAACCGAAGGTTAATAATGTTTTCCCTAAAGCTCTTAGAAATTGTATGGCAATTTAAATTGAAATTATTTTTCCGCCTGTTCAACATAATATTTTAGTAATATTATTCTACAGTATGTTTTATCGTTTGTTAGATCTATAATATAAAAATTTACTTTATGTTTACCTGTATGATACACGGAATAACCATATCAGGGAAGGCTAAGGTGTGTGAATATATGCTCAATGCCTCTAAAAGTAGTGCATACACATTTTCTATAGTAGCATCTTTAAATCCATTTTCACTCATTTGACTCTTGGAAAGTCTCAATATACAGGAAAAAGACATTGGTTTCATAGAAACTTTTTTGTTTTTCTTACCAAAATCATAGGAGGTTAGTACCTGAAATTTAATTTTATTTATTAACAATGTTAAGTCAGGAAAAACAGTATAAAGTTATCTAAAATTAACTGAAGGAACCACAATTGATTTAGTAGGTAATTGCCCTATATGACATTTGTCAGATCATAATTAGAATTTATTGAATTTGTAGAATTCCATAGTATAAATAACCAAATTTTATTATTTACGCACTTGTAAAAATATTTTTTAATTGTTACTTCGTGGCATATTGGGTGGGCTATTTGTCTACCGTTTAGAAGGTCCTGGATTTCATTTTCGACAAGATTGACATTAAAATATTTACTGAAATAAAAATGAATAAAATACATACCTCCAAAAGGAATGGTAATACTGGGATGAATATTTCAGCATCTCTCGAAATATTTAGTAAAATCTGAACACAGTGGAATCTCAAAGGGAAGTATTGAACAGTGGGGATAAGTTTGATTGTATGAGTAATAATCATCACCAATGGATAGACCAAAGACTGAAGTTGGGGCTTGGTTTTAGTAAGTGTAAGTAATTCAGCCCACAAGTGCAAGGAGTTCACAAATTGCCAGTTGTATACAGCTTGAATATTTTCTTTCTTGTGCAATACAATCGCATTCCTCAGGTGGATGGCTAGTTGTCTGATGTATAGAAATACGTGGGAGTATGAAACACTTAGGTCTAGAGCAAACATTTCTACCAAGGATCTCCTCATGAACAATATGCAAGGCCAGGTTCCCGGGCTAACAAACTTGCTGCTCCTGACATATGTCATGTACATCATTTTCAATACATGGTCCAGTAACATGGCTTGATTATTTCTTGTAATGCGAAGGATACACATAAATGCCAAGACTCTCACAGTTTCCTCAGAAGTACTCCAAAGAATTGTCAATCGTTTGAACAAGGATTTCGCTAAAATGGGAAAACATCCGAGGAAAACTGACATTTGGTGAAGGTGTTTTAGCAAAACATTCAAAATATTTGTAGATGTCACACCACCGAGGAGTTTAAATAAGTCAATAAAGTACGATTTCAGAGTGCCTTTGACTTTGATCCACCGTTTGCATTTTTTTGGTTCTTTATTGGTCTTGTGTAAGCCAAGTATTTTTTTTATTGCCGGTTGTAGGTACAATACACATAGTTGAATAACAGCATTGAATACACCAGATCCTAAAAGATTTTGCATAAATCAAATGTTTATATATAAACAAATAAAATTAGTTTTTATAATAAATTAACAATGCGGAAGTTCGGCCCTATGGGAAATTAGATAGAAAAAATGTATTCTTACGCGGGGTAAAAACTAGAACATTAAATTGGAAGGCAAAGTTTCTTGAAAATGTATGAAAAAAATGTTAATTAAAACAAACTACTTTGAACGACGTCACTAGCTTTATATAAATATATTATATAAATAATAAGCTATAAATCAACCAATGATAAGAGAGTTGTGAAAGATTTTCGGTTTACTGTAAGTTAACAGACCAACCAGCAGAACAAACCGAGAAGAAGCGAAGAGAACTTGAGACATTACACGTGGAGTAATTCCAAAAATACAAAACTTTCAAAAATCATTGCGCTGATAATACGACACATAAACTATTTTGCCTTAGTCTAATAGTCTTTTGAAAAATAAAACATATTTAAAAAAACAATTGGTCTTCCTCATTGCACATACATCTTTAAGAAAATATTATAAGGTAATAAAAAAAATGAATCAAAAGTTTATTACTCAATGTGTATAATAGGGTTGATCGATCTTGTTTGGAGAAAAAAAAAATTCTCAAAATGGTACTATGCGGAAAAGGTGGTCCATAGTATGTAGAATAAGGGAAATATAAAGTAAAAAATATTTTTTAAGGGTAAGGTTTGCCGCGAGGGGGTTTAATTTAAATTTTTTTTAAAGTCATGTTTTGGTAAGATAATTTTGGATACTAAATGACTGTTTTTCTGCAATTTAAATATGCATACATAATCATTAATTAAATAATATATTATAATGGATTTGACGAAAAATTCCTTCTCCGCATCCTCTCAAATCAGTTGTAAAACTGCATTAAACTGAGCAAGCGGCGGTCAGAATAGCATGTGTGACCACTGTTGCTGCTAAATAAATTACTATTATATTGAGAGAGTCTATGAACTTGAACTAGTTTTGCACTATGGCGATATTAAGAAAATACATGATTTGCCCTATTTTCAGGTCTAGTTGTGATATGCCACCAAATATGCTTTCTACCTATGAAAACGTAATCTGGTACGTACTATGGCATTTAAACTGACATGCGACATAAATAAGACATTTCTATATCGTGTAAAGAAATTGTTAAGAAGTTACCATACATTCACGGAGACTGGACCGCTGAGCACGTGCAAACCATGAGCCCACTGCCTGATATCGCATGATTGGCCCATTTCACACCATCGCAAAAATGTACACGGCATGATAAAATACAATACGGTGGATCGATATTTGTTGTTTTACAATTATTGATTTATTTAATGCCTGGCAAACGCAATAACCAGTACACCATGAGCCCGACTAATCTCCAGCCGATTTCCCTTTGCAGGATTTTCACCTGAGAGTACTCGCTAAATTTAAATAAAATTATCATTAAAATCTTTCGTTGAGTTTTACTATACCCCAACTTGATTTCCATTTTCTATTAGTGAGTTATTTACAACTCGTTGCAAATGGTCACCAAAATTGAAATATTTAGGTAAATTATAAGAACGCTAATATTTCTTTCTTTCAAAAAATAGTATGTATATTCACCAAGGCGTTTTTATTGATATTTTTACTAAAGTCATCAACTATGGAGTTTAATAAAAAAAAAAGAAAAATATAAATGTAATCAAATTTAAGTGGGTACAAACGAATCTAATAAATTTCAATCCACTATAATTTTACCGTGCAGTTTAGGTTAAGATAGTCCCGTGGCTAGTGTCTCGGACTCTAATCGGACTTTAATCGGGTTGTGGTCCTGTGGCTAGTGTCTCGGACTCACGGACCAAAGGTCCGTGGTTCGAATCCCACTCTACCCCAACTTGATTCCATTTTCTAATAGTGAGTTATTTACAACTCGTTGAAAATGGCCCTCAAAATTAAATATTTGGGTAAATCATAAGAACGCAAATATTTCTTTTTTTTAAAAAAAAAAAAAGAAAAAAAAGGTAGGTGGTTAAAATTCCACTCTTCCCCAACTTGATTCCCGTTTTCTAATAGTGAGTTATTTAAAATTCGTTGAAAACGGCCCTAAAAATGTAAGGTTTTGATAATTTGGGTAAATTATCAGAATGCAAGTATTCTTTTAGAAAAACAAAAAAAAAATATTAAAATAAAAAAATTTGATACGTGTGAAATAGGCTATTCTCCGTCAGGTTTCATGAGGCTGGTTAGTTTATTTGGAAATTCTTGTAATAATGAACAGACTATAGAAGATATTGAAAAACCAGGATCAATCCCAATAATTAAGCACAAGACATTTTAAGAAAAATACGATCAAACAGAAGCAGCATGTGAGCGAGAGTACTGAATTTCCAATACAGTCAGATATTGTTGAAAGCGCATCCCAAATCTCAAAGACCTCACACTTGGAGTGACCAAATCTTCAGCCATACCTAGAACATTAGATCAGTATGCCGTTTCTGATCAAGCAGGGACAGCTATCGTGTCAGCTGCACCTCAAGATACTGGCCTTATATCGCGAAGCAACATATCAAAGGTCATTGATTGAATTTTAAATTCGGAGTGAGAGAACAAAAAAAAAACACTTTGTAATCTCAACAAGTTGTAGCAGATTCTGATCATGTTCATTTATTTTATTTAAATTATTTATCGACAATTCTTGATGGAATTCCATTGTAATGAAGTAATAACTTATATTTACATATAAGTTACATATTAAAAATACTTGGTACACTTCCACTTATTCGTTTGACCAAAAAAGGGTGAAAGCGATAATTGGTCAAACAAATAAGTGGAAGTGTACCAAGTATTTTTGTATAGTAACTTATATGGAAATACCATAGAACTACCATAGAACATCTTTTCCGCATAGGGCCGTTTTGAATTTCCACAAAATAAGAAATCGAACCACCTTAGTGTATAATCCTCAAATAATTTACATCATAAATAATAAAATTGTCTCAATTATTAACCAGTACAATAAATAAACAGAAATGCTATAAATTTGGTTTTTTTAACTCTTGTGTACTGTTTTCAGAGATTTTCCCAGTTAGAAAATTAAAAAAAAAAGTCATACTTAAACATAAAACAATACATGTAAAATCAATATCTACCTTCGATTATAAACACCTTTTCCTCTTTTGATTCATCTTGACAAACAGTCTGTAGAGCAGCATGAAAGGCTTTTACAATCGTTGACAATGTTGAAAGTTGTATTTTATTTGGAGACTGAAGAGCAGTTTGCCATGACTTGACCATTTTTAAAGTAATTTTTTTGTTGGATACCACAGCGCCTTCTTCCTTTAATCCAAAGTAAAAAATAAAGGAAAATATTATTTTTGATGGAGTTAGGTTTATGAACGGGGCTTTACAACCGAGATCTTTAATTTAAGTGCACAGAAACATACACACAGATTTTCTTAACGCGCAGTATTATGTACCGGACATATAGTTCTATCTGTTGAATCAAGAAAAGTTTTGCAACATACTTTTAGAAATTAAATGAAGATGAATATAAACTGTACCATAAGAGAAACCTTTATTGATAATTTCACATTTGCAGTCTAGTTGAAGCGTAGCTTTATTATTAAATATTTTCATTTTTTACATATCAAAAGTGAGTATGTTTTAAAAAGAAAATTGAAGAGTTAAAGCTCTTTTTTATATTATATTACAATATAAGATAATAAATCATACAAGAAAAGAAAACATTTAGATCAAACAGGTCTATCTTAAAGCAGCTGTACTATTTGAGCAGAAGGAACTAGTGAAACTGAGCCAAACAGAGTAAAATACTACATATTAAAATGAAATTAAATAAAAATCATACTTCGAAATCACTCTCATCACTTCCTTCGTGCAAATTTGAGTCTGGTTTATGGGTTGCATTAACTTCAGCATCTTCCTCATCAGCCTCTCCATTATCATCATCCTCGACATCAGAATCAACTTTAAAGTTGAGAAGCTTTTTATCATTTTCTTGCAAAAAGGCATAAAATTCTGGATCTGTTTCTTTTAGCTTAGCCAAGGATTTCGCGTGGAGGGATGGATCCAGATCATCAGATGAATCTGAAATGAGATTGAATTTAAGAAGTGATACAAATATATAAATATTTTTGTATCACTTCTTTATCACTATCCCCTTATCTGCACCTGGCCGTGTAGAGCTTTGCATTGGTACACCAATTGCAGTGTATATTTTTTTAATGAAGTCAAGTCTTCAGGCGCCAATCTTGAGGGGTGATTATAAATGCTATCTATCTTACCGAAGAAGGTATAAAAAGTAGCCACCTTTAAACATTTAAAATACAAATAAATTGCAATTCAAGCTTTATGGCCGCTTGAATATGAATTTAAACAATCTGGTAAAAGTTTAGATTTTTCCAATCATGACATAATTAAGAATGTCAAGAGTTTTATCGGGTGAAAATTATAATGGCAAGAATTATAAAGATTAGTCTTCTGTAGAAATTATAATTTCGACGGTGGAAAAGCAAAATTAAGTGACACATAGCTTTACATAGAGTGTCCTCTGGTTAGGATAGTCTCCATCTAACATGGCTAAGTCTGTTCTAAGATGGAGATATTTTATGTTTTAAATCATAAGTAACTAATATAACAATAACATTTTAAAAAAAACTAAAACTACCTTATTATAAATGCATAGCTAACTATTTAATAATCATTTTTATGTAAATTTTCGTTTGTAATCAATAAAAAAAATGTATTTATTTAAATTATTACATAATTTAAATAAAAATGTAAAATATTTGATTCTTTATTATTTAAAAAAAAAAAGCTTTAATTGGCAATTTGGTAAAGTTGGCTACATGCGGTTCAGTAAATTTTTCCTTTCCACCCTCGATATGGAAGCGTATCCAAACGATGGTGATGTTAAATAGATAAGTACCATTAATTTTTAAATCTACAATTTTGGTCACAGTAATTAAAATTGGTAGGTCAAGTCATAAAAAAGGGGAATGGGGAACTAGGCTCTATATTGAATTGTTAACAGGCCCTCGATAAATGCTAAGTTTTTAATATTGAAGAGACCTAAATCTACAATAGTTGCTCCTAAATAAGTCCACTAAATGCTGAAATAATAAGACGATTCTGCTAGTCCTCAATGCATCGGTAGGAGTATTGTATTCAACAAAATATAATTAGTAATATAAGTTATTGAGTGATGTTTAAAGTAATCAAGTCTGTGAAATTAAAGTTTAATGAGTAATTCACCGACAATAATAGCATAAAATGCATTTTTAATGTCACTATAAAAAATTCACTACGGACACACAGAATTATAAAAAAAGCAACTTAGAAAGAGTCAAAATACCTTCATCAGAATGTTCTTCAAGCAATTTCTTTGAATGAGATGCAGCCATTTCACCATGTTCTTCTTCAGACGAGTCAACATCCTCAGAATCAGGATATTCCGCATTGTTGGATAAGAACTCTTCAACAGAAAGATTCCCAATTGCAGATTTTTTGTCTAAAATTGTACTTTTAGACTTCATTTTTTTAAAATCGTGATTATCTGATTTGGGTATTTTCTTAGAAAATTTAGCCATATTAATTGATAAGAAAAAATAAATATTGATTAGTGTTTTTATATTTCGATAAGGGATACTTATTGTAATGTTTAACCTCAAAAAATTCTAAACAATATCGCGTGCACATGAACGAGGGAGAATTTTTGTCAGAAAAAGCAACGAAAAAGTGACAAGACTGACAAGTGACATTCTTGACCATAGATTAAATATATATAAATATTTGACAATAAACAATTTAACGAGCTAGTGTTACCACAGCCGACAAGAACTGCGACGCCGTGAATTTGATTAGGTTATCACGGGGGGATAAAATAGCATATGGAAAATAAAGTGTTTTTAGGGTAGTTTGGGTATTGGTATTAGGGTATTGATATTTGGAGAGTGGCAATGAGAGAAAAATTAAGACGAGATTGATTATCTCGGAGGCTGTAAAAATCAAGTTCCGTGTTCGCGCGTATGAATAGATGGAAACTGTCCGTCTCTCCACTAACTGTGAGAAAGCGGGAACATCCGCCAAACGGAAACTTGAGATTAATTTAGAAGATCGCGTGCCTTATTGGATATGTGAAATAAAAATTTACTTCGTCATGTGTTTCCCATTTTTATTCCCCGTCATGATAATGCAATTAAGATTAGAACGAAATTAATCTAAAGCCCAAAATAAAATAAAAAAAACTTTAATCTATTCTGAAAACGAGTAAATTGGAAAATAATTTGAAAAGATTGAATGTTTTATGTACCTATGCTTATTAAACTAGAACATGAAAATAATCTTAAAGCTAGTTACAAACATGGAAGAAAGAAAAATACTTACAGATCTAGGTAGGTAAGTAACTGATTTTAAATTGTTTATTGGGCGGCAATAAAAATGTACGTTTTTATGTTAAAGATTTTTTTTAAATATTTTTTTTTAAAAGATAAAGAGCCATTAGCCACAAGACGAAAACCCGATTCAATTAACAAAACGAACTAAAGATCTCACACACGAAACAATTAAAGTGCCACAAAGACGACAAAGATCAGGATGGCCCAAATGCGATGGATAGAATGTATCAGTGCAGATACGACAATGTTGGAAGTGAAGAACTGGATAGCAAGGGCAGCAGACCGGCAAGAGTGGAGAAGACTCCTGGATTCAGCCAAGGCCCACCCATGACTGTTGAGATTATGATGATGATGAGTAGCTATAAATGGTGTCTTATCTAGCTCAGGTGTTCCACAAGGTTCCCATATTAAGGTCCCATTTTATTTTCTTTTTATATTAACGATATAAATCGGTGCTTTATTTTTTCTCAATTTCTTCTATTTTCCGATGATGCAAAAAAAAAATGCCGGCGTCAGCGATATAAAGTACTGTGTAAATATCCAAAAATGTCTTGATTGTCTGATTGACAACTGCAATAAAAATTGATTGTAAATTAACACCTCAAAATGTTAGTCAACGTCAATTTTACTAAAAGTTAAACATTTCACTACTCACAAATACATGATCAAAGATAATTTTAAATAATGTAAAGCAAACAAAGAGTACGCACTTAACTAACTTTTTATTTTAATATTTTTTTATAACGGAAAAACTATAGTATGCTAAAAAAGAGTACAATCCTAGAATGTACCTAGAAATAATATTTGAAGTTAGGAGCCTTAGCCCCATGGGAAATTTGATGTGAAAATTGTTTTCTTGTGCGCGGTAAAAGTTAGATTATTAAATTATATTTTAAGCTTGCTTAAAAATGTATAAAAAACATTCAAAAACATTTGAATAAAAACGAACTACTTTGAATGACATCACAGTTCATACGAATCAACCAATGATAAGAGAGTTGTTGAAGATTTCCGGTTTACTTACTTTCAACAGACCAATCAGCAGAACTGACCAAGAAGAAGTAGAAGAGAACTTGAATGCTACCCGCGGAGTAATTTCCGAAATGCAAAACTTTGAAAAATCATATCGCGATTCATAAAAATATTTAAAAAAATAGTGGATTAGTTTAATAGTCTATTAACAAATAAAATAAATATAAAAAAACACTGAGCCTCTTTATTGACAGAGTATGAAGTTTCATATTTTTCGTAACTCTTTGCTTTACTCGTATAATATATTGCAAGCAATATTTTTTTCATCGATGCTAAAAAGAACGTGTAAGATGGGATATGGGAATGTTGAATACTTTCACCTTATTACTAATAATAAAAGCCAAGGAATACTTATTTATAGCGGGCGAGTAAAAAATATAAATCAACATATCTCTCTAAATTGTTTTATGTTTAAAATTAAGTTGGTAGGTACTCATGAATGAAAAAAAATGTTTGTCTTTGGCCTGACGTTCACATTCCTCTTTGACATTTTTTTGTCAATAAAATTTTCCTTGGTTTTCGTGGCTTTCCTAGCTTTGCTCAGCTTCACCAAATTCGTCGTCATTTGTTTTCAATTCAAAGTGACTCCTTTTCAAACTTTGTTGATTTTCAAACTCAGCTGAGCGATAATTGAAATTTAGTTTAATTGTTGATTTTCTCATCAAACATGACTGTAATAACCAAATCGATGTTTTTGAAGAAGCAGGATAAGTCTTTGCTTCTGGTACCCGAGGGTGTGAAAACTGTGAGTTCTCTTTTTCTATCTATTATACTTGTAAAATGGTCATCAATGGCTTTCTGTTGATTAATAATTTCCCAAAAACAACTAAGTACGTGTAACAAAATAAGGGTGTTTTGTTGATTTACCAAACATTCACTGAACACTATTGAAAATATTCCATCCATTGTTTTAGTCTTTATGTAAAATTATCTCGATTGGTATTGAATTACTACGCGTTTTAATCCTTAGTCAACACATGAATATGGTAGGTAGTGTAGGTACCACGATTAAAAATTAACGAACTAAACAAGGTATTCATTAAGATTTAACAATACAGTTGGTTCTATATAGGTATAATCTGTAATGTACCTGTGCTAAGCTCATGTGTGCATTATAAACTTGAAATAGTAAATTTGTTTTGACATTACTCACTCAACTGTTTTAAATACAGTAATTATAAAATCAAAGAAAAATGAATGTACAATATTGTAGATGTCTCATTTAATTGTCCCCTTTTACCTTGCTCAACCAATTGAAAGTCACTTTAATTAATGCTTTTCTGTGCATTTCTTCACATATGGTGGGTTTGGTTCTGCATGGTTGCATTTATTCATAAAACTAATTACTAAATATTTTATATAATTAAGGCAACCAGTGGAGTAAAAACATGCAATTTTATTTTAATTGACATTCTGATAAATATGATAATGCTTTCAAAGTTGAAAGGAAGATTGATATAGCGTAATATACGCTTAATATATATTGATATCAATTGAAATGGATTTTAACAAATAGTTCTTATTGATTTTATGAAATCGATCAGAGAGTCAATAAAACAATCAGTCTTTTTGTGTCTCTTCTCGAGGCAAATTAAGAAAAGAGGAAAAATTTCACTTTTCTTTATAATTATATTCGTCAACTGTACTGTCTGAATTCATTAAGTAGTCAAGTAAAAGTTTTCGTGCTATTTTTGCCTTTATTGCTGTTGTAAACATAAACATATCGACAGTCATTTACCACTAAGTTACTTATGGGTGCAATGGCAGCTATCAGCTTGTTAGAAAATGGTTTAGTAGTTTAGGGCGTATTTCATCTTTAATGTACTATGCAAACACATGATTGGTTATGCGAGCGCGTGATACTAACGCCCGAGGTGCACGTCTTGCCCTTTATAGTGCATTATGCTGTCGCAGCTTCACAGACGCTCTTCGGAATTCTACCTGTATGGTGAATGAAATGATAAATCTTGGAAAAATATGGAAAATTGTGATGTATGGGTTCAAACATAAAATATAAATAAAATCAAAACATGCTACTTGAACATATTAAACTGAATTGCTTGAGCTTTGACGCACAGAACCGATTAATTTGAATATATTTTATCTCTATTTGTTTGCTGATTTATTAAAGTACCCATCTCCAGAATTAGCTATAATTTTTAATAAGAGTATTGAGCATGGTGTGTTTTTTGACCTCTTGAAACATAGTGAATTAACATTCTTATTTAAATTTGGTAGTGCCTTTGGCCCTTCTAATTTTAGACCAATCTCTGTTTTACCCACATTTAGTAAAATCTACAGTTAAATTATTTTAAATCAACCTTAAAAACACTTTTCGCTTCATGATTTATTACATAAAAAAAACAATTCGACTTAACACAGGGTCTATCGACAACCGATGCTAGTGTTACGCTAATAAAACATATCTTCGATGCCTGGGAAGCATCACACAATGCCATTGGTATATTTTGTGATCTGTCGAGGGCATTCTAACATTGGTCAGGAAACGTTACCACTATGGATTTAGAGGTTCTGCATTAAATCTTCTTCTTTCTTTTTACTTTACTGATAGTAGTGGTGTAGCTGGTACACGATCTCAAGGATAAATTGTTACAATGGGTGCACCACAAGGTTCAATATAAGGACCTTTCCTAATCCTCGTCTATATTAATGATTTACCTCATCTTGTAAATAAAAGTTAGGAAATTGTATTATTTGCAGATGATACGTCGATTCTATTCAAAGTAAAATGACACCAATCGTCTATTGCTGACACAAACAATGCTCTCTCCATGGTGTTGAATTGGTTCAATTCCAACAATTTATTATTAAACTAAAAAAATACTAAATGTTTAAGATTTGTGACACGCAATGTCAAACAAACTATAATTAATATAAAACTTAAAGATAGAGAACTGGATCTTGTTGACTCCACTGTATTTTAGGCATAACATTAGATTCTAAGCTTCGATGGGGTCCACATATAGCTGGTTTATCGAACAGACTTAGTTCTGCGGCCTACGCTATTAAAAAGATTTGACACCTTACTGATGTAGAAACCGCCAGGTTTTTCTATTTCAGTCACTTCCACGGCGTTATGTCTTACGCTATACTACTGTGGGGAAACCCTGGAGATATTGATTCTGTTTTTGTGCTGCAGAAGAGAGTTGTTCGAGCAATTTGCAATATGAATCCCAGAGAAACACTTAGAGATAAGTTTAAAGAAATCAATATATTCACAGTCACATGTAAATATATTTATGTAAACTTGATATATGTACATAGAGATACTTATGATTTTCAGAAGAACAGAGATTTCCATAGGTTCAACACAAGAAATAAAGATATACTTTTTGTGTCCACTGCAAAATAATAAATTATTTTGCCTCAAATTGCGCATGATTCTACAACAAGGTACCTCTGGAAATTCAGGCTTTGCCAACAAAAAAAAAGATTTTGTCAAGCACAGGGTGATTGGAAAGAGCTACTATAGAGTCAAAGAATATTTGCAAAACAAGACAGCTTGGCATTAGATTTGTGTTTATTGATTTTAGTTTGCTGATTTGAATTTATTCATTTGTCGAGTTTAATTTACTGATTGTTGAATTGTATTCCATAGTTGTAATTTATTGACATTTATAAGTGATTCAATGAATCCTATAAGAATATACTAAACTAAACAAAACATATATTAATATAACAAATTCTATGCAAGTACTTTATCATAAGATGAAAAGATAACAATTTTGATGGTTATATTACATACTTCTTAAAAATAAATTAATGTTTTATTTATTTAAAACTTCAAGTACAAATAATGAGTACTTTGGCGGACTTACTGTTAAAATCAATATCTTCCAGCCAACCAAAAAACAGACTGGTCTAAAGAAGAGTTGGTCAAAAATTTGCACTAAAAAACGAAAATATATATCAAAAGACATGAAACATGAAAAAATAACAGCTTTTATATCTAACTTTTGTTGCAATTTCAAAATTTTAATTCAAATTTTTAAAAAAATCTTGTATAAATTTTCACAAATTTCTCTCTGGAAAATTGATGTAAGATGCTTGGATAATACAGTAAAACTCCAATTATCCCAATTAATGAGTGTCAGACGTTATCACAAAAACTTACTGCAACATGTTCAGCAAATTTAATTGCTTTGTTGAAGAAACGCGCTGGCCGCCATTGCCATTTTTTTTGTTTTGTTATTATAACATCGCCTTTATTTATTTCCTGATATTGTTCTGACATGTTCTTACACTATCGCAATATATGACATGAATTTTAAAATGGATAAAAAAAATATTTTGATGAAATAACAACATAAAATGTTTCAATAATTTACCCTTTCAGGTTTCTGTGGACATCACTAATCCTGATGATGCTTATCCTGGGAAAAATGTTCGCATTTGTGGATTGTCATACACAATGTGTGTGTTTTTAATAGCTATTATTGTTCTAAGTTTTGGATTTATAGGCGGACTTTACTTGTATGATGAGTATGGACGTATTCCTGCTGGAAAGTACCACGGATGGTCTGTGATTAAAGTAAAGGTAAGTATTTCTTAAACTATAGAGTTGCTAATGTTTTCCACTTGTCAATTTATTGCAATATGAAAATATGATTTGAATCCGCAGGATGCAGAGCGTCAACATGAGAAATTGATGCAATTCAATCCCGATGTTGAAGTTACAATTGAAGATTTGAAGAATCGTCAAGTATTGAAAGAATTCCTGAATACGTTCCGCGAATACTTTGAAATTGGTGTTCATGAAGATAACTATGAAAAAATTGATGTCCCCGATTTCAATGATGGAAAGAGAGGCCGTTTTATTCATGATTTCAATACTAATAAAACAGGTACAAATTTCTGAACGATGAAATGTATAAATATATCCTTAATTGGCTGCGATATTCTGCAATCCTAATGTACTATGAACACAGGTGTGAAACAAATAACAAATGAATGTAGTGGTGCGGGTTGACTTTTATCATTATGATATTTTAACATAGAATATATTTGCTGGCTAACGTGTTCTAACACTATTGCAATATATGACAATAGATTTTGTTGAGTTACATTTGTTATAATTTAAATCACTAATAATAATTAAACACACAAGTTTTGTTATGTTTCTTACAATTCATAGCTTAAACACTTATTTTTTCTTAAATTATGTTAAAATGAACTATCCAATTTTATGTAGGCTAGAATAATAATAATGTATATAGTTTAGAAGTACTTATAGAAAGTTCTGTGAAGTGTTTTAAATAATATTTATACGGATCTGTTACCAAGGACCTAATTTCAAAATGTTTTAAGTATTAAAACAATAGGTTTTGGACTGACACTAATAGTATTTTTTTTCATTGTTATGTTAAATCTGACGCTCTTATTAGGATATGTTAGATTATCTGTATACTGAGATAGTGCAAATATTGAATATTTAATGTGGTTTTCATGTTAGATTATCTGTATACTTAGATAGTGCAAATAGTGAATATTTAATGTGGTTTTCAGGCATTATGGATCCCGAAGGCAGGCGTTGCTTCATTATGCCACTGGACCGTAAATCAGTGCTCCCTCCCAAATCTCTCATGGACTTGATCGACAAGATGAAGGAAGGATATTATGAAGTAGACATGGATGTTGTGAAGCAAAACATGCGTGTTGTATTCCCTCCCATACATGATTTTTCAGAAATTGGAGTATACATTGCCAAGGAATGCCAAGGTTTCCCAACATATGCACTTGAAAAATATGTTACCGGAGGTATGTTTCCTTCTTTCATATTTAAATTACTTATGTATATAATGTTAAATTTCGACCCTCTCCGATACAAAACTTTTTGTTTGGGTTAGCTATCTTTGAGAAATAGGATTTTCAATTGATTTTATAGGAGGGTTGATCTCACCATTTGCTGTTACCATTATTTGTAATATTTTTTTAGCTACTTATCCGATTTATATCACAATTATTTGCTTTCCTGGGTAGTTATTTTAAGATGGATTTTTCATAATACCAAGCTACTTTTCGTAGAATATCTTAAAGAGATACTTTTTAATTAGCGTTGCAGTTTTCTCGACTTGATATAATTGTTTTGGATTAAATATACAGCCCTGTAAAATTTATAATTACAAAAACACAATGGGTACACCTAACTCGAATAAAAAAAATATTGTTAGTCAAATCCTGGTTTTTTATTTTTGATTCAAAATATTGACATGGTTTACTGAGGATTGATAGCTCGAGAATTTCATAATAACATTTTTTTAAGGAAGTGTCTTCTATTGTAAATAATTTGGTGATTAATTTCAGTGTACAAGCGTTCGATTCAAGCAAGTCCAGCTAAGTATACCCAATTTGCTGGAACAGCTATTGAGGAATTTGATATTGTCAACATGGATGAGGTGTTGAAATATGAGCATCAAAATAACTACTAAATTTCCATGTAAAACAACTATTTTATTCTTTGTACCAAAATTTAGTATACCGGAAGAGTGTAATTTTAACTGCACAGTTTTAGCTTATAATAAAATAAAAAATACTAAAAATTAGTGATAAATGGCATCCAATGTTCTATAAACATAACATTCAATTGATTGGGGGCCGATTTTCATTTTCATTCCTTAAAGCTACAATTTTTATGTGGTTTTTTCGAGTATGTTGTCAATTTAATATTAGATCTCTCCCATATTCTCAATATTCAAATAAGTCATTTGTTTTATGATTAAAGCAACCCCTGTATGCCAAATTTATTTATGGCCCATTTGTTTTATTCCATACTTACATATCCACCAAACACGCAGAGTTGACAGTTATAGTGTGAGATTCTTGCTTAAATTGGTGGCCAGTTAAGAAGCTGAGTTTTGTTTCTCTTTCATTCTTAAAGTTGTTAGGTCTTTCTAGCTATTATCAAAGTTTATTTTGTTAAAATGTTGAATTTATTTTCAAGTAAAGTATTTAGTGGTTTAAAACTGTTATTTGAGAAATAAATTGTAATAGGTATGGGTATTTGATTGCAGATTTTTGCGAGCATTTTTTTGTGATATTTTGACTTGAAATTTCTCTTTTACTTCCAAATAAACATGCCGTGTCAGTAATGGCTGAACTAGTGTCAAGTTCGCTGCTATGTTACGGATGTCGTGTGGATATAATATATTATATTTAATGTTCTTTATGTATCCTATATTATAAAATTTTAGTAATAAAGTAAATGTAATTCAATGAATTAAATGTTAATATTAAGGTGATGTTTAACAAAATATTATTTACAATTTCCAATAATATTTTTTACTTTCAGATAATCACTATGTAATTTTTCCCTTTAAATAATAAAAATATCTTCTCTTACCCCTTTAAATATAATAGTGTATGAATTGTTTTTTTTAGTTGAGTTTTCTCTTTTATTTCATCCAGAAATAATTTTCTACCTTAAATTAATATGCTACATTACATGTAGTTTTAATATTCAATTGTATTTGTTTGATTAATTCTTTTATTCTATCAAATTATTGCCATAAAATAATGATTAGGATGCTGTCTGCTCGTTATTGCATTGGAATCAATATTGTTATCAGACACCTAGTTATAGAAATTAGAAGTTCCAATTATAATATCCGCTTGTAAAGTTATTTGGCTTTTATTTTCAAAATGATATATGTCTAAATAAAAACGAAATAAAATAAAATGTATTATTTTACTTTCTCTCTATTCCTCTTAACAACTTGACAAATATATTTTTTGCAGATTTTCTTTTGAAAATTTAAAATTTATTGGAGTAAGTTTAAAAAAAAATCAAAATTTAAACATTATGTTAAGGCCTTCGTGTTAATCTATAAACTATGTGACGTGCGATCGAAACGGGAACCTAAAATTTTTTGTCTATGTATCATTGTTTCAGTCCCACAGTGTTACTCTTCTCAATCAAATACACATGGTCAGTACTAGAGATGCCACAATTATTCGGCAATTATTCGGTACTAGGCACTCAACAGATAATTACTAACTAGCAAGCAACAGACTGTTACATGCTAGGAAATTCGGGCCTCGCTTTATCGGCCCTGCGGGCCTCAGTTGATTTATTAGAATCTCGGGCTCTGTGAAATTTCACCCTTTTGAGCCTCAAATTTTTTTTTGCTATTAGGAGCAATCTACATATTTATAATATTTATAATAAGGCGTACAGACTTCTAGGGTTTATCTTACGAATCTCCAAGCCATTCTCATCACCAAATACATTAAAACTTTATACTTATGTGCGAAGTCAACTCGAATTCGCTTCATTGGTATGGTCCCCTCAATATAATGTATATATTAATCAAATTGAAAACATTCAAAAGAAATTTATAAGGAGCCTGGAATATCGTTTTGGTAACATTGAAAATGATTACGGCGCATCTTTGATCAATTTTAATATAGAATCACTACAAAAAAGGCGCCTTAGATATGATTTAATTTTTCTTTTCAAAATTCTCAATAACATAGTTGATTCGCCGTATCTTTTACAAAATATTGGTTTCCGTTGTCCTCTTCGCTATACTAGATTAAATTCCCTTTTTTATGTACCAACTTGTAAAAACAATTATACCTCGAATTCATTCATTAGACGTACCCGTAGAAATTATAACGGACTCAGTATTGATGTAGACATTTTTAACTGCACGTTGCATTTGTACAGAAAATTTCTTCATGGGGTCGATTATTTGGGATAGTTGCTGAATGTATATCTTGAGTGGTTTATGCTATGTATATGTGCCGCATGTAATGTATATGTTTGTCTATGTTTTATATGTGCGTTCATGTGTGTGCGTGGATGGCTCGGAGTGTGCATTCGGTATTTTTATTTATTTTAATTTATTACCTCCATGGAAAACGCAAATGTCAACAATTATCATTTTTTCACTTAAAATTCTTATTTATTTTTTATTTTTTGTCACATTTAATGTTTATATCTTTTTAATTTATGAAAACTTAATTGGTCTTTTTATGTTAAAAAATTGTTGTTTTTAGTACTTATTTTGTATGACTGTATGTTTTCTAAATAAAATAAAATAAAAAAATAAAATAAAATAAATAAAAAATAATAATGAGCCAGGTGTGGTCCCATGGCTAGTGTCGCGGACACAGGGATCAGAGGTCCAAACTTCGTACCCCGCTCTACCATAACTTGGTTCTCATTTTCTAATAAATAGTTTGGGTAAATCATAAGAACATAAATAGTTATAAAAAAAATAGAGTAATCTGTCAATCAGAATAACGCTTCCAAAACCACACAGTTTTAATATCTGAAATATCCCGGCAGCTTCCGTGGTGTAGTTGTTAAGACGCTTGACTAACGCATGGAAGGTTCCGGGTTCGAGAGCGTGACTGAATATTCGGTATTCTGCCAAATCACCATTCGTTACATCTCTAGTCATGTCAATAATTTTCCCGCATGATGGTGTAGGAATACAATGTAAGTTCCAAATTGAGATCGCGTCAATATGCTTCAGATCCTGCTTCGAAAATGAAGTAGAACGTGTAGTAGTACAAACAAAACAAATAACGACACAAAATCCCATTACATATAGGCAGTGGCGGTATTTCCATAGAAACCCATAAGCCGGGCTTGCCTATTAATTTTATTTCAAAATTACCAAATCTCGACCAAACGCTTAAAAATAATTCATTTCGTTGTTTAAATTTCGCACCAAATGAGAATTAGAGATCTGTTCGACGTTGGTACTGTTCGCATGCCGAGATCCGAACCGTATGAAATCCGTGTGCGCAAACGACACTATGTCTTCTTATCTCGCTCACGCACGTGGGGTTCTTATATGGCTTATTTCACAGTGCAATTCGCATGTGATGCAAACAGTAAACTCATAAAATGTTTGTCTGTATATCTTGAGTTTTATATAGGAATCTGAAGCCAGCTTCTTTAAGGTAAAGTTGGCACAGAGCGCCTCTTGTATTTCGTATCGAACAAACTTTACGATTGTTTATTATGCTCTTTTTAACGGAATATGATAATTTTAAACGATTATTTTTATCTTAATTGATTAAAGACCCGTACTAGTTAAGATTTATGATAATTTACTTCATTTTGTGCAAACGTCATATATAAAAAGAATTCGGAGATGGCCGACGTTTCTTTTTTATTTGCCTATCTACTTTCCTTTTCCAATATTCTATATCAATTATAATTTATCTTTATTTTATTTATGTATCTATGGGTTCCGATGACTATTATTCAACTCTACGCATGCTATATTTTATTAATGTTACTTATTGGTAATGGTTGATATCCGAGGAATTACTTGATATAAAAAAATATTGTGTTTTCTTTATTTCATTTATTTAAACGAACTCAGAAAGATCATCCTATGTATATTTTCATAAAATATTGTTATTCGTCATAATATACCTTTTGGATGCTTTGTAGACTTACAACTGTAGTGAAGAAAGCATACATTATGTTTTCACACAAGTGAATTCATCATCATTCCTTTTCCGCACCTAATGGTGCATAGAGCACTGCAATCGCAGTGTATCTTGATCATTTTTGCTACATGAAGGTAAGATCATCAGTCTTACGCTTCATGTACCAGTCTAGGGACTATGGCACATTCTAGTGTAAAAACACCTTTTTAAATCAATATTTCAAATCAACCATGGCGGGAATCGAACCCGAGACCTTTTGCATGGTAAGCAAATGCACTGACCACTATACTATGAGGCCGTCAGGGAATTACACCACATGTGAATTAAAAATATATATATGGGCTTGCCTTACTCGTAAACCCTAGGCACGCTACTGCATATAGGCAACATTTCAAGAATTCTCCCAATACATCATGCACTCGAACAACGGAAGAAGAACAGTTTGAATTCCAAAGCACATAAGTAAATCAAATTACCAATACAATACATTCTAGAGGCAGTGAAATATCGCAATGTCAAATAGCCTTAGAAACAAATATTTCATGTTGATCCTCCCCAGAATTGAACCCAGGATCTCAAGCATGGCAGGCAAACTCTCCAGCCACTTTCCGTTTTTCGCCATTTCCTTGTTTAGGATTTAAACCTGAGAGTAGTCATCAAGTCAAAAGCACTCATCCAGGATTCTGGTTCTATTGCACACACAACTCTATTTTTAATCTGCCCAATATTACCAATAAATAAAACCCACCCTGCCTTACCCCTTCCACCCAACCCTATCAGAACCTAAGTACTATTCTGTATAACTATTTTGGTTAAGTATATATTATTTACACCTGAAGATGGGTAATTATTAAACTCACGTGTGGTGTAAAAATACAAAGTTTTTTGTTTATGTGTGTTTCAATGTTATTCCACAAAGTAAATTCCTAAACAGTAAATAATATAATTCTTGTGAAGATGCTCGAAGGATTCTCATTGAAAATATTAATACTTCAAATGAATAATTTATTATTGAATATATATAATTATTTTATTACACTTTTTTTTATAAATCTATTGCTGCACAACAGCTATTAAAAATATCAGGTACACGGTTAATATTACTTAAAAATATCTTTACAATTAATTTTATTCATAAATTATAAAATTATGTTTATTTTTCAGATCACTTAAAATAATATTTTACTTAGGGCAAATATTCATCATTGGTCCACCCAATTAAACCACGATTTAACATACATTCATTCATTTATTAATTTACACTACATGATATCAAATTAAGACGCGGTTGTAGAAATGCATAATTTTTTAATCTCAAAAACTCAATTCGGGTTTTATTGAATATGTAAGTCACATTTTTGTATACAATATAAAATATATGTTTTGCATAAGTAAAAAAGTAGGTACTCTTGTATTAGTATTGTTAATTTGGTGATTCAAAAGGCATCTGGATGATTTTGCATTATTTCTTGATATAAAAAGTCCCCTATTGATTCAAATAATACTTAAATCTCATTTTGAACATATTCACTGTTTAAAAGAGGTTATTGAGACTTCAATGTACTCGCATAGGTATATTATTATACATGTTTATATTGAAAATCACAAAAAATGGCTGATATTTCAAGAATTTGTTTATACAGCTGTTCTGATGTAAAATTATGTTGATTGGTAAAGCTGCTGAATGCGAAAGTATTATTGATATAATTATATGTATGTACAAAGGTATAACAATTTTGAGTGTACATATAACCTTCGATGCGTCTGCTTGTACAGGAAATATATCCTAGACTAGGGTAGATGGTGTGTTCAAACAAAGGATTTTGTTTTAAGATAGTAAATTGATAAGCATGCGTGTGGAATTTGTTTCAAGAGAGGTGATCATTCCAGATTTTTTTGTGATTTTTCTCCTTCATGTTCAGCTGTAGCCCTTTTGGCAGTTTTCTATTATTTGTAGATACAACAGTACTCTGCTGCAACTTTATGTTAATTATTTACAAAAATTGTAGTACAAATGTGGTAAAAAAAGAGTAAACATTGAAAAGACTTGATAATTAAAATTCATACTAAAACAATAATATCATAATTTTTAATGAAAGACAAACTGTTTTTTATAAGTCAAAAATAATATTATGATCTTAATTTGTTGCAACAGAGTGAAAACATTTTCGAGAAGAGAATATGGAAGTCTAGGCATTTACAGGGCTTATGACCTGTTGTTGGCTGGTTTTAGTGGCCACTTTACACACGGTGTAACAATTACCATTCTGCCTATGTTAAAATATCCACATTTCCTCAACTCTTCCTTCTGTTGAATTTTATGAAGTAAAAGAGCTGAAACCTTTATCATGCGGGTGAGATTAATCCGGCTGAACCAATTCACCTACTAGGCAACGCCTGAAAATAATTTCCCAATTTTTATACTTCTTCTTTTACCAGTTAGTAGATTTAACAATGTTTTGAGTATGTCCAAATGTTTGCAGACTGGCTGGATTTCCTCACACAGATCTTATGATTTTCCTCTGTTGCAACAAATTTAGATCTGAATAACTCCCTAGGGAGGAAAACCAGCCAGTCTCTAAACATTTGGACATACTCAAAACATTGTTGAATAATAATTTGCTTTGTCTTTGTAACTGTCATTATTAAAATATGAAATGTTTTTGATGTATGTAGTATTTTCCCATATATTTTATAAATACAAGGAATATTGAGAATGTTAATGTAAATGGAATGCATACATTTATACAAATGGCATCACTTCTTCATCCACAATTCGTTCAGTAATAAATTCTTTTTTATAATTAGGTTTTCTACTATTATTGTTATTATTATTATTATTATTATGTATGTGTTTATTTGTGTTGATATCTCCTGATATATAGTTTGGATTATCAAACCGTAGTGAATTGATAAGTGAGGGGTCATTTTCTTTATTTGCATTTTCATCCGGCAATGGGCTTATAGCATGCTTGTTGATAAGTTCTGGTAAAATATCAAACTGTCCCGGATAATCCAACTGTACTGAAGAAATGGGAACATCCAAACACGGAGCAAGCAAACGAGGACTGTTGGCCAAGAATTCTGCTATTTCTGAGGCATGTGGTCGAGTTTTATATTCCTTGTTCCAGCAAGACTTCATGAGACCTTCTCTGAAACATGTATGTAGTATATTAAAGATGTTTAGGAAATAAATAATTATTTATTTTGTACATGTGTATGTTTGCAGTTTCGGGTTAGTGTCAGACCCAGGGTCAGATATCTGATTTCTAATTCAACTTAAATGATTTTTTTAAATACTTGTATTTAATATTTATTGAAGTCTTTAAGTATGTACATATATCATGTAGACTTGGTAGATGTGTGGTAAGATGAAGAGAATGTCTGTGGAATCATTTATAAATAAGTAAAAGTTTAAATACTTACAATTGGGGTTTGACTCCTTGTGGAATAGTCAATGTTCGTCCATTTTTTACACATTCTAAGACTTCGTTGTTACTAAGGCCTTGAAAGGGAAAACTTCCAAATGTGATTATTTCATATAGCAATACTCCATAAGACCACACGTCGGAAGCAGGTGTGAATATTCCTAGACCTAAACTCTCTGGAGCCATCCATCTTACAGGAAGCATTCCTTTCCTACTGAACCGATAGTAATCATTCTCAAAAATTAATCTGGTCATTCCGAAATCTCCGAGTTTAACTACTCTTTGTGAATTGACAAGACAATTACGGCATGCAATATCTCGATGCACATATTTCAGTTCAGCTAGGTAACTCAAAGCTCGTGCTATATCTATCGCCATGCAGGTGAGCTTTTTGTTTGATATTTCCTCAGATTCTTCAGTACACTTCCCATTAACTAAATGTCTTCTGGCGAGTAAGTAAGTCTTTAAATCTCCATAAAGCATGAATTCCATGATTGTGTACACAGGTTCACTTTTTGTGCACACTCCTAGTAACTTCACAATATTTTTGTGCTCAAACCGCTTCATAGATTCTGCTTCTGAAAGAAAATCTAGTTTTTCCTCCGTGTTAGAGCCAACTTTGAGGGTTTTTACTGCCACCGGTACCCACCCTTTCCCCTCTACCAACAGAGCCTCCCCCCCGTAGACTGTCCCAAATGCTCCCTCTCCGAGTTTCCTGTTAATAACAACACATTCTCTGGATGTTTCCCACTTGTCTAGGTTTGTCATACTTATCATGGCATATCTGTCTATTCCCATTGATTTCATATAAGCTTCTGTCAGTCTTATTTTTCTTTCGTATCTTCTTCTGATCATTATAACAGCTATAGTTAGAGTAACACCCAGTAAACTAAAACCGATGACGTTAATCAATATGATAGTGTCGCCACAAGATATATTTAAGAGATTAGCTAGAGGTCCAAATACACAATCTTCGGGAGGTACAGTTCCATCTTCAGGTTTGGTCCCATCAATTGTCAGCCAAACTATTGCGGAGGAGTTTAATTCTAGTCTACCTCCTACTTTTTCTGGATGGCTCTGAGAAATGTTGGGAAAAAAATTTCCAATCAAATTTTTCTCTCCATTTAACCACTGGACAATATTGATCACAGAAAATCTAGATGGGCCGCCAAAGAACTTAATGGTTCCAGACACTCCTGAGTAGTCAGATTCTCCAATTATTTTGACCAATTGCCTATAAAAAAAATAAGAAAACTTAAATACACCTCAAAATGTCCATAAATTTTAATTAAAAATATATTTGTTAGTACATACGCTGTTGTGGTTTGTGAGTGTATATCAGAAAAAGACTCCGGATAATCTTTTATAAGTTTATCTGCAGCCAATGCATAAGTCCAAACTGCGTCATATGCATATCCCGCATAATTAGAGGTATAGTCATTTTTATTCAATGCAGTATAGGGGTTAAATTCTCTGGCTGTAGGAGTTCTTGACCAATTGGAAACCCTTTCTTCATACTTTCTTCTCCATTCTCCTACAGTGATATTTTCTTGCATGATTACATCATTTGGAGCAAAATATGCATGGTTTAATGCAAAATGACCATTTATTGCCTAAAATATATCAATAAAGAGTAAGATAAAATTGATGCCTAAATGATAATCATTTTATAACATACAGCATGTTTTTGGATTGCAAGTCACTCAGTCAATGATTATTTTGCAAGATTTTGAATACACACAGAAGCATTTGGTACATATTTATAAGTATTTGTGAAATATATTTGTACGATTTTATCCTTCTGTTGCTCAATAGTAGACAAAAGAAATAGCGAATAGATAAGTTCCTTGTTTATGTTGTGTAAAAGTTCAGTCACTAAAAGAAAACAGTAAATTTGTTTTGTTTGACAGTCTGTTTCTAGTCAACCGCTTCTTTACTTCTCTGTTTTCGCAAATCACTCGTAATTATTATCTTAAATGACAAAATTTTATTAGTATCTTAAATGCCACAGAATTAAGAATAGTCTCTTAATTCTATGTTAAATGCACAAAATGCAAAGATTTGAAAAAAGTTTTTGCTATTCCGTTCTATCTTTCTTTTCTTCAATAACGTAAGTAATTTTTTTCTGTATTTGAGATTATGTTTCAATGTTTTTCACTGTACAAAACAGCATCTATCTTTGTCATTTAAATAACGTATATCTCAAAAAATATGCATGTTCCTTGGAAGACACCGTAAGTCAATAGGCGGTCAGTAGTACAGTGGTTAACATTTGTTAGGATAACACACTTAAAAATCATGTATACCCTAAAATAAAAAGGTTTGGTAAAAAAAAAAAACAAAAGTTTCACACAAAATTACTGATTTATGAAGTTTTTATCCTCTCCTGTAAAGTTATCATTTAGAGACTTGCGTTGTATTCAAATCAATGTAACACTTTGTTTTTGAAATGTTTTGGATTACAAACAAACACATTTGTAATGTATTAATTTGTGGATGCTTTTATGAAACAAATCATACAAGGTCATACTGTAATTGTTTGATTATATGGTTTTGTATTACCAAGCGCACACATACCGTTATCATCATTTCTGTAGTACAATTCACACTTTCATTAAAGTACTTATTGAAATGTGTGATATTATACCAGCCTGTGGACAACCAAGGAGGCAGGAACCAAACATATCCATCTTGGCTAGTCATTTTTTGTTTATATGCTTGGCACATTACCATTCGAGCTACTTCATCGTAAACATCAGCAATTATTATACGTGCCCGTTTATCTTTTAAGTCTTGAAGGTACTAAAACACACATAGAACACTTTTTTGTTTTATTTGTCTCATGTAAAATCTTTTAGTCTACAGTTGCTTTATATATATATATATATTACATACCCACCCTTGATAACGAAAATTCTTCACGTTCTCTGGGAAACTTCATATTAGCTATAAAGGATATGCCATTTTCTTGGAACATGTCACCCATACTAGAAATATACTCTGTGTACTTTTGACCGTCTTCTGTCAGTGCAGCTACGCGATTCCATTCGAGGGATTTGAACAAGTGTAAATATACTTGTCTGTATTGCTTATTCTCTCCTATTGTTCGAAAGAAGTAGGGATACTTTGATCTGTCTGAGAAACTAGAACCTTCTGCGCTATAAGACATGACGATAGTAGAATAGTGTTGCGATACTCCAGCCAGTGGTTCTACTGTCTCCGAACATGCAGGGCCTAAGACTCCAATGAGGTTTTGATATTCATTGTTAAATATGTAATCTATAAAAGCTTTCATTACCATATCTGCTTTACATTTTCCATCGTTTACCAGTAATTTAAAGTTGTAATCGGCTAATATGGTTGAATTTTGATTAATGGCATCTTGTGCCATGCGTGCAGCCAGAACTATTCCATAAGCGTTGTAGAAGGCTCCGGACAAAGGAAAAATACCTCCAATATAGAGTTCCCTTTTATCTGTGTTTGTGGGAAGCCATGAACTCCAAATATTTTCATTGTTTGTAAGCCATTGGCACGCCGAGGTATAAAGATTTTTATCAGTATATGAATTATGTAGGCGCAGTAGGTTATCGTAAGAATTTTTATCAAACTGCATTTTATGAATAGCTTCAAAAGCAGGTTTTCCAATATTCTGTAGTTCTGTCCAAGCCAACTTGGTATTGCGTGTCATTTCGTACTTACATCCAAGGACAGAGGAAGATTTAAATTGCTCACAGTTAGGAACAGAAACTGGGGATAATTTTTCTCGGCCAATAGTAAAATAACCCGGAGTCCATTCCAAAAATATAATAGATTTTTTTGTATTTTGCAGTGTGTACATATTAGTTAATTTATCTACAACTTCTCTCAGATTGTTCCCCAACCATATAACTTTCATATAAAGCTTGAGATCAATAATATGATCTTTTATAAAGCTCGTAGTTTCAGGGTATGATGTTAGCATAATAGCGCATGACTGATTGTTTTTTAACCCTTTGCATTGTTCGGGGATATAAAGACCCTCTTCACAATATGTCTCATCACAGAAAAAGCTAAAATAATGGTGACTTAGTTGTTTAATAATACAATAATCGTTTCAATTAGATAATATATAAAACAATGTGACAAAATAATTTTACCGTTTGCTTGTACTATTGATTGAATTGCGCTTCAAAAGAAGAAAATCATCTTCCTTTTTAATGTCAAAGAGATGTGTGTTTGTTGGGTCTCTAAAGAATCTCCAGTGGTCAATATTGGGAGCAACTTTAGATAACTGCTCAGGAATAAACCAACCAAAGCGTCCAGGCGGAGATATACTTCCGCATTCATTCATGGGGTAGATATTTAGGTAGCTCCTTAGATCTGTGTCTGGGGTGATTAGAACATCAAGATTTACCATGGACTTTGGGACCCTGAAATAAATACCCATACTTTAATCGATCTGAGTTCAAGCTATGCTCGTCATTTAATGATATTGATGTTGAATACATAATGTTAAAAATATTTTTTACTAGTAAAACTTACATTGAATGGGAGTTTTGGTACGTTTCAAAAACACTACTGAACATTTTTGATAATGCGAGGTCTCCGCCATTTTTCACTAATTTAATACTTTTGTAACCTAAAACTTCAGATAAAAATATTTTTAGCACTTCTGTGGTCAGTTGATGACCGATCCTGTTGGATGTTTGAAGTGAAAAATCTAGAGTTTGTCCTTGAAAATGAAGGTAGCGTGGTTTGGCATCTGCAATAAATGTACAATTTAGCAATTATTACTCAATAATTATAATAACAATGAATAAAACCTGTAAAAAAATTACTAATGGTTCTGTGTACTTATGGTTTTGATTTTAGTGGCAAATGTTTCACCTTGTAAGGACATTATTATACCTTTATACTTGTTTAAAACACAAATTTAAAAAAAAAAAGAAAAACACATTAAAAATTTATTGCATACTGTACTACTAATGATTTATTATCTAAGCGTAAGATTTTACCCTCCACGGCTAATAGGGGAGATGAAGAATGAACCTGTTTGAGAAGGGAATATGAATGTCCAGGCCTTTACAGGGCTTGTGACTTGAATAAGAAGTATGTATGTTCAGAGATAGGCAGAATGGTGAATGTTACAGAGTGAGCAAAGTGATCGCTTAATCCAAAAAATGACAGGTCCAAGCTTTATGCGTTCATATACTTCCATACTCACTTCTCAAAGAAGTCATATCTGATTTATTGTAACTGATATACATTATTGTAATACATACCTGGATAGTTTATTAGGCACTTATTTGCTGTTGCGCAGTTGATGACTAAGCTGATTACAGCAAACAGTATACCTATCATCAACATGACTTCCTGGCTTCTGGATTCTGCCATCAGCCCAAGAAACACGGAAACATTTTCTAAAAAAATAAAACGTATTTCTTTATGAATTACTCAAATATTTCAGTTTTATGGCCAATTCTTTTAGTCGTAAATAAATATTTTAGAAAATCGGAAATAATTTGTGGTAGAGCGGTGTTTGAACCTTGAACCTCTTGAACCAGAGTCCGCGACACTACCACAGGACCATAACCCGTCATAACAAGAAGTTACATTAACACAATGTAAGGGAGGAACAAAGAATACAGTTCCGTCTGCGAAATAAAGCCAGAATCATGGACGAGTATCTCGACTCGATGAATACATCTATAATATGTAAGAAAATGCAGAGAATGCAATTATTTTTGTTTCCCCCTTCCCGATGGTGTATAGCCAGTACGCATTGCATCTAATAACTTATATCTCTGTAAATATATTAAATACTGCGTTTAGATTTTCGGCATTCTTTCGTGATGCATTTATATGTCAATTTAAATTATTTCGTATAAAATAGTCAATACTTATTGGTCAAAGAAAAAGTATTTCATCAGAAATTGAAGATAAATTACTTATACGATTAAAAGCTTAATGACATGTCGCATTGTCACAGCGATTTAGTAAAAGAATACCGAATATACGACTGACTCAATTACTCTTTATTGCTCATTTTTGATGCTATTGATATACCTGCGAGTGAGAGAGACAATTTCACACGTGACGCAGGCCAGCCTGCACCACTGGTCACAATACTCCAGTTGCTCTCAGAGTATTGCTAAGAGTGGTGGGTTTTCTAGCGCTGTGAGCGTTGGCAAATGTTTTTTTCATGTTTTTAGCAATTATACGAGTATTTAAAATATTATCACTTATGACTTCAAATATATTTAATCGAAGAAAATTTTCAGATTGTAAATTCCCCATTTCTGTATGTGTATTGACTACAAGGTACCGGAACGCATGGATTTTTTTAGCACAGTAAAGGAAGGGTTAACTCAGCAATATCACAAAATAAAACACCGAGTTTTTTATTCATAAATTTTTTAATGATGTAACTAACATCCTATTAATACTGGTTGTATTAATATTCTATTCCTAACACAAAATAGGATTTTAGTCCAATGGAGTCCACAAAATTGTGTCCACAAAATCTAAATAAATTAATAATTTAGAAATAAATAAAATAAATAGAAACACCAGAAATTAATTACGAAAAATTATAGTAAAATTATAGCGCCATATAAACATTTCATAATAATCAAAAAAGGAGTGCTGCGTTAGTTAGGACATGTAGAGTGAACAGATAGCAAAAGAATGGCTAAAATGCTAATGGATTAAATGGATGCAAAAAAGAGAAGTACTGAGAATGACATGGCATAATCAAATTCAACAAATACTAAACTTATCGATGGAAATTTTAAAAGTCTGAATAATAGTCATGTGTGCATTAGAAGATGTATTAATGTAGAGGAAGTGAGGTCTGTATGCATACAAACTAAAGTGGCATTCTATTCTCTCTGCCTACCCCCATGGAAATGGAGTGATGGTTTGTTGTTGTCGTTTAAAATATTAAAAGCATTATTATAGCTTCTTTTTTAGATTCAATGGGTTTTTTGTTGCAATGAAAAAAAACTATGTACTCAATGTGGGCGGTAAAAAACATAATTATACGTTTTCTAAAATGATCAACTTACATAATGTTTGACAATGTGTCAAAGTACTTCATTATGGTGGCAGACATTTGGAATGTTTTAATATATAAATCTTACACTTTGGTAGCATGCCAAAAAGAAAGTATTAAGGTATCTATATCATTTCGCACACAGATTAAAAAATATGTACTTAAAATAAACATCATCATAATTTCATTTTTCGTACCTAATGGTGCATAGGTCACTGCGTTGTTTTTTTTTTTTTTACATAAATATGAATTTTTACATACCAGTGATGATTCTTTTTGAAAAGATGTGATCATCAGATACTGATGTATTGAAAAACGAGATGTCTATTACTGTATAATTTATTTACGCACAATATTTTGGCTGTGTCCAAACATTTGAAGACAAATGGAAGATTTTTATCCGAATAAGATATTTTTTTAACAGCAATAAAGCTGTTAAGAATATGCTAGTCTAAGAATTTACAGAGCTTATGATCTGTCATCGGCTATAGGTAGTAGACTTCCATATTTACGAATGATATTTTTTATAACATATTCTGGTGAATAAGTTCTTCACAAAAATAATATTGCTATAAAACTTCAGCAAGTAATCAACAGTACCTACCTATGAGATTATTTTTGTGTTTGTATTTATATTTTCAGTGCAACAGGCCAGGAGGTCCAATTAAAGTGGTGAATTACAACACAGAACACCCAAGCTTGAGAAAAGTCACATTATATTTTTGTGTTCTCACCGGGAATCGGACCCGGAACCTTCCGTGCGTTGGTTAAGTGTCTTTGCCGTTACACCACGGAGGCCGCCAAATATCTGGGTAATGTGAAGGAGCACAAACTTGAACTAGTTATGTAGGTGCCTATAAACATTCTAAAATTGTGAAGATGTGGAAATAACAAACATTTAATTAGGCAGAATGACGATCATAATTCCTTTTTCGCACCTAATGGTGCATAGGGCATTGCATTGGTACACCAATCGCAATGTATCTTGATCATTTTTGTTACGTGAAGGTAAGATGATCAGTCTTACGCTTCAGGTGCCAGTCTAGGGACAATGAACTATTCTAGTGTAAAACACCTTTTTAAACAAATATTTCATGTCAACCATGTCGGGAATCGAACCAGAGACCTCTTGCATGGTAAACTAATGCGCTGACCACTACACCGCAGGCCGGTCGTATATAAATATCGATTAAAAAAAAAACTTACTTCGGACATTACACAATATCATCCAATAAAGTAATAAAACATATTTAAAACATCAAAACACAGTATTTATAAAACCTGTATTTAAATCAATCACTATCAAATAATATTTTCTGTGTGTTAAGTGTTACGCTTTGAGATTTACTTGACTTTTCGTTTTTTAAAAAACTTTTATGATTATCTAAAAACGTTTAAAATAGGTAGAAAATAAAATAGAATTAGAAAAAACAAAGTAGAAAGTTTTTTTATTATACCTAACGTTTTCTTGAATTCTGTAACTGGATGAGAAGGTGCTAAAATGGAACCTGCATTTAATATTTCATTTATTTATTTATTATTTACATTGAGAATATTACAGAGTATTCAATTCATTCTCAATACATAATAAAATATACATAACAGATTGATTAAATACAAAAAAAGTCATGCAAAAAGAACATACATATTACAATTTGGAAATTGCCTTCCTAAGAGAAATCCCACTGTCATGAAATATGTCGATATCCGAGGCGATACGATTGAATAATACTATAGCTCACCTACCGGCATAACCATTGGCAGGTTGGTTCTGCATCGTGGTAGGTAGAACAACCTGTGTTGCTTTTGTGGGAGTTACTTGCATATTGTATGTAGATAAACTTAGCGTCCAAGCTTTACTCCATCCATGATATAGCGGAAATAAATTATTATGAATGTTTTTTTGTACGACATGACAAGACATTTAGACATTGAAGAACAATTTGTCTCGTTTACTCTATTGTATAATATTTTAAATGCCATATTGAAGCTTTAAATAGTGAGTTCGTATTTCATAGAAAATTTTCAAGTAATCAGCAAATAATACAAATTCGGAAAATTTTATTTCATTGCTTAAGTTGTTTATGAATATTGTGAACAACATAAGTCCTAAGTTAGCTTCCTTAGGCACTCACGAGGAGATGTAAAATACCGCGGATTTATAGAGTTCATATGACATATATAGCTTGAGAAAACTCTCAAAAGAACGTCACTGAAGCCAATCTTATGAAGTTTCTGAAGCGAAAGCTGGTAATCTACTTAATCAAATGATTTTGAGAAGTCATTGTACGAACTGTCTATCTGAGCACCATTGTCAAGTGATTTTGTGACAAAATTCGGTGATGGTCGAACGCCCTGACCGAAATCCATGCGGTTCATTTGTTAAAAATGGCTCTATTTTTGGTGTATTAACCACTCAAATACCTTCGAAAGGGTGGATAAAATTGCCACAGGTCTATAATGTAGAAACAAAGTCAGGACCCAATGATTTGTTATTTTTTAAAGAACTAAGTGATTTTAAGACATCAGTTTCACTAAGAAAATCGATTGAAATATATTGCGCGCCTCAAGACGTACTTTGACACCCTCTATGATCGCTTTCATTTAAAGAAGAACCGTAAACAGATTTGAAATTTTCAGCAAAAGCATTCACAACATCTACATTGCAAACATCCTGACCGTTCCAGGTCATGAAGTCAATTATTCCTCCATCTTGGCGCTTGGTGTCAATATACATATTTCCAGAATTCATCAGAATTTCGCAATATATCGGACCCAACACCAGAAATATATGACTTGAAGGTTACATCCATTTCTTTTTTACAATTGTTCAAAGATCACTGAATAAAGCGAAGTTATGTAAATTATCAGAAGACTTCCATTTTTTGTGAAACCCATGTTTTTTTCTTATATCACTGATAATATTTTGAAAGAATCACCTTGGATATCTCCTATACTGACAGCCGAGGGCATCCCAGGAAAGCAATTGTCAAACCAAGAATAAACAATTTTATAAAAGCAGCCTTTTCCCAATATATAGTCCAAATCAGAATCCAAAAGCATATCGTAGAGAGAGCGGAAATCACCTTTTGCGAAATTCTACCCCCCTCCATGATGCTGTATTAACAACAGGAATCTTAGTGCATACACTAGTTAAAAGATTTCGTTTTCGTTCGGAAAAAAAGGAGGATGATAAGCATCATCTTTTGAAATAGGAGAATCGCTTCAATAAATAGATAAAGAAACTGCAGAAAAAAAATCTAGTGTACGTTCGCTGCTGTTAAGAATTCCATTGCATTGAGCGAGTTTCAGCTCATAATACAATAAAGAAAACTCTTCAGACTTCTCTTCCCTGCGCTGAGTACAAATTAAAATCACCCAATATAATTAAACGTCTGTCCATGAGAATCTGGAAATTACATAACATTTTGTTAAAAAATAATTGATTCTTTTTCCCAAGTTCGTTTGTGGTGAAAAATATACTTCAAAAATATAAGTGAAAAATATACTACACAAATATAAGCGATCGTACCTGTGGGGGATAGCCTAAGCCACATATCTTTATTATTTGTTTCCAACTCAGAAAAATTCTGGACATCCTTCGCTTCTCTGTGTCTCACAACCAACAAACACCCCCCACCCTGCCTGTGAATACTACTGGATGAGGCGCGATCTCTTCGAAAATCCAGTGTAAATAGTTCTGAACTCAAAACATCATCACTGATCCACGTCTTCGTCACTTAAAAATATCCAGCAAAGTTAATTGCTTTGACGAAGAAACGCGCCGACCACCAGCGTCCTTTTTTATTTGTTATTTTACAATAGATATTTTAAAATTTAAACCCTCTTAAAATAGTACAAAGATAATTATTAAAGTAATTTAAAAGAAACCCTCAACATTAAATACTGAAAGTCTGCATAAATTATTAAAAGTTCATACAATAGACACTATTTATAAAATAAATTCCATTATACAAATTTATAAACAAGAAAAAATAAAAGAATTTGAGATGAATAAGTCGATCAGATACCAAAATAAAATTAAAATCCCTAAATTCCACACAAGTCGTGGTCAAAATGGCTTTGTCTTCAAAGGTGTCAAAAATTACAATAATCTCCCCAATGAATTAAAAACTATTAAAACGAATATATCTATAAATAAAATCAAAGTAAATCTAAAGACATTTTTTGAACAAGTGTAAGAACTGCATTAATTTTTAATTAGTTTGAATGTGTTATTATTTTCTGTTTTTTTTTTCAACATAGTCTACTTTTTTTTTCTTTTGTACTTGTATATTCAAAATTATATAAACTCTAATAAATAAATAACTGTAATAGTGTAAGTAACTATCCAAGCACAAGAGTTAGTCTAAACTAGTCTAGTTAGGAGTAAACATTTACTAGATGTATAAAAGTAGATTTGTATAGTATAAAAAAAAACATGTACCATTTATGAAATTTATTGATATTTTCGTTTTTTTTTAAAGATGTTTATCATCTCCTTATTTTTTATTTTCTGATAACGATCCTGATATTTGGCAATCCGGATTGCTGGAGTTCGGATAAACGGAGTTCTACTGTAAATACACACGTTTCAGACGAACGTTATTTTTATATTAAAATGTCATTAAAACATTAGTTTAGGAACAACTTGACAGTATAATCGTGAATTTTTTGATATCTGCTTTACAGATATTAGGAAAACAAATACGGGGTCCATATTACCACCTTTTCCTGTAACTATATGAATAAAATGCACCTACTTACCATCATAAAATACTCCATATATACGTATTTGAGTTATTTTCTTATTGATGTACTAGTACTATGAAAATAGGGATGGAGTTGCAGAGCATTTATATGCATTAACAACGATTATTATCTGCCATTGGTTGGATTAAGATTATTTTATTAGATTATTTTATACACTCGATGCGCGTGTTTTGAACAAAAAAATCCTATGAATCGGAAAAAGTCAGCCGGAAGAGGTCTTAAGAATTTAATGCTTTCTTCAAGAACCAATATTTCTTCTTCTTCGCAGTCTCAATCCTGGGGATTGGTTTGCAGCAAAGTCCCGCATCTCATCTTCCACTGCTCTCTATTCTCTGCAGCCCTCTTCAACTCGGCATATGAGGCGCAGTTCAAATCCTTGCACACTTGCTCCAAATGCTCCCGTCGGGGGCGTCCTCTGTAATTTGTCCCCTCAGCCATTCCCTCTGTTATGTCATGCAGAAGACCCTATTAAAGATCTCTATTATAGATTATATAAAGATATACATTTAATTTTAACTTTTTAATTTAAGAAAAATAATGTACTTTGTCACCGCATGCTAAGAATTTATTCAAATGATTTTGAGAACAAGTTGGTTTTAAGTTTCTTCCGAAACATCACTTTACTCTCACAGTTTTGGACCTCTGCTGGAAGAGCATTCCATGCCGTAGAGCCTGCGACCGCAAATGCGCGTTCGTCAAATTTAGTGCGCTGTTTGCGTAGATGTATAATAACTGTTCCTTTCGACGTTGATGTAGCTTATCTAAGCGTAAGACGTCCGTCAGCTAGTTCAACTGGAATGCAGAGTTCCCTTAGATATTCTGGAGCAGAGTTGTGCAGTGACTTATACATAAGCCAACGGAGTTCCACCCTCTGTGGTAAACGTAGCCAGTGTAATTCCCGAAGTAAGTCTCGCTGCGGCATATAATGTGGCCGATCCATTGGGCTCGCCTCTCTGAGATGGTTTTGAGTAGGTGCCTTCCTTCTTCGATTCTGCTGAGAACCTTGTCATTAGTGATGTGATCTCTCCAGAAAATTCCTAATCTTTTTCTGTAGCACCACATCTCAAAGGCATCTAGTCTTATTTTATCTCTTTCGGTAAGGCACCATGTCTCACAACCGTACATCAATATGCTCCATACATGGCATACATATGTCTTGGCAAGTTGCTTGCGGAGTTTTAGAGTTATATTATTTGACTGAAAAATCTTGGATTTTTTGTTAAACGCAAACCTCGCTTAGTGTATGCGGCAGTTGACTTCTCGTTTTGTTCTCCCATCCCAGGGGTGCTATTTTGAACCACTTTCGCGGCACGAGTAAACAGTTTTTCTCGTGTATTTTGTATGTAAATACACGAGATAATACGGCCGCGAGAGCGTTTGGAATACCAGGCGAGGTGATCCTGCTTTCAACTCTTTCGCGTTTTTTAGAGTTGCTCCTGACATTAGTACATTCACTCATTACGGGCATCATAATGTTATTTTATTTGTTTAAATCTGTAATTCTTCTTTAAATCTTGTTTTCTGAATTTAGATTTAGTTTACTTTTTTAATGATTAAGTTGGAATTTTTGTAATTTTTATTTTTATGCACGGTTTTTAAGGGCCATACCGCGAAACTTCAAAAATTATCAAAAAAAATACCAATATTTATAATTAAAACATATTTATTTGACCAACGCAACGAAGCTATATCTACCGGACGCGGACTAGGGAAGCGGCTGGGCAGGAGAGGGGTAGGGATTTGTGGAAGGGATGCTTGCCCGAAACATTATGGATTGTCTCCATTTAAAAAGACGTAAAAAAAGTTTTTGAAAAAAAAAATCGGATATTAAAAAAAGTTTACCGTGAGTAAAAAACTTTAGAGAAATGTTCCTCTAAAGTTTTAATTCTATTTAGAATTGATGTAATGAAGTGATCCGAAACGTCGGTAAATATTACGAACGACACACGGCATAATAACCCAGAAAAACTTATTGTGCAAAATAAATGTATGTTCATAATTTTATATGTTTGCAATATTATGTCTGTACTCTTTTATTTGAATCTTAATTAAAACGAATGTCTGAGCCCCGGACGATAAACTATAATTTAAAAGTTTATAGGGACAAATACGTTTTAATACTTTGTTTTTTTAAATAATGTATTCATAATGTAATAACATGTGTATTTTACCGAATAAATAAAAAAATAATTTTTTTATTAATAAATGTAACATTAGAAAAAACAGTACTAAATAAGTAATTAAAAAATAACACAAAAATCAATTATAACAAAAAAACATGCTCAAAGTAATAAAAAACAGTTAAAAAGTAATCGTGAAGCACATCACCTTTGCCCAGATTGAAGAAAACAGGTGATGATACTCAGCTACTTTCCAAATTTAGTTATTCATTTTAGTATGTTGTTTTATTTACATAGTAGGTATGTTGTTTTGTTTAATTGTAGATTTATCGATACAAGATTTTAAACAATAAGATGTTCAATTTCAGAAACGTCAATGAAAAAAGTTGTTATAAATTTAATGCCTTTTTCATTTTCAGATCATTTTCAATTATGTTAAGAAATGAAATTCATCAAATGAATCCAAACAAATAAGAAACCTAAATTATCAATTTATTTATCGAATTTCAAATTAATTAGGGAAATAAAATATCTACCTACCCTTTTAATATCATGTTATTGAGGGGATGCAATAATTACCGTTACGTTAATTTGATTAGAAACCAATATACAAGGGCTGCGAGTGTGAGAGCTATTACAGTGCGTACAAATGTTCTTTTGAAAAAAAAACATTGTCTCGAAAATTGTGCTCCCCTGCCTAGACAGCCCCAGCCGCGGCCCTCTCGTGAAAACTCTAATTATTTCAAAAATATTTATTTGAACAAATGCTCGGGGAATGATATATAGTGTATAGCGTACTGCAAGTGTGTACACTCGAGCGTTTATACAACAGTAATGTTGAAAAGTAAATCTACACTTATGTATTATCCAACTTTTGTTTGTCCAATAATACATTCAAACAAATTTGCCCGACGAACCACTACTAATGAGGCGGAGTCGTACCTGTATTTTGCTACATATTTTCGCTGTAACATAATATATGCCCAAAAGTGTCAATATAATGATACTAACACACGTGGATGTTAGTATCATTATTTGGACAGACTTGGAAGCGTAACAATCACGAACTTAAATAGTGATTATGAAGCAACGGATAACATCAGCGAGAGGACTTAATAAATTACATAAAAAACATTACTATCCCCTAAAAAATGATGTCAAAACACCCATTCAATACGTTCATAAATTGATTGACGGCCATGGTATAATGAGGCTATACAAACAAAACATACTTCGGTAACATACGAACACCACAACATGCATGGCTACGTCACGAATTCTGCCTGCGAGCTGTTTACAATTGACAAAATAATATTTGTAAGGATAAATTACCGTAGATAATGTACATAATATACACCTGTCAACTAGAACATACCTACATATTTTATAAACAGAAGTTGGAGTCATTTTAGAAGAAACGCAAGATGTTGAGAATAAATTCGGTAGGCTGGTGTATGTAGATATACCTACATACTCGTAATATGGACATAGAAGTAGCAACGGCGCAGCGGACCAAACGATTTTACTGAGTGTTGAAATAACGAAATGAAAATCGAATGTGGATAATGTACTGTACGGATACTCGCTTGATGATCTCTCTCATTCTCCTTGTTTCCCGGGGAAAAAAATCTAACTGTTCAAATTGTTCTAATTATGATGAAATAAAATACAGCAATTACTTGATAAGAGTTTTTGTATATCAGGTTCGATTCGTAATTTGAAAACTTTTCCAGAAAAATCAAATATTGAGAAAAAAATAATTTCTTTGTAAGGATAGATTCCGTTTTTTGGGTAAATACGTTAGTAATAAAGTCATAAAACACAAGCATCGGTACTATTATTAAGTAGGAAAATATATACATCTTAACTTTCATACGGATATTACAATTTAATTTAAAAACAGGAATTCTGATCTAGTAGATTTTATGTACGAGTATTATAAAATTAAGAAGCATTTTGCGCACAAAGACTTGTGCAATTATTTGTCTCTAATGATTTTTCCATATTTTGTGTCGTACTAAACGTATATAGAAACTTCTATCATAAATTGTTGAGTTTTGTATAATTTTACATAATTTATTAAAATAAAAACAGACGTTTTTTGTTTGGGTACTATTTATTAATCCAATGAAAACGCAAAGCGGATAATATACCTACATTACCGGATGAATATTCTTTTCGATCAGGTTGATTTGTCAATTACACCATACATGTTCGTTATTTTATAACTTCTGATAATGTTTAAAGTACACAATCATCGTATTTTCAAAACAAAATCCAACTGGTTGATTAACAACACATTGACGATTGACGCAATCATAACAAATCACGAATCAGATATTAAAGCATCTGTCAATAAAGTTCAATTCGCTGTGTTTTTATATAAGGGCATAATAATAATAAAGAATAGTAGAAAAAAATTGACCCCTTTTCATCGGAAAATGAAGAAAACGAGCTAATAAGAATATATTAAAAATATATCGTATTTTTTCTTAAATTTAGCAATTACTATGGGTTAGTAAACAATTTATCTTTATGTCCTTTCAAAATACGAGATTAAAAAAATGTTACTAAAAAAAATAAAATGTTTTGCAGTGTGATATTTTAATGGGAAAATAACGATTCTAAGAGTGACATTGAGTTATTTAGTTTGACGAAAATTACTGTTCTGTATTGACTTATTGAGTTTATTTAATCAATTTTGTCAATTTTCATATTGTTACTGTACATTTTTTTTTGATTAAAAGAAATATTTGCGTTCTTATGATTTACCTAAATATTTCAATTTTGGGGGCCGTTTTTAACGAGTTGTAAATAACTCAGTATTAGAAAATTGGAAACCAGTCGTGGTAGAGCGGGGTGCGAACCTCGAACCTTTGATCTGTGAGTCCACAACACTAGCCAAGGGACCACAACCCGATTATCTACATGCATATATTGTTATGACAACAAAATGAGACGCACGGGCATCAAATTTCTTGGAAACATGTCGACCTCAAGAGACGAAGGAAATATTTCAACGATTGAAAATTCGTGATGAATCTGTCACCATTGGAAGAATTCTCTGGTTATCTAATTATGTCAACTTAAAGAATTTACAAAAGCGATGCTTATAATATTTTTCCTTTTCTTCCTGTCATATCTTTCTTACCCCTTTTCAAAATTTGATGTTTACTATATTAAAAAAAAATGTATTCCTTTTTATATTTGATATATACATATAAGATATATATACAATATTTACATATATATATGTATATATATATATATATATATATATACATATATACATATATTAGATTAACCTACATTCCATTTATAACAAATTAAATATTTTGAGAACATTACGCATTTATACGTCCTCAAGAAAATGTATAATACCTGTTAGTATGTTTATGTGAATACGTACTCGTACCTCGTACCTCGTACCTCATTCTCTTCTTATCAGTTAATCGATTAGAAAAACGTTAGTCAGAAAATAATGACGCAAAACTGTGATTTGAGATTAGGTGAATCATGAAATGGATTGTTAAAAAAGACGTTAGAAATATCAAGCCATTCACAAAAACGTACGAAAATAAGCATTTTACTGGCTAATTTAAATTTATTTCAACAGAGAGGGAAAACATTTTTGAGATTTGGCTGGTTTAAGTGGCCACTTTACGCACTGTGTAACATTCACCATTCTGCCCATGTTTGAACATCCACATTTCCTCAACTCTTCCATCTGTTGACCTTTGTGAAGTAAAAGAGCTGAAACCTTTATCACGTGGGTGAGATTCATCCGGCTGAACCAAATCACCTACTAGGTAACGTAGGTCATAAGCCCTGTAAATGCCTAGACTTCCATATTCCCTTTTCAAAAATGTTTTCCCTCTCTGTTGAAATAAATTTAAATATGAACAACTCCCTAGGGAGGAAATCCAGTCAGTCTGCAAGCATTTGGACATAATCAAACATTGTTGATTTTACTAGCTGATCTTATTGTATCTAAAATTATGATACTTAGGTATGAAGATAATCTTATATGGAAAAGGCCCAAAAAACAAAATGAAAAAATGACCTTTTAAGAAGTACCTAACTAATGAGAACAATAATTTAAGGTTACTAAATCCAAGTTAATATTCAAATTACGTATATATAATTTATTACGCAGGTATATTTTTACCATTGTTATTACATTATAATAACCACAAATACATTCATTCGATTAGCACGATTAAGTTGATGTGAAGCCACATAAAGTTTGTCAAATTTGTATAAAAAATATCGGCTGCTAGAGCTATAGTACAGGCGACGGAGGTTCGCTAAGAAAAAAAGTAATATGGAGTACCACAGGGGTCAATATTTGGATCACTGCTCAGAGTAATAATTCTTTAGAGAAGCCCCTAAGGGCTAGCTAAGCTCTATTGTATAAAACAAAAGCGTTCCAAATTTATCGTTTGGTTTTACATAGTTTGGTTTTAAGTGCAACATCAAATGTGTTATGGACGCTTTCGGTTTGCGCTTGCGATTCTCAACTCGAGTGCCTACGGCCCATTGTATTGTTGTAATATGTAGCTAACTTCGTGTTTAATGCTCCTTAAATGCTTAAAAATGTTAATAGGAGAACCGTGCAGGCAATTAAACATTCTAGTACCTCATTGTAACTCGCCGAGTCCAAGTGGAATAAAGTTCTTTATGTGAAATATAAATAGAACTAAACTCGGACGAGACTCGTGGGAAAATCATGAAAAAGGAAATTGAGCGGAGACAAGTCTACCTCGTAGTTTAGTGGTTGGGGCATTGCCGGGTTCGATTCCTGGCGCAATCGGCAAGTTGACATGATATATTTTCTCGAAAGGCAGTTTTAAGCTGCGATATTTCACTGATCCAGGACTGGCACAGGTGCTTCAGGAAGCATAAGACAAAAAGTTAAAACGGTACTTTACCTTCATGCAACAGTCGTAACAGATGGTCGGATACGCTATATTTGGTGTACCGATGCAGAGAGAGAGAGATAATAATAGATGACGATGACGATGAATGTCTACCTCGTGGTCTAATGGTAAGCGCGTTTGCCTGCCATGCAAAAAATATTAATTTATAAAGGCATTTTTACACTGGTATATTTCGTAGTCCCTGAACTGATTTCGAAGCTTAAGACTGGTCATTTTACCTTCATGAAACAAACATGATTAAGGTACGCTGTAGTTAGTGTACCGATGCAGTGCCCTATACACCGTTAGGTGCGGAAAGGGAACGATGTTGTGATGATGATTGTGGTTATTGTAAATATATTTTAGAGATGATCAAATTCCCGACAGAAGTAATTTAGTTGTGAAGTAAAAGCGTAGTCACAGTAGTGCAGGGTGGGGCGTTTGCCCCCCCCGGCTCAAATGAGAAATAATTTTAAATAATTATTTTTAATAATATTAATAGGTTATAATAGTGTTGCACCGGCGAAGCTGAACTTTGGTACAACCAATGGAAAGGAAAAAATGTACCAAATGCCGAACTGAAGAAGATAGAACTGGCTGCACTTTTTAAAGAAACTCAATTGTTCTACCCATCCCTAAAACGGGCGCTACTAACCGAGCAAGTGCTCAGCCCTCCACAACGCGCACTATTGAAAGATTATTCAGCAGCTTTCTCAGGGTAAACGCTTGATTACGGATAACAATGACAGAAAATTGGGTTATCAGTCTTTGTATGACAAGTGCGTTAAAAAAGCGGTTTCAACAAAAATTTGAGAAACAATATTGTCAAGATCTAGGCAGAACTCTCGTGGGCTAGTGCTGAAATAGGATTTACTTAAAGCGTTTTCAAATGTTCAAATAAAATCGTCGATTAAAATATCGCGGTAATTTTCAAATGAAGACCAAATGAATGATCCTTGACGTCATATAATAATATTTGGTAGTAGATCGTAGTAAATGTAATGCGTCATCCGGTGATATTATTAAATTTTTGTTTACTTTGATGATTCACAATAAAATAACATGTACTAATTATTGCACGAACGAATATTTTTGCCGATAAAAATGTAAATGAATTATAATTATTGGATTGTTGATACATGTTGCTCATTTAAATATCGCAGCACATTATGTTCTAATTTAAAAATTGTTATTATTTAAAAAAATATATAAATATTTATTATTTAACTTACACTGATTGCCTTTTTCGTGGTGTAATGGTATCTTTTTTAGCTATTATAGGTATTCAAGATTTCGGATTCAATAAAAAACGTGTTGTCATCAAAATAATTATTCTTTCAATCCATTTGCTGTTGTCGCATTACACAAATAAAGCAAAAGGTATTTTTTTGTATGATTTCTTCCAGTAAAAACTTTACTGGCTTATACGTGGCGAATTTCTATCCGAGTAATTTAATCCCCTTAACATAAAACTATAAGAACGGATGGTCAAATAAATTTTCAAATCGAAAAAGTTTGAAACTTCAATCGAATAGTCCGAAAGATGTCTTGAACTTTTTACGTATAACCCTTTTAGTTTATGCGTCGAGGAATAAATAATATTTCATTTTAAGATAGTTCTCTCTGTATCTTTTATTATTATAATTATTATGAATAATTAACCAAGGCCCTAAGAGCCGATAAACTGAGGCCCTTTAATGTAATATTATAAATTAAGGCCGATTTAATAAAGCCATGAGGACAGATTCATTAAAACCCGCAGGGCCGAATTTACAATCATGTAACATTCTGCGACAGCTGACTTGTATTATTTTTTAATTATAGATTCTTCACTTTTTGATTTTAATCGCACACTAAGGAAACTTTGTAGGTAGATATTTAATATATCTACCTATAATTTTGTGTGGTTTTGGGAGCATTATTTTGAGTGAGAGATTCTTCTTAGTGTGTAGTAACATTTAGACTGCTCCGAACAGAATAAATATAATTCTGAGGTCTGTAGGGCCGATAAAATGAGGCCCGGACGGCCGATTACTCAAGGCATACAGGGTAGAATGTTCTAGCATTTAAATGTCAAAATGTACAGCATATATGTATATTGTATATGTTGATTTTTGTGAATTTAAAGAGCTGAGCTTCCACATTCTCTTCTCTTTAATGTTCTCTTTAATGACTCCCTAGGGGGTGAAATCCAGTCTTTGTCTACAAACATTTGGACAAATTCAAAATACTGTAATAAATCCAACTGGTGCAAGAAAAAGTTTAAAAATTGGAAAATAGTTTTTAGGCGTTGCCTGGTATGTGAAATAATAATGATTAATGAAATCCCATCTAGACAACGTCCGCCTGGAAGACCACCCGAGAGAACAGTTGGACCTCGTCATCTCAGGAGAACAACTAGTTTTCTGTAACACAAATCATAGGATCTCTTAGAATACAAAGAAGAAGAAGAGCCCTCGATTTAATTTTCTTTAGTGGTATTTTATTTTAATTACACTTGTATATATTAAAAAAAAAAATTAATTGTAATTAAATGGATTGAATAAATCCAATAAAATTCTTAAATCGGTAAAATAAGATCTAATTATCAATTTTATTCAAAATTGTAAATTCAATATGGGATTGGCCAGAACTGTTATTTATCATCAACTTTAGGGTGCCTGGAAGAATTACTAGACAGGTGCCACCATTTTATAGCAACAATTTACGGACAGTATATAATTGTAATGCTGTATTAAATAGACTCTAGGAACTCGGCAATAGTTATTCTCACGTATCTGATATATTTAGTGTAGGGTATTGTTCTTAAAGAACAAACCCATTGAACTTTTTCAAAGATGGTGAAACTCTAGTATAATTTTTACATTTATATTATACTAGAGTTTCATACTTAAAAATATTTTATTATTTATTTGATTTTTACATTTTTTTAAAAATTGTTTAAAACTTCTACTGAATGTGTTATATAATTTTAAGATTTAATTTTTGTTTCTAAATCTTGGGTAAAAAGTATTGTGTGCGATAATTAAACCAAATATGTTCATATTATAAGTTTTGTAAAAGGCATTTTTGCCGCATATGTTAACAAAATAAAATAAAAATAAAATGTCATATACGCAAATTTATCCAAAAAAATTCTGAAGAACTAACGATTATTTCAGGATTATATTGTCATTGCTCTCCAGGAATATGAAAACTACGAGTATATTTTTGTATTGTTTATGGCAGGATGTAAAATCCGACCCCTGAAATAAGCTGAGATACTCGCAAAACATTTGTAAAAAATTAAATGTACAATAATTATTAACAATATTTTTAGCAAAATGGGGTATTTTCACATATCGAGAATAACGTTGAAAATACTTACAGGAAAAAAAATGAGCAAATTTTTACGATTCTAATGATTTACGATAGTGAAAAACAAGTTTATTATTTTCTGGCTTAAAAACGAGCACATACAAAACGGTTTTGCAAATGGGGTCACGTCACTTTAAAGTCACACGTCACGCCCACCGACTGCGATTCTAACAAACATTGCGTACAAGTATGGTGCGGTAACGTAATACATGCCGTTTATTTAACATGCCATTTATAACGTTAGTATAATGAACATAGGCTATTGTGATACAATGAAATACAATATTAATACCATTTGTGTTCGCAATATAGTCATGAGGATGAATGACAATATCCGACAAAGGCCCTCCATATAATTTTCCAAACACGCAGTGAAAGTAGTATAGTTAAATTCAATAAAAATCGCGATATCTGAAATTGAAATTTTTAAAAGAGTAACTAGTTTATTAACAAAAAAACATCGCTTTTCGAAACCGGCAAAGTGAAACCGATAAGAAGACCCACGGTCTTTAAAACGGTTCCGGGTATGTGAAGGAATGTACTTTCACTTTCAGATGCCGTTTGTGAAATGAAGCTAAATAAAATAAAGAAGCAAAATACCTACATGGTTATGTCATTAATCTTTTAGTGACTTGTATGAAGGGCGTCCGAGTATAGTTGATTATATTTGTAAATCAGCCATTTATGTATATTGTTAATTATTATCTTAATTACGTAATTTTTATTACTGTTCGACAAGTTTTTATTATGCTTTTATAAATCTTTTCACCTTTTATGTACGTTTATGTTTTCTTATTGTATGTAAAGGGAATCGATGCTGTGTTTGTAAAACAATTCAAAATCACACTGCAATCGTGTTCTATCTCTATTGTAGCGGATACAGAGCAGATGAGATAGGAATATTTTTACGGATCCAAATTAAGGATACTTACCTACTATGGTAAATACCGCAAACCAATTGTTTACTGCAGAAAAAATAAGTTAATTTATTTCGTGAGTGTTTTACATATATGCATTAATGAATTGATATGATACAAGGCAAACCACACAATTGCTACCACAGAACGCCCTCGAAAAAACATATTGAACGAGTTACCAATAAATAACATAATACAGCACATATAAATATGGAACCTAGTTCCATTAATCATCATCATCATTCCATGTTCGCTCCCAAGTTGGAGCATATGGTGCCCACAAAGAGTCTTTATGCCTCTGTATCTGTCCTACCAAGTCAGATTTGCGTCCCGTACCAGGTTCTGACATGAGCTGCCGACGAACGGCCAGCAGGGGACGTTCCGCACGGACATCGAGAACCTGACGCCCCGTAAAGTAGGCAAGCCTGATAAGGGAAGGAGGCATCGGCAGTATATGGCCCAGCCAACCGTATTGATGGGTTAATTGCATACTTTTATATCATCTGTCTGCAAAGCCCGCTAGATCTGAATAACTAAATTCTGACTGGTATATTCCCTCTTGGTATTGAACATTCTTATATTACTGCTCAAAGGGGTTATTTCATGTAGTAACTTCGTTTTAGTAAAACTCATGTATTTTTGAATTTACCTGGAGAGTACTTGCTATGTTTCCCCTGTCATTAAATAATCTCGAATGAATAATAATTTAACCCCATGTTTGATCTGTCCATGATTTCCATTCACCAATAACTTGTCTGAATGCAAAATATAATAAATCTTTTTTAATTTAATATCAAATGCTTTCAAAAAGTAGTTATTAGTCCCTTTCGTTTTCAGGAACACACACACGAAAACATTACGACACGGTAACTAGCTAAAGATACCACGCCCTGAAAAGTCAAATTTTCAATGTAGTTTTCAAGAAAAAAATATGTTTGCATTTCAGTTTCATATACCCCCCCTTAATTTTTCTTACAATAGGTACCTAAAGACTTTATGATACCTGTCTCGAAATGACGCAGGGAAACGATGAAAGCAGTATGTATTTTTGATTATGTTTATACAGTCGATAACGTATTCTTCAATTATTGCTTTTGTAACCATAAAACGCACTATCTGCCCACTAACAAACTTCCGTTAAAAAAACAGTACAAGCCATGGCCAACACTAGTCTGTTATACCAAGCTAGACTTCAAGGAAAAGAAACTGCGCAGACGCATGTCTCTTGCAACGCGCAGGAAGGCCGGGGGGTTATTTAGTAGTTCGCTTGTTCGTTAGCATTCGCAGCTGATAGTCCTGTGCCACGACGCTTATTTTTTAATATTCAATATTTTTTGTTGTCAAATGGATAAGCCGACCACCTCTCGATCCGATCATTCTGGGAGGCCATTACGAGGGAAATCATTTGAAATATTACCGAACATTTAAAGTCTTTTAAAATGAAATTTAATGAAAATATTAGGATTTCTTTTTTTTACATTTTTAAAGTGATAAAGGTCTATGAAATACTGTCCAGAAAACAAATTTTTTTTGTTCATTTTTAGTAGCATAAAAAATATTTTTAAATTTTTAATTTTGAATTCCCGCAAAAACGGTCATTACATTGGCCACGCCCCTAATACATCACGATTCATGTTTATTTGTTCCCGACCATTGAAATTTGTTTTGTACATTATCACGAATCTTGACGTCACAACAACCAAGGCCAAACACATCGCGTTTTTCTAGAATCGTATTTTTATTAAACTTCCTTTTTACATTTATGTATGAAAACGTTTCTCCACAATATCCATATTGATTTTGAAAATAGAATTAATTATTCTAAACCCATTTCATATATTTTTATTAGTATCGGTATTAGCAATAAGCCCGCCAGTGTAAATACACATATGTTGTAGAAAAATTAAAAATAAATAAAAATTTATTTGAAGAATACAAAAAACGAAATAAAATGTTTTTACTATTAAAAAATAATTCTAAAACAGAAAGATATTTTGTCGAATTGAGAAGAGAATGAATTCAACAGAAATAAACGCGATATTTCAGTAGATAAATTTTTAAAAATAGACAGAAGAATCAACATGTTTTATGGTTCTTATACATCAATCATAAATAAAAGAGGTATTGAATGATGATGCAAGGAACTTAAAATTATTAAAACTATGTCACTTAATAATTTCAAAGTAAATTTAAAGAGTTTTTTTGAACTGTAAAAACAGCATTCACATTTGAATTAGTATTACCATATTATTATTTTTTATTTTTCTCTTAATTTTGTACATTTTTTGTTTTGTTGTATTATCATTTATACTATGTATTGAGTTAAAACGAATTTATTTACGATTTCATGTTTACTTGTGAATATTGTATTTCTATTTAATTTTAAAAGGTACTTCAACAAGGATACTAGAAAACATACAGTATTAGTCGATACAATGTACGTATATATGTGTTGATAATGTGTATGTGTGTATGTATGTATGTAAGGGCGCATGTATGTGTGTATGTCTGTGCATATTTATGTGTATATTTGTGTGTATATTTGTAACATCTAATAATATTTGCAATACTATTTAATTTTAATTTGAAATTATATAACTTCAAATTCACTGAAAAAACTAAAACAGTGTAAGCCAATCTGCAAGCACAAGAGCTAGTCGCTTTTTTGGAAAGTTATGTATTTATATAATAAATATGAAAGTAGATTATAACATTAAAAAAAACACGTGTAATTTCATGTAACCATATTATTAAATAAAAAAGGTACCCTTAGGGATTGATAGTTAAGTCTCTTTTTTTAGCGTATTTAAATAGTCGTAATTATAAAGTTTTATTTTTTCTGATTTGTTTGTTTTGGGGCGAATTCCTATCGTTCATATAAATTATATTTAAGCCAAGTTTCTAATATTGCATAAAAATGTAACTTGTTTAATCGAATTTAAATATTTTGTAAGATAATAATATACGTTTCATGAATTTCGTCGATTTATTATTAGTTTGAGATTCAATGTTCATTGAAAATGAATTTTAAATAAATTATAAACTATAAAATACTTAAAAAAAAACAAATAATTTCTTTAGATCATACTAAATAAAAACTTTTTTCAAATCCAAATTAATCAATTCGGTACAAAAATCTTCAACTTTGCATGGACGTCATGTCATTTATTGACAAACGAATATTGTATATTTATTTAACTGATTTTATGATATCAATAAAATGCTTTTAAAAGTACCCAAGCACAAGAGCTAGTCCAAGCGCAAGAAGAAGTATCTTTGCTATTTGATCGTATAAAAGAAAAAAAAACATGTATCAATTATGTAATTATATTAATCAATAAAAAATATTATATTGAGAATCATAATTAATAAAAAAGTAGTTAATCGATAATTTATTATATTATTTTGAAAAAAAGTAGCACACGTTGTAAAAACATCTATTAGCTACATAAATACGAGTGAATACGAATTTGTTACATACACGCGTAACAAATTCGTATTCAAATTGCAAAATATCAGATTGTATTGATTTTTACAACATACTCAAAATACTGCTGTTAATGATTTATATCACTATTGAGGTAATATCAACGTCTAGTAATAAAATTTAAATCTATGATTCCTCAGTGAGTAATACATAAAATAAAATAAAAACTATTAAAACGAATATATCTATAAATAAAATCAAAGTAAATCTAAAGACATTTTTTGAACAAGTGTAAGAACTGCATTAATTTTTAATTAGTTTGAATGTATTATTATTTTCTGTTTTTTTTTTCAACATATTCTACGTTTTTTTTTTCTTTTGTACTTGTATATTCAAAATTATATAAACTCTAATAAATAAATAACTGTAATAGTGTAAGTAACTATCCAAGCACAAGAGTTAGTCTAAACTAGTCTAGTTAGGAGTAAACATTTACTAGATGTATAAAAGTAGATTTGTATAGTATAAAAAAAAACATGTACCATTTATGAAATTTATTGATATTTTCATTTTTTTTTAAAGATGTTTATCATCTCCTTATTTTTTATTTTCTGATAACGATCCTGATATTTGGCAATCCGGATTGCTGGAGTTCGGATAAACGGAGTTCTACTGTAAATACACACGTTTCAGACGAACGTTATTTTTATATTAAAATGTCATTAAAACATTAGTTTAGGAACAACTTGACAGTATAATCGTGATTTTTTTGATATCTGCTTTACAGATATTAGGAAAACAAATACGGGGTCCATATTACCACCTTTTCCTGTAACTATATGAATAAAATGCACCTACTTACCATCATAAAATACTCCATATATACGTATTTGAGTTATTTTCTTATTGATGTACTAGTACTATGAAAATAGGGATGGAGTTGCAGAGCATTTATATGCATTAACAACGATTATTATCTGCCATTGGTTGGATTAAGATTATTTTATTAGATTATTTTATACACTCGATGCGCGTGTTTTGAACAAAAAAATCCTATGAATCGGAAAAAGTCAGCCGGAAGAGGTCTTAAGAATTTAATACTTTCTTCAAGAACCAATATTTCTTCTTCTTCGCAGTCTCAATCCTGGGGATTGGTTTGCAGCAAAGTCCCGCATCTCATCTTCCACTGCTCTCTATTCTCTGCAGCCCTCTTCAACTCGGCATATGAGGCGCAGTTCAAATCCTTGCACACTTGCTCCAAATGCTCCCGTCGGGGGCGTCCTCTGTAATTTGTCCCCTCAGCCATTCCCTCTGTTATGTCATGCAGAAGACTCTCATGGCGTATAATAATAATAATAATTATCGATAACTTATGTAGCGCCATTTTCGTAATATAAATAATACCTACCTCAAGGGCGCTTTACAAAGTGATTATATAAAGATATAAATTTAATTTTAACTTTTAAATTTGAGAAAAATAATGTACTTTGTCACCACATGCTAAGAATTTATTCAAATGATTTTGAGAACAAGTTGGTTTTAAGTTTCTTTCGAAACATCACTTTACTCTCACAGTTTTGGACCTCTGCTGGAAGAGCATTCCATGCCGTAGGGCCTGCGACCACAAATGCGCGTTCGTCAAATTTAGTGCGCTGTTTGGGTAGATGTATAATAACTGTTCTTTTCGACGTTGATGTAGCTTATCTAAGCGTAAGACGTCTGTCAGCTAGTTCAACTGGAATGCAGAGTTCCCTTAGATATTCTGGAGCAGAGTTGTGCAGTGACTTATACATAAGCCAACGGAGTTTGTATTCCACCCTCTGTGGTAAACGTAGCCAGTGTAATTCCCGAAGTAAGTCTCGCTGCGGCATATAATGTGGCCGATTCATTGGGCTCGCCTCTCTGAGATGGTTTTGAGTAGGTGCCTTCCTTCTTCGATTCTGCTGAGAACCTTGTCATTAGTGATGTGATCTCTCCAGAAAATTCCTAATCTTTTTCTGTAGCACCACATCTCAAAGGCCTCTAGTCTTATTTTATCTCTTTCGGTAAGGCACCATGTCTCACAACCGTACATCAATATGCTCCATACATGGCATACATATGTCTTGGCAAGTTGCTTGCGGAGTTTTAGAGTTATATTATTTGACTGAAAAATCTTGGATTTTTTGTTAAACGCAAACCTCGCTTAGTGTATGCGGCAGTTGACTTCTCGTTTTGTTCTCCCATCCCAGGGGTGCTATTTTGAACCACTTTTGCGGCACGAGTAAACAGTTTTTCTCGTGTATTTTGTATGTAAATACACGAGATAATACGGCCGCGAGAGCGTTTGGAATACCAGGCGAGGTGATCCTGCTTTCAACTATTTCGCGTTTTTTAGAGTTGCTCCTGACATTAGTACATTCACTCATTACGGGCATCGTAATGTTATTTTATTTGTTTAAATCTGTAATTCTTCTTTAAATCTTGTTTTCTGAATTTAGATTTAGTTTACTTTTTTAATGATTAAGTTGGAATTTTTGTAATTTTTATTTTTATGCACGGTTTTTAAGGGCCATACCGCGAAACTTCAAAAATTATCAAAAAAAAATACCAATATTTAGAATTAAAACATATTTATTTGACCAACGCAACGAAGCGATATCTACCGGACGCGGACTAGGGAAGCGGCTGGGCAGGAGAGGGGTAGGGATTTGTGGAAGGGATGCTTGCCCGAAACATTATGGATTGTCTCTATTTAAAAAGACGTAAAAAAAGTTTTTGAAAAAAAAAATCGGATATTAAAAAAAGTTTACCGTGAGAAATGTTCCTCTAAAGTTTTAATTCTATTTAGAATTGATGTAATGAAGTGATCCGAAACGTCGGTAAATATTACGAACGACACACGGCATAATAACCCAGAAAAACTTATTGTGCAAAATAAATGTATGTTCATAATTTTATATGTTTGCAATATTATGTCTGTACTCTTTTATTTGAATCTTAATTAAAACGAATTTCTGAGCACCGGATGATAAACTATAATTTAAAAGTTTATAGGGACAAATACGTTTTAATACTTTGTTTTTTTAAATAATGTATTCATAATGTAATAACCTGTGTATTTTACCGAATAAATAAAAAAATAAAAATTTTCATTAATAAATGTAACATTAGAAAAAAACAGTACTAAATAAGTAATTTAAAAATAACACAAAAATCAATTATAACAAAAAAACATGCTCAAAGTAATAAAAAACAGTTAAAAAGTAATCGTGAAACACATCACCTTTGCCCAGATATAAGAAAACAGGTGATGATACTCAGCTACTTTCCAAATTTAGTTATTCATTTTAGTATGTTGTTTTATTTACATAGTAGGTATGTTGTTTTGTTTAATTGTAGATTTAACGATACAAGATTTTAAACAATGAGATGTTCAATTTCAGAAACGTCAATGAAAAAAGTTGTTATAAATTTAATGCCTTTTTCATTTTCAGATCATTTTCAATTATGTTAAGAAATGAAATTCATCAAATGAATCCAAACAAATAAGAAACCTAAATTATCAATTTATTTATCAAATTTCAAATTAATTAGGGAAATAAAATATCTACCTACCCTTTTAATATCATGTTATTGAGGGGATGCAATAATTACTGTTACGTTAATTTGATTAGAAACCAATATACGAGGGCTGCGAGTGTGAGAGCTATTACAGTGCGTACAAATGTTCTTTTGAAAAAAAATATTGTCTTGAAAATTGTGCTCCCCTGCCTAGACAGCCCCAGCCGCGGCCCTCTCGTGAAAACTCTAATTATTTCAAAAATATTTATTTGAACAAATGCTCGGGGAATGATATATAGTGTATAGCGTACTGCAAGTGTGTACACTCGAGCGTTTATACAACAGTAATGTTGAAAAGTAAATCTACACTTATGTATTATCCAACTTTTGTTTGTCCAATAATACATTCAAACAAATTTGCCCGACGAACCACTACTAATGAGGCGGAGTCGTACCTGTATTTTGCTACATATTTTCGCCGTAACATAATATATGCCCAAAAGTGTCAATATAATGATACTAACACACGTGGATGTTAGTATCATTATTTGGACAGACTTGGAAGCGTAACAATCACGAACTTAAATAGTGATTATGAAGCAACGGATAACATCAGCGAGAGGACTTAATAAATTACATAAAAAACATTACTATCCCCTAAAAAATGATGTCAAAACACCCATTCAATACGTTCATAAATTGATTGACGGCCATGGTATAATGAGGCTATACAAACAAAACATACTTCGGTAACATACGAACACCACAACATGCATGGCTACGTCACGAATTCTGCCTGCGAGCTGTTTACAATTGACAAAATAATATTTGTAAGGATAAATTACCGTAGATAATGTACATAATATACACCTGTCAACTAGAACATACCTACATATTTTATAAACAGAAGTTGGAGTCATTTTAGAAGAAACGCAAGATGTTGAGAATAAATTCGGTAGGCTGGTGTATGTAGATATACCTACATACTCGTAATATGGACATAGAAGTAGCAACGGCGCAGCGGACCAAACGATTTTACTGAGTGTTGAAATAACGAAATGAAAATCGAATGTGGATAATGTACTGTACGGACACTCGCTTGATGATCTCTCTCATTCTCCTTGTTTCCCGGGGAAAAAAATCTAACTGTTCAAATTGTTCTAATTATGATGAAATAAAATACAGCAATTACTTGATAAGAGTTTTTGTATATCAGGTTCGATTCGTAATTTGAAAACTTTTCCAGAAAAATCAAATATTGAGAAAAAAATAATTTCTTTGTAAGGATAGATTCCGTTTTTTGGGTAAATACGTTAGTAATAAAGTCATAAAACACAAGCATCGGTACTATTATTAAGTAGGAAAATATATACATCTTAACTTTCATACGGATATTACAATTTAATTTAAAAACAGGAATTCTGATCTAGTAGATTTTATGTACGAGTATTATAAAATTAAGAAGCATTTTGCGCACAAAGACTTGTGCAATTATTTGTCTCTAATGATTTTTCCATATTTTGTGTCGTACTAAACGTATATAGAAACTTCTATCATAAATTGTTGAGTTTTGTATAATTTTACATAATTTATTAAAATAAAATCAGCCGTTTTTTGTTTAGGTACTATTTATTAATCCAATGAAAACGCAAAGCGGATAATATACCTACATTACCGGATGAATATTCTTTTCGATCAGGTTGATTTGTCAATTACACCATACATATTCGTTATTTTATAACTTCTGATAATGTTTAAAGTACACAATCATCGTATTTTCAAAACAAAATCCAACTGGTTGATTAACAACACATTGACGATTGACGCAATCATAACAAATCACGAATCAGATATTAAAGCATCTGTCAATAAAGTTCGATTCGCTGTGTTTTTATAAAGGGCATAATAATAATAAGGAATAGTAGAAAAAAATTGACCCCTTTTCATCGGAAAATGAAGAAAACGTGCTAATAAGAATTTATTAAAAGTATATCGTATTCTTTCTTAAATTTAGCAATTATTATAGGTTAGTAAACAATCTATTTTTATGGCCTTTCAAAATACGAGATTAAAAAAATGTTACTAAAAAAATAAAATGTTTTGCAGTGTGATATTTTAATGGGAAAATAACGATTCTAAGAGTGACATTGAGTTATTTAGTTTGACGAAAACTACTGTTCTGTATTGACTTATTGAGTTTATTTAATCAATTTTGACAATTTTCATATTGTTATTGTACATTTTTTTTAATTAAAAGAAATATTTGCGTTCTTATGATTTACCTTAATATTTCAATTTTGGGGGCCGTTTTCAACGAGTTGTAAATAACTCAGTATTAGAAAATTGGAAACCAGTCGTGGTAGAGCGGGGTGCGAACCTCGGACCTCTGATCTGTGAGTCCACAACACTAGCCAAGGGACCACAACCCGATTATCTAGATGCATATATTGTTATGACAACAAAATGAGACGCACGGGATAGTCAAATTTCTTGGAAATATGTCGACCTCAAGAGACGAAGGAAATATTTCAACGATTGAAAATTCGTGATGAATCTGTCACTATTGGAAGAATTCTCTGGTTCTCTAATTATGTCAACTTAAAGAATTTACAAAAGCGATGCTTATAATATTTTTCCTTTTCTTCCTGTCATATCTTTCTTACCCCTTGTCAAAATTTGATGTTTACTACATTAAAAAAAAAAGTATTCCTTTTTATATTTGATAACTATTAATTGGTTCTTCTGCATGTAGTTTTATAATATGTTTTTATGTAGAGACATACTCCGATATATACATATATATATATATATATATATATTAATCTAATATATGTATATATTGTATATATATATATATATATATATATATATATACAATATATACATATATTAGATTAACCTACATTCCATTTACAACAAATTAAATATTTTGAGAATATTACGCATTTATACGTCCTTTAACGGTTTTCAAGAAAATGTATAATACCTGTTAGTATGTTTATGTGAATACGTACTCGTACCTCGTACCTCATTCCCTTCTTATCAGTTAATCGATTAGAAAAACGTTAGTCAGAAAATAATGACGCAAAACTGTGATTTGAGATTAGGTAAATCATGAAATGGATTGTTAAAAAAGACGTTAGAAATATCAAGCCATTCACAAAAACGCACGAAAATAAGCATTTTACTAGCTAATTACAATTTATTTCAACAGAGAGGGAAAACATTTTTGAGATTTGGCTGGTTTAAGTGGCCACTTTACGCACTGTGTAACATTCACCATTCTGCCCATGTTTGAACATCCACATTTCCTCAACTCTTCCATCTGTTGACCTTTGTGAAGTAAAAGAGCTGAAACCTTTATCACGTGGGTGAGATTCATCCGGCTGAACCAAATCACCTACTAGGCAACGTAGGTCATAAGCCCTGTAAATGCCTAGACTTCCATATACCCTTCTCAAAAATGTTTTCCCTCTCTGTTGAAATAAATTTAAATATGAACAACTCCCTAGGGAGGAAATCCAGCCAGTCTGTAAGCATTTGGACATAATCAAACATTGTTGATTTTACTAGCTGATCTTATTGTATCTAAAATTATGATACTTAGGTATGAAGATAATCTTATATGGAAAAGGCCCAAAAAACAAAATGAAAAAATGACCTTTTAAGAAGTACCTAACTAATGAGTACAATAATTTAAGGTTACTAAATCCAAGTTAATATTCAAATTACGTATATATAATTTATTACGCAGGTATATTTTTACCATTGTTATTACATTATAATAACCACAAATACATTCATTCGATTAGCACGATTAAGTTGATATGAAGCCACATAAAGTTTGTCAAATTTGTATAACAAATATCGGCTGCTAGAGCTATAGTACAGGCGACGGAGGTTCGCTAAGAAAAAAAGTAATATAGAGTACCACAGGGGTCAATATTTGGATCACTGCTCAGAGTAATAATTCTTTAGAGAAGCCCCTAAGGGCTAGCTAAGCTCTATTGTATAAAACAAAAGCGTTCCAAATTTATCGTTTGGTTTTACATAGTTTGGTTTTTAGTGCAACATCAGTTACAACATCATTAGTGTGTTATGGACGCATTCGGTTTGCGCTTGCGATTCTCAACTCGAGTGCCTACGGCCCATTGTATTGTTGTAATCTGTAGCTAACTTCGTGTTTAATGCTCCTTAAATGATTAAAAATGTTAATAGGAGAACCGTGCAGGCAATTAAACATTCTAGTACCTCATTGTAACTCGCCGAGTCCAAGTGGAATAAAGTTCTGTATGTGAAATATACATAGAACTAAACTCGGACGAGACTCGTGGGAAAATCATGAAAAAGGAAATTGAGCGGAGACAAGTCCACCTCGTAGTTTGGTGGTTGGGGCATTGCCGGGTTCGATTCCTGGCGCAATCGGCAAGTTGACTTGATATATTTTCTCGAAAGGCAGTTTTAAGCTGCGATATTTCACTGATCCAGGACTGGCACAGGTGCTTCAGGAAGCATAAGACAAAAAAGTTAAAAAGGTACTTTACTTTCATGCAACAGTCGTAACAGATGGTCGGATACGCTAAATTTGGTGTACCGATGCAGAGAGAGAGAGATAAATGACGATGACGATGAATGTCTACCTCGTGGTCTAATGGTAAGCGCGTTTGCCTGCCATGCAAAAAATATTAATTTATAAAGGCATTTTTACACTGGTATATTTCATAGTCCCTGAACTGATTTCGAAAGCTTAAGACTGGTCATTTTACCTTCATGAAACAGACATGATTAAGGTACGCTGTAGTTAGTGTACCGATGCAGTGCCCTATACACCGTTAGGTGCGGAAAGGGAACGATGTTGTGATGATGATTGTGGTTATTGTAAATATATTTTAGAGATGACCAAATTCCCGACAGAATTAATTTAGTTGTGAAGTAAAAGCGTAGTCACAGTAGTACAGGGTGGGGCGTTTGCCCCCCCCGGCTCAAATGAGAAATAATTTTAAATAATTATTTTTAATAATATTAATAGGTTATAATAGTGTTGCACCGGCGAAGCTGAACTTTGGTACAACCAATGGAAAGGAAAAATGTACCAAATGCCGAACTGAAGAAGATAGAACTGGCTGCACTTGTTAAAGAAACTCAATTGTTCTACCCATCCCTAAAACGGGCGCTACTAACCGAGCAAGTGCTCAGCCCTCCACAACGCGCACTATTGAAAGATTATTCAGCAGCTTTTTCAAGGTAAACGCTTGATTACGGATAACAATGACAGAAAATTGGGTTATCAGTCTTTGTATGACAAGTGCGTTAAAAAAGCGGTTTCTGGAAGCTAAACAAAAATTTGAGAAACAATATTGTCAAGATCTAGGCAGAACTCTCGTGGGCTAGTGCTGAAATAGGATTTATTTAAAGCGTTTTCAAATGTTCAAATAAAATCTTCGATTAAAATATTGCGGTAATTTTTAAATGAAGACCATATGAATGATCCCTGACGTCATATAATAATATTTAGTAGTAGATCGTAGTAAATGTAATGCGTCATCCGGTGATATTATTAAATTTTTGTTTACTTTGATGATTCACAATAAAATAACATCTACTAATTATTGCACGAACGAATATTTTTGCCGATAAAAATGTAAATGAATTATAATTATTGGATTGTTGATACATGTTGCTCATTTAAATATCGCAGCACATTATGTTCTAATTTAAAGATTGTTATTATTAAAAAAATATATATATATTTATTATTTAACTTACACTGATTGCCTTTTTCGTGGTGTAATGGTATCTTTTTTAGCTATTATAGGTATTCAAGATTTCGGATTCAATAAAAAACGTGTTGTCATCAAAATAATTATTCTTTCAATCCATTTGCTGTTGTCGCATTACACAAATAAAGCAAAAGGTATTTTTTTTGTATGATTTCTTCCAGTAAAAACTTTACTGGCTTATACGGGGCAAATTTCTATCCGAGTAATTTAATCCCCTTAACATAAAACTATAAGAACGGATGGTCAAATAAATTTTCAAATCGAAAAAGTTTGAAACTTCAATCGAATAGTCCGAAAGATGTCTTGCTTTTTTTACGTATAACCCTTTTTATTTATGCGTCGAGAAATAAATAATATTTCATTTTAAGATAGTTCTCTCTGTATCTTTTATTATTATCATTATTATGAATAATTAACCAAGGCCCTAAGAGCCGATAAACTGAGGCCCTTTAATGTAATATTATAAATTAAGGCCGATTTAATAAAGCCATGAGGACAGATTCATTAAAACCCGCAGGGCCGAATTTACAATCATGTAACATTCTACGACAGCTGACCTGTATTATTTTTAATTAAAGATTCTTCACTTTTTGATTTTAATCGCACACTAAGGAAACTTTGTAGGTAGATATTTAATATATCTACCTATACTTTTGTGAGGTTTTGGGAGCATTCTTTTGAGTGAGAGATTCTTTTTTACTACATTTAGACTGCTCCGAACAGAATAAATATAATTCTGAGGCCTGTAGGGCCGATAAAATGAGGCCCGGACGGCCGATTACTCAAGACATATAGGGTAGAATTTTCTAGCATTTAAATGTCCAAATGTACAGCATATATGTATATTGTATGTGTTGATTTTTGTGAATTTGAAGAGCTGAGCTTCCACATTCTCTTCTCTTTAATGTTCTCTTTAATGACTCCCTAGGGGGTGAAATACAGTCTTTGTCTACAAACATTTGGAAAAACTCAAAATACTGTAATAAATCCAATTGGTGCAAGAAAAAGTTTAAAAATTGGAAAATAGTTTTTAGGCGTTGCCTAGTATGTGAAATAATAATGATTAATGAAATCCCATCTAGACAACGTCCGCCTGGAAGACCACCACAGAGAGAACAGTTGGACCTCGTCATCTCAGGAGAACAACTAGTTTTCTGTAACACAAATCATAGGATCTCTTAGAATACAAAGAAGAAGAAGAGCCCTCGATTTAATTTTCTTTAGTGGTATTTTATTTTAATTACACTTGTATATATATAAAAAAAAAAATAATTGTAATTAAATGGACTGAATAAATCCAATAAAATTCTAAAATCGGTAAAATAAGATCTAATTATCAATTTTATTCAAAATTGTAAATTCAATATGGGATTGGCCAGAACTGTTATTTATCATCAACTTTAGGGTGCCTGGAAGAATTACTAGACAGGTGCCACCATTTTATAGCAACAATTTACGGACAGTATGTAATTGTAATGCTGTATTAAATAGACTCCAGGAACTCGGCAATAGTTATTCTCACGTATCTGATATATTTAGTGTAGGGTATTGTTCTTAAAGAACAAACCCATTGAACTTTTTCAAAGATGGTGAAACTCTAGTATAATTTTTACATTTATATTATACTAGAGTTTCATACTTTAAAATATTTTATTATTTATTAGATTTTTACATTTTTTAAAAAATTGTTTAAAACTTCTACTGAATGTGTTATATAATTTTAAGATTTAATTTTTGTTTCTAAATCTTGGGTAAAAAGTATTGTGTGCGATAATTAAACCAAATATGTTTATATCATAAGTTTTGTAAAAGGCATTTTTGCCGTATATGTTAATAAAATAAAATAAAAATAAAATGTCATATACGCAAATTTATCCAAAAAAAATCTGAAGAACTAACGATTATTTCAGGATTATATTGCCATTGCTCTCCAGGAATATGAAAACTACGCGCATATTTTTGTATTGTTTATGGCAGGATGTAAAATCCGACCGCTGAAATAAGCTGAGATACTCGCAAAACATTTGTAAAAAATTAAATGTACAATAATTATTAACAATATTTTTAGCAAAATGGGGTATTTTCACATATCGAGAATAACGTTGAAAATACTTACAGGAAAAAAAATGAGCAAATTTTTACGATTCTAATGATTTACGATATTAAAAAACAAGTTTATTATTTTCTGGCTTAAAAACGAGCACATACAAAACGGTTTTGCAAATGGGGTCAAGTCACTTTAAAGTCACACGTCACGCCCACCGACTGCGATTCTAACAAACATTGCGTACAAGTATGGTGCGGTAACGTAATACATGCCGTTTATTTAACATGCCATTTATAACGTTAGTATAATGAACATAGGCTATTGTGATACAATGAAATACAATATTAATACCATTTGTGTTCGCAATATAGTCATGAGGATGAATGACAATATCCGACAAAGGCCCTCCATATAATTTTCCAAACACGCAGTGAAAGTAGTGTAGTTAAATTCAATAAAAATCGCGATATCTGAAATTGAAATTTTTAAAAGAGTAACTAGTTTATTAACAAAAAAACATCGCTTTTCGAAACCGGCAAAGTGAAACCGATAAGAAGACCCACGGTCTTTAAAACGGTTCCGGGTATGTGAAGGAATGTACTTTCACTTTCAGATGCCGTTTGTGAAATGAAGCTAAATAAAATAAAAAAGCAAAATACCTACATGATTATGTAATTAATCTTTTAGTGACTTGTATGAAGGGCGTCCGAGTATAGTTGATTATATTTGTAAATCAGCCATTTATGTATATTGTTAATTATTATCTTAATTACGTAATTTTTATTACTGTTCGACAAGTTTTTATTATGCTTTTATAAATCTTTTCACACTTTATGTACGTTTATGTTTTCTTATTGTATGTAAAGGGAATCAATGCTGTGATTGTAAAACAATTCAAAATCACACTGCAATCGTGTTCTATCTCTATTGTAGCGGATACAGAGCAGATGAGATAGGAATATTTTTACGGATCCAAATTAAGGATACTTACCTACTATGGTAAATACCGCAAACCAATTGTTTACTGCAGAAAAAATAAGTTAATTTATTTCGTGAGTGTTTTACATATATGCATTAATGAATTGATATGATACAAGGCAAACCACACAAATGCTACCACAGAACGCCCTCGAAAAAACATATTGAACGAGTTACCAATAAATAACATAATACAGCACATATAAATATGGAACCTAGTTCCATTAATCATCATCATCATTCCATGTTCGCTCCCAAGTTGGAGCATATGGTGCCCACAAAGAGTCTTTATGCCTCTGTATCTGTCCTACCAAGTCAGATTTGCGTCCCGTACCAGGTTCTGACATGAGCTGCCGACGAACGGCCAGCAGTGGACGTTCCGCACGGACATCGAGAACCTGACGCCCCGTAAAGTAGGCAAGCCTGATTAAGGAAAGGAGGCATCGGCAGTATATGGCCCAGCCAACCGTATTGATGGGTTAATTGCATACTTTTATATCATCTGTCTGCAAAGCCCGCTAGATCTGAATAACTAAATTCTGACTGGTATATTCCCTCTTGGTATTGAACATTCTTATATTACTGCTCAAAGGGGTTATTTCATGTAGTAACTTCGTTTTAGTAAAACTCATGTATTTTTGAATTTACCTGGAGAGTACTTGCTATGTTTCCCCTGTCATTAAATAATCTCGAATGAATAATAATTTAACCCCATGTTTGATCTGTCCATGATTTCCATTCACCAATAACTTGTCTGAATGCAAAATATAATAAATCTTTTTTAATTTAATATCAAATGCTTTCAAAAAGTAGTTATTAGTCCCTTTCGTTTTCAGGAACACACACACGAAAACATTACGACACGGTAACTAGCTAAAGATACCACGCCCTGAAAAGTCAAATTTTCAATGTAGTTTTCAAGAAAAAAATATGTTTGCATTTCAGTTTCATATACCCCCCCTTAATTTTTCTTACAATAGGTACCTAAAGACTTTATGATACCTGTCTCGAAATGACGCAGGGAAACGATGAAAGCAGTATGTATTTTTGATTATGTTTATACAGTCGATAACGTATTCTTCAATTATTGCTTTTGTAACCATAAAACGCACTATCTGCCCACTAACAAACTTCCGTTAAAAAAACAGTACAAGCCATGGCCAACACTAGTCTGTTATACCAAGCTAGACTTCAAGGAAAAGAAACTGCGCAGACGCATGTCTCTTGCAACGCGCAGGAAGGCCGGGGGGTTATTTAGTAGTTCGCTTGTTCGTTAGCATTCGCAGCTGATAGTCCTGTGCCACGACGCTTATTTTTTAATATTCAATATTTTTTGTTGTCAAATGGATAAGCCGACCACCTCTCGATCCGATCATTCTGGGAGGCCATTACGAGGGAAATCATTTGAAATATTACCGAACATTTAAAGTCTTTTAAAATGAAATTTAATGAAAATATTAGGATTTCTTTTTTTTACATTTTTAAAGTGATAAAGGTCTATGAAATACTGTCCAGAAAACAAATTTTTTTTGTTCATTTTTAGTAGCATAAAAAATATTTTTAAATTTTTAATTTTGAATTCCCGCAAAAACGGTCATTACATTGGCCACGCCCCTAATACATCACGATTCATGTTTATTTGTTCCCGACCATTGAAATTTGTTTTGTACATTATCACGAATCTTGACGTCACAACAACCAAGGCCAAACACATCGCGTTTTTCTAGAATCGTATTTTTATTAAACTTCCTTTTTACATTTATGTATGAAAACGTTTCTCCACAATATCCATATTGATTTTGAAAATAGAATTAATTATTCTAAACCCATTTCATATATTTTTATTAGTATCGGTATTAGCAATAAGCCCGCCAGTGTAAATACACATATGTTGTAGAAAAATTAAAAATAAATAAAAATTTATTTGAAGAATACAAAAAACGAAATAAAATGTTTTTACTATTAAAAAATAATTCTAAAACAGAAAGATATTTTGTCGAATTGAGAAGAGAATGAATTCAACAGAAATAAACGCGATATTTCAGTAGATAAATTTTAAAAAATAGACAGAAGAATCAACATGTTTTATGGTTCTTATACATCAATCATAAATAAAAGAGGTATTGAATGATGATGCAAGGAACTTAAAATTATTAAAACTATGTCACTTAATAATTTCAAAGTAAATTTAAAGAGTTTTTTTGAACTGTAAAAACAGCATTCACATTTGAATTAGTATTACCATATTATTATTTTTTATTTTTCTCTTAATTTTGTACATTTTTTGTTTTGTTGTATTATCATTTATACTATGTATTGAGTTAAAACGAATTTATTTACGATTTCATGTTTACTTGTGAATATTGTATTTCTATTTAATTTTAAAAGGTAATTCAACAAGGATACTAGAAAACATACAGTATTAGTCGATACAATGTACGTATATATGTGTTGATAATGTGTATGTGTGTATGTATGTATGTAAGGGCGCATGTATGTGTGTATGTCTGTGCATATTTATGTGTATATTTGTGTGTATATTTGTAACATCTAATAATATTTGCAATACTATTTAATTTTAATTTGAAATTATATAACTTCAAATTCACTGAAAAAACTAAAACAGTGTAAGCCAATCTGCAAGCACAAGAGCTAGTCGCTTTTTTGGAAAGTTATGTATTTATATAATAAATATGAAAGTAGATTATAACATTAAAAAAAACACGTGTAATTTCATGTAACCATATTATTAAATAAAAAAGGTACCCTTAGGGATTGATAGTTAAGTCTCTTTTTTTAGCGTATTTAAATAGTCGTAATTATAAAGTTTTATTTTTTCTGATTTGTTTGTTTTGGGGCGAATTCCTATCGTTCATATAAATTATATTTAAGCCAAGTTTCTAATATTGCATAAAAATGTAACTTGTTTAATCGAATTTAAATATTTTGTAAGATAATAATATACGTTTCATGAATTTCGTCGATTTATTATTAGTTTGAGATTCAATGTTCATTGAAAATGAATTTTAAATAAATTATAAACTATAAAATACTTAAAAAAAAACAAATAATTTCTTTAGATCATACTAAATAAAAACTTTTTTCAAATCCAAATTAATCAATTCGGTACAAAAATCTTCAACTTTGCATGGACGTCATGTCATTTATTGACAAACGAATATTGTATATTTATTTAACTGATTTTATGATATCAATAAAATGCTTTTAAAAGTACCCAAGCACAAGAGCTAGTCCAAGCGCAAGAAGAAGTATCTTTGCTATTTGATCGTATAAAAGAAAAAAAAACATGTATCAATTATGTAATTATATTAATCAATAAAAAATATTATATTGAGAATCATAATTAATAAAAAAGTAGTTAATCGATAATTTATTATATTATTTTGAAAAAAAGTAGCACACGTTGTAAAAACATCTATTAGCTACATAAATACGAGTGAATACGAATTTGTTACATACACGCGTAACAAATTCGTATTCAAATTGCAAAATATCAGATTGTATTGATTTTTACAACATACTCAAAATACTGCTGTTAATGATTTATATCACTATTGAGGTAATATCAACGTCTAGTAATAAAATTTAAATCTATGATTCCTCAGTGAGTAATACATTAATTACGAATTATTTATGTTCATAACTGTAAAATACGCAATAAAATAAAATAAAAATGGGAAAATCTATGCAGTGTTGTGAGACTCGAAAATTTCGTTATTCAGCTTAAGTAAAAAAAAAAAGTTAATTAAAAAAAAAAAAAAGAGTTGAATAAAGTTTTTTTGCGTTTTCGTCGAAATAAGCAAAAGTAGTTGCCTGGAAAACGTAAGGTAAAACAACTGGTTTGGACCATTTTTACAAAAACGCAAAAAAAATATGCAACTTTTTTTTAACGTATCTAACATTTTTTGGTTCAACTGACTTCAAGTAATCGAAAGTTACAAACATGTTGTATGTAATTATTATTATGTTAAATGTGATTATACTTCTTTCGAAACACGTTCAACTAGTGCAGGAAAAAATACAAAAACTGTCTACAAAAATCCACGAAAAAATGTTCAAAAAAATTTAATCGTCCCTTATTCCAATGAAAACTTTCCTCTAGCAGAGATGTTTCAGACTGAAAAAAATTGGATATTTTTTTAAAGAAAGTACCTACAATGAAGCCATTTATGTGCACTAGAAAATAGGCAAACAGCTTTTGCTGGTATGCCTATAATCCGACTTAATAATAAAATGCTTCTGTGCTAAGGAAATTCGGCTACCACTTGTAAGGTCTCAGGTTCGATTCCTGAAAACGTAGATAATAAATAATAAGACTAAACCGCAAGACAAATCATCTTACCTTCGCGTAAAAAAATTATCGAAATACGTTGCCATTGACATGCCAATGCAGTGCCATGCATCATTAGAATCGAATAAGGAATAATGATTTTATTATTATGATGGTTGAGAGTCCTGATTCGCCAACTCCCACTTTATTATAAATTTACAAGCAGATTGCTAAATGATAAACAGTTAGTAGAGTGATTACTTAAATCGGTGTTGGGTTGTAAGCCCTGTTGAAATATCTGTCGATTTTGAAAAAGATTTGGTTTGGAAAAAACAATGATAATACTGAAAAAAATTATTACTATTTTGTGTGAAATGAGTTTCAACATAGGCTAAAATAACTAAATATATAATATTATAGCAACAACACATTCAAAATGGAAAGTGAGGCAATTTGTATTTTAAAGTTTCATTTGAAAAACAATCCCGGGCCTCAATTACAAAAACACGATAAAAGATTTTTCGGTATTGTCAAGTAGAATACCCTACATTAAAATCAGATTGTTGAAATATTTTTGAAATGATTTTTATTGGTTTCATAATACCGATCATGTCACTGATGAAAATTAGTAGACATTTTACAATTCCGTACGGGAAGTTCATGTTGACTATATCAACAATCGTCGTTGAATCCATTATTGAAATAAAAGACGAGTGACCGGTTTCATCTTCCAGATGTCGCGAAATCTTGAAACAGGTTACAAATTTATGGATTTACGTACCGCTCGTCTTTTATTTTTATAATAATTTACAATGAACTTACACCGCGTGTATATTCACTAACAAACTTGAATTCTTAAATCATTTTATCATCGAGACATCAGTAAACCATTCAAACATGTAAGTTTCACATATTACATAATGAAATAAAATATTGATATACAACATTAGTACTCACTGACAATATATGACAGAAAAACAACTGATTTCATTTTTTCACAATAAAATTTCATACTGAATTATACATTACACTTGTATTTTACTCGCCAAAACATGCTGAATTATTGTTACCTTATAGACTAGATTATTAGCCAATTTGGGTTACTAGTGCACATTATAAATACAATAATATGTACATATTACGGATATATAAAACATACGTACAAGTTCTTTTATCATTCCTTGTATATGTAAATTGTACATTAGTATACCTATTAAATAAACCCTATTTATTACATTCCCAATATAGGATCATGATTAGATATTATCTATTAAATTTATTCCACAACTGTTTCATCTTTCTCTTTGTAATTAACTACTTAAAATTTAATGTAGCTAGGTGCTTATTACGGATATAATAATCTGTAAACTTTTTTATTGACTTTTTTTTTAACTTATTTAAAATACGCGAATAATTACAGAATTATATAAATAATCCGATAAATGTAAATAAAAATGAATTAAATAAAAACATACCTACCTATTGATTTTTTTTTAAAACATCGATAAAATTATACGCTACCTATGGAAACAATAGCAAACGTCAATTTGTAAGTCTTCACTCAAGGTAAATATTCTAAAAAAGGAAATCGAGTGGAGATACGTCTGCCCCGAAGTGCAGTCACGCTCGAGGTCCCGGGTTTGATTCCCGGCAAGATGAAATAAAATTAATAATGTTTGAAATGTGGTTTTACAGTTGAATATTTCACTATCCCTGGACTGAGACCTAAAGCGTTTCATACAACAGTACGTTGTGTGTCCAATGCACGGTCGTTTGCGGAAAGAAGTATGATTATAAAACTTAATTAAATGTTATATTAACACTAATGTGGCCCGCCTCGTGGTCTAATGGTAAGCGTAAAAATACATTTTAGTATTATAAGTGCCCCCACTCAACACGGATTTTCCAGCGAGTCGGGGTAAGTTCAGAGGCATGGATCGTTCCTGGTTGTGACTAATTTTCAGCGCATTTGCCCTCCGTGGAAGAGGTGTCGGGTTCGATTGCCGACACATTTGACGTGAAGTATTTATTTAGAAAGGCACATTGGAGTATTTCAGGACTGCTACTTAAAGCATACTTATACCAATGCAGTGCTCTAGGCACCTTTAGGTGCGGAAAGGGGAATGGTGATGGGTGTCAGAGTACAGAATGAACATCTGTTTATAAAGCAATTTATCGGGACAAAAAGTTACTTTATGTATGTTTTGTAGAAAACGTTGTTTGGCATTTTTTTGACGATTCTTAGTAAAAAATGCAAAACAAAAAAAAAGGTACCGATTTCATCATTAATTATTGTGTTTAAGTTGTTGTAAAGTAGAACAAGGCATTACCCTCACTTTCGTGTTACATAAACTACTGTAGGTAGTTCTTCAAATAATCCACAATATGCATCCACTGCATTCAACGACCTACCCACGGACTGTCAAATCTCACCAACGTTTTATATAATATCGTTACTTAATAGTTCTGTAAATAATTATTTTACTTATAATTTAAGAGTCGTAGGTTGTTGCACCTGCCTGAACGTCTGCTGAATAACAATGGCTATCTATTGTGACATCGGAGCCATATGATGTCACATGAGTCTACATAAAATGAAAGACTTGATATTCATGTCTCTTATTTTTTTTAAATAATGAAGTCATATTTTACTATGACAATCCTAAATTATACATTAAGATATAACACTCCATATGAACCCGAGCTAAAAAGTTGTCCCCAAAGGAAGCGAATGACAAGCAAAATATCATTAATTATTCATCATATTATAATGAATTAATAATGCGCCCTGGATCTCGGACGGTGGTTTGTGGGCATATATTTGTGGCCATATACCTGTCATATCTAAACGAGATGATAACTTGGCTCCTGGGGTGCAATTGAACCTAGTTATGCAGAAAACCGCCAGCCATAGAAAAGTGAAACTGAGATAAAAGCACTTTTGTGAAAAGAGTGAAATACACAAATTGATTCAACAGTTAAAATGTTTTCGACTTCGACAAATGATAAACAATAAAAACATTAGTTTTTTTTATTTTACAAACAAGAATCTAATTATGTATTTGACTAGTTTTAATGATTTTTAAAGGACCGTAAGATATTTGTAGTGCTGTGGGTGTTTTCTGCAAATTGAATGATGCCGCTTTTGTGATCGACATCATTTTCAGATGGTGATTAATGCAGTTTTTTGTATGAAAGCGATCTGGCTGTTTTTAGCAAAACATAAAATTGACCTTTCTGCACTCGATAACATCAATATCTATTTTTTTTTAAAATTGTGGACTGGCTGCTTTCTGCATAACTAAGTTCAATTATGAATCTTCTCTATCCCCTAGAGCTAGAGAGTGGTTAATTTGGGGGATATTTATTTTTTCCCTGCGACTAATTTTTGCTTCATATATGGCCACGCTGATGATTAAACGTCTGAAAATATGAACACATGAAATCAAACGTGATGATTTTCATTTCGAATATTATTGCGTCCTTAAGCATAAACCCAAAACACTTAATTAGGTTGAATTGACCAAACCGTTTTTTAGTGGTTTTATTTCCGTTTTTGAGGCAGTTTTATACACCATTTGACGTTTAATCATCAGCGTGGCCATTATATGAAGCAAAGTGTTGTCGCATTATTTTTTTTTAATTTAAAAATCTTCAAATGAATATATATTTAGGGGGGGGGAGGGTAGAGAAGATTCAAAATACCACCACTGGAGGACTGAGTTACCTTCTCAGTTCTCACTGGAGCAATTCTCATTTAGCGCGTCCACGTCGCGGGGGTGGGCACCTTTCGTTTCAGTAGACCGAAGTATTTAGGTGACTACGTTGGGTGAGGAGCCAGTATTGCGGGGTATAACGCGTCCCTCGCCCAGGGCTACGGGTGAAGAGCCCAACGTCTGTGATGGCGGAGATGAAGTGCATCTGTACGGTGGAACAGGCGGAAGGGGCACAAATATTCTCTCAAGCCACCCGGATAAACATCGAGCTATGGGCTGTTGGAAGACCGCGGCGTCGGGCAGGACGTTGTTTCGAGGGTGGCAGCGGAGGAACTATAGTCAACGGTGGCATCCTAAGCCCCAGTTAGCGATAGGGGTTACTGTCTTGGCGTCAGGTGGCAACAGAAACCAAACAACAAATCTCTTAGTCCGACGTGTAGACTGAGGACCAGGAGGGCTGACCCCAAGTAAATGCGAAATACAGACAGGAAGAAATAGAGTTCATTAATAATGCCTTATAAATACAAAGGACTAGAAAAAAAACATTAATTTTCACCCGAGTACATTCGGGAGATCTTTTCTGTAGGTAAAGTCTGCCCGAGTCATCTCGGGTGTGGGAATTTTCGCATAAATAACAGTCGCTCAAGTATATTCGGGCGTGGTTCTTAAGCGGTTAAAAAGTATATGGGTATTTTTTTTGTTTTTAAATACCTGTATTTTTCTTAGAGTTAAAAAGAGAAGTCCTGTTTCCGGGCAGATACATAATGCGTTAGGTTTGAAAAAGAACCAGAGTAATCAGCGCAGTCACATTCGTGTGGCAATGCGAGCGAAATACGATGTTAATCGGATTGTGGTCCCGTGAGTTATTTACAACTCGTTGAAAATGGCCACCATAATTGAAATATTTTGGTAAATTAAAAGAACGCAAATTTTTATTTATTCAATAAATAAAAAAAAACATTGGAAGGTTTCAGAGCCCCGGACCGGTGCTCGCTTTCAGGTAAAAATCCTAAAAAGGAAGTCGAGTGGAGATAATTGATTAAAAGGGCGGTGGCGCACTTATTTATTGTTTCTGGACTGGCACCTGAAGCGTAAGACTGATCACCTTACCTTGGAAAATAATAAAAACGATCGAGATATGCCGCAATCAAAGTATCAATGCAGCGCCTACCGGTCCACCGGATGCGGATACGAACATTGCGATGAAAAAGAGATAAAACATTCCAGATCACACCTTTCAAGAAACATCGCATTGTTATTCTGGCCTTTAAACAAGATATTGATATTTAATGTTTTGATAATAAATAACCAAGGTAATTTGTAAATGTTTGACTGCGCAATTGAAGTAAAAAATATAACTATTCGGTAAAATATGTATCGTAACCTGAGGTGACTTTGCGCCATAATAAGAAATGACCGTGAATATTGAAAAATCCTGCCCAATAATAAAAATAAAACACAAATCTAAATTCGTTACAACAGAGAGAGAAAACGTTTTTGAGAAGGGAATATGGAATTTTATGCATTACAGGGCTTATGGTCTGTCGTTGGTTGGTTCAGGTGGCTACTTTACACACTGTGTAACATTCACCATTCTGCTTACGTTTAAACATTAACATTTCCTGGACACTTCCATCTGTTTACTTTTGTGAAGCAATCGAGCTGAAACCTTTATCATGCGGGTGAGATTCATCCGGCTGAACCAATTTACCCACTAGGCAACGCCCGAAAACAATTGATATATTTCTTACACCAGTTAGTTCTCGTTATCAACTAGTTCTAGTACTAGTTGATAAAACAACCAATGTTTAAATGAAAGAGAAATGTAAGTATTTCACATTTATTGAGTAAAAATCAAAAAAATAAAAAAAACAAATTTGGAGCAAAGCATTCAATACGGTGGGGATACTTTTCGCCGAATTACAAAATCAAGCAAAAATAATACAAATAATGTTGTGACGCAAAGTATACTTCGAGTCAAAACATTTTCTATAAAAAGTGAGCACATGTAAGAATGTCATTGCAATAATACTAATTAAAGAGAAATATCACGCTGATGGATACCATGGACAACAAACAACCTCAGGGTAGCGAGGGTTAAATAATATTTTTCCTAATATCGCTCTCTATTGGGCCTGCCACACACTCGACGAGTGGTATGGGAAGTAGCGAAGAAAGGAGGCAGAGACGTAGTGTGGCAACATTACTCGTCATGCCGCTCAAAAAACCGTCAAAATAGGGAGCGATGGGTACGACGAGGAGCATGACGAGCGGCATGACAAGTAATGTTGCCACACTACGTATCTGCCTCCTTTCCTCGCTACTTCCCATGCCATTCATCGAGTGTGAGGCAGGCCCATAACCTAACCTATAACCTAACCTAATGCTCCCTCTAAAAAATCTAAAATCGAAAACCTTCTTCAATTTACATAGCGGCTAAACGTGGCTAGCTGAATAGGGAAATATCACATACCTACTGCGAATACCGATAAAAATATATAAAATGGATTAAAAATAATTTTGCATTTTGAGAAATATTTTCATTCATGAATGTACAAAATAAATTGAATAAAAATACGTTGCTAGAAAAATGCAACATGTTTGGCCTTGGTAGTTGTGACGTCAAAATTCGTGTCAATATTCTTAACAAATTTGAATGGTCAGGAACAAATAAACATGTCTCGTGACATATTAGGGGCGTGGCCAATGGAATGACCGTTTTTGTGGGAAATCAAAATTACAAAAAAATGTGGACAGTATTTCATAGACCTTTATTACTTTCAAAATATAAAGAAAAAAACGTGATATTTCCCTATTGTTGACAATATGGCCAATCGTCGATTGGCCCTTTCACAATACGGATTTGTTTGGTAGCTGGAATACATATTGGCTAGCCAAATGGCTAGCCAATATGTATTCCAGCTAAAATGACAATCCGACTGCGACACATACAGGGAACAGCGCCCATTTTATCCACGTAATATTTAAAAATACTGCTCGCAAATTGACAGGAGGAATGTACGAGTATTTTAACAACTGTTGACGAAAAAGTTTTGTTTGCTGAAAATGTAAGAATATTATTATTCGGAAGGTAGGTGAGCGAAATGTCATTGTTGGAAAACAAAGATTATTATTAATGCACAGCTGTAAATGAAGATAAATAGAACTTATCTTTAAATCATCGCTAATTTCATAAATCGCAATGTTTTCAAGACCCGTTTAAGATTGTATGTTGCGCATTTTGTTGACTTTGATAAATAAATGTCCACTACTGTCAGATTTAAGGTCACTAACCCTTATTTGCGTAGATATAATACACCTTCTGATTACGCGCTTTGTAAGACGTATTATAATGTTACTAAATGTTTTTTAAATAAAATATTACGAGATTTAATTTATGACTGAAGAATGGGAACAACTGGTTGCGTAAGCAGCAAGCAATCCTAAAGGTAAGATCTCTTTACGCAAGTACGAGTATTTTGATACTTACCTTTTTTCTTATAAACATCAGTGCCGTACGGTGACTGAAATAATATCAGAAACCACAATAAAATGTAGATATCCTTTCCCTTACTGTCCTGCCCGTTACGGTGCTGTGCAGTCACTACACGTGCAAAAAATGAGAGATTTTAAATCGTAAAAGTATAATATTCATCGGCAATTACTTCAATTGATTAAGGAATCTGAGAATTTATTGAGGATAGTAATATGCTATCCCATTGAATCATTTTTTGTATGTCCATATATATTATGTATGTATGTTTATAAATATGTATTTATATATGTGTGTATATATGTATGTATGTGTTTATGTATGTATGTATGATACATTTGGTTTTATTTTTACATTTAACGTAAACTGTACTTTTTTTTCTTCTCTTTTGGGTTATAACTGTTTTTCTATTTCTTTGATATTATTTTTATTTATGGGAAACACATTTGATAACCATATTTGCCGCAACAAATCGGTTTCTTAAAACAGGCATTTGCCCATATAGGAACCGATTGCAACATTAGGCATACTAATATTTCTGACTTGCCGACCCTTCATATACTGAGCCTACTCCTAGTACAAGCAGAATTTTGTAATAATGTATGCATAAACTGATAAATAAATAAACAAATTATTTATAGTTGAAGTCAAAAGTGGTGATATTTTTAATCTAATTGATAAAAACATGAAAAAAAACATTGATTCATGCTCTCAGTGAGCGCAAAAGAACCACCCCCAACGAAAGCCGGGTAGCTACTAACGCAGATAACAGGCGTCTGGAAAAGTACAAGAAACTTTGCTGTTCGCGCGTGTGACGCATAAAAATGGTCTCTCTCGCTCCAAAATATACCCGTATTATCGAGAGTGAGACGTAAAGAGTGTGCGAGACAATTATAAATTAGGATTACTCTTTTACTTCGAACGCAACATGCGACACATTGGTAAACTTTCTATTGTATTGGTGATATCTCTGATTTTTTACAAAACGCTTTGTGTTCCCAATAAGCATTAATTATTAAATAAAAAAAATATTTTTACCGATACGTAAATGTATAAAGAAGGAATGCCGAAAATGTCAACCCATCATTTATTATATTTATGGAGATATTAAAGTTATTAGATGCAATGTATACTAGCCACACATCATCGGAAAGGGAGAGATATTATAAAGGGTACGTATTCGATATTTTATAAAAAAGTGTTTCAATGAATTAATTTGAATAGGGGTCGTAAACCCCGATTTTGATTAAAAACGTATTTTCAAAGTAAATGCCGTAAAGGGTTTATTTGATTTATATTTCTGTACAAGGTGGATGATTGTTATGAATAGTAAATGGAAAAAGAAAGAGCTGTGTTATTTAAAAACATAATATATATTTGTAAAGAAAAGGTGATTAGATATTGCCATTCGATTTCGAAGTTTGAATCTGATTATATAAATGAAAGAATATTGATTAAAAATATTTTTTCCCATAATAAAAAACACAAAAAACGTATTTAAAATCAGGTATATGTTGTTATTAGTACTGCGATATTCAGAATAAAAATACATTATTTTTACTATTTCAAAACAATTGATTGTTAACATCGACTATTGATTTAAATACAGGAAAATTAAGATATTATTTTAATTTTATATCGTACTGTTTTTCAATTGATAATTGAAATTCACGCAATAAACGATATTTTAAAAGATCAAGGCACTGCGATTATTTCAACAATTTCAGGGCCCGATGCATGGTATAAAACGGAAAAATGAAAACAGAAATAGTTTGAATTTAATTACCTACTCTTCTATCTATTTCCATATTGCATTCTTTTTTGTGCATACTTATTTTCCTTCCTCGTTACCATGAATTATTTATACCTAAAGAGAAACAATAACTCCCTTTCAAATGTAGGTATTTGTATACTCTTACGAATTTACTTAGGTAAATCATTTATTTTATTTGGTATTATTAGTAGAAACTGTAATATTCATACGTAGTTTACACTTTTGTTTATATTTACTTGGTTGCAATTAAAAATTTCAAAGTAAATATAATACTCAAGCAAAAAAAACGTTAACTGTTTGTTATATATATTAAAAACGTTTTTTTTGCGTCCTTTATTTGTGGTTTTCATATATTGTGTTCTGGGCTGCTCTTCCAAATGCTCTCGTGACCGTATTATCTCGTGTATTTACATACAAAGTACACGAGAAAAATGGTTTTCACACGCCGCGAGAGTGGTTCAGAATAACACCCCTGGGTCCCGATTAAAATAGGAGGTTACCAGAGATATCTTCAATTGTCTATAAAGTAAAATCGTTTTCTTTTTGTATAAAAACGTGTATATATGTATAAAAAATTGAAATATCTTCGTTGGTAATCTGTTATTGAACATGTATCAAACCATATTTTACATTAATATTCAATTGTTTACGCAGAAAATTATCAATAAAGTAAAACTAAGTTTTCTGTATGAAAAACAGAATATGTGTTCGGACCAAATCTATACCTACCTACCCGTTCTTCCCATTTCCTAGCGCACTCTACGCAAAAATAATTCTACGCATGAGTGCCGGAACAAACATTTTATAATCAGTACAAAAATCTAACAGTAACGAGTGAAGTGCTCAACTAATCTATCATCAAGCGAGCTGTGCCAGCTTTCATTTAGACCGCCAGCTCCATACTAGCTGTGCCAGCGTCTCACGACCGCCAGCTTCACCAGCCAGGTTCCAGCACTCATCACGCCTTATCATCAGCAGGTTAGTGGAGTTGCGCAACGTTCCTTCCTAACAATACAGTCCACTCTAAATTTTCCTCCTCCTAGGACGAGGTATAATTCACATCTCGTCCAATCCTTAACAATATATTTACATTTCTTTTCTAAACACGTTCAATTACAGGTTACCAACTTTGAATTTTAATACAAATATACGCATTTTCGTACATAAATATCGATGTTACTTTATACCGTTTCGACATGTTCCGATGAAGACAACGTTCGTAATCGCGGCCCTAGGCAAAATTATGTAAAGTAAAATTAGGTTTTTTGTTTAAAAAAAGCATTTTTTTAAACATGTTTAATTACTGGTAACCGACGAAGATACTTTAAATTTTGAAACAATTATACACATTTTCGTACATAAATTTCGATTTTGGTTCATAGACAGTCGAAGACAATTCTGTTAACTTGGCATTGCAATCGGGGCCAAGATGTAGAAACAAATGTAATTAGATTAGAAAAGTGCATCGGTATAATTGGCTATTTTAATAACTTATCGATAACAAATTAATGACACCGATTAATCAGAAAACAAGTGATCAATGATTATTATTGGGATTATTAGGAAATGCGAATTTTCTATGTTTTTGTTCCAGTTTTCATAAAATATAATAAACGTTCTACAATAAGTCGATTCCCATTTATTCAGCACGAGTTATTTACGACTTTCAGGAAATGGACTGAAAATTAAAATATTTAGGCATTTATAAGAAATCAAATATTTCAATAAAAAAAAAACACTACTTCTTTTTGTTTAGATTCATACCTCCAATGTAAGACTGACCATCTTACCTCTGTGTAAAAAAATATCAATATACCCTACGATTAGTGTACCAGAGCAGTGCTCTATGCACCATTAGATGCGAAAACGGAATGATGATGATGAATATCTATAAGATTACAAATATGGGACCGATCATTTACAAATTATATCTTTACTCGAAGATACACCCAAAAACATCCCTGATTATTGTGAGATTCGAAACGCTACTTCATATTTTATAAACATATTACAACAGAGATAAAGAGCATTTAAGATAAGGGAATATAGAAGCCTGGGAATCTATAGGTCTTGCGACCTGTTATTGGCTGGTTTATGTGGCAACTTACACTTTGCAATATACACCATTCTGCCTATGTTTAATCATCGATAGAAATTGAAAAATAATTACAAGCTTTGCCTAGTTCGTAGGTGAAATAATTCAGTCAGATGAATCTCACCCGCATCAGTAACGGCTCTATAACTTCACAAAGATCGGAAAGGAATATATATGTTCAAATACAGGCAGAATGGTGAATGTAACACAGTGTGTAAAGTGGCCACTTTAATCAGCCAATGACAGGTCATAAGCCCTATAGACTTCTTGAATTATATATTCCCTTCTGTAAAACGTTTTCTTCTCTGTTGTAATATGTTAAAATGACCGGCTCCCTAGCGGGTTGACTCCGGTTCTTGTCTACAAAATTTGGACAACCTCCAAATATTGTTTATGTTTTATAGTTTTCATGAATCTGAAAAATGCTCGAATAAACGTAGCTCTGAAGAACCTGTAGGTAAACGAAATTTATTTTACGCTATAACTGATACCACAATAAAATGCATATTGTAATGTTTCGGACTTTATTAAAGATTGCTGCAGAAATTAAATGGCATACGTGCACCATGTCTAGAAAAATGTAATTAAAATACTTTTGAAATCTTCCAAAACAACACAGCCGCCAATCCGGAAACCAATATTATTCAATAATACCGATACCACTGAACCATAAACCTTTTTTGTCTTTTCGTTTACATTATGCTAAGTCGTGATAACTAGACAGTGAAATTATAAACGTAAAATATTAAATACTATAAACACAACAACACATTTCTATGTGGCCCCCATCAGCCCCTTCTTCTAGTAAGGGGCTGATGAAGAATACAGTTTTGTGTGTGTGGAGTGCTTTCGGATCGGTGGGCTACTCTCAGATGAAAATCCTGGAATAGGAAAATAAGTAGAGAAAAGTCCGCCTCGTAGTGAAGTGGTTGGCGCGTTACGCATAAATCCGCACCTAATGGTGAATAGTGCACTGCATTGGTACACCGACCGCAGCCTATCTTGATCAGTTTTGTCAAATGAGGGTAAGCTGATCAGTCTCACGCTGCAGGTGCCAGTTCAGGAACTATGAAATATATTTGTGTAAAAACACCCTTTTAAATAAATATTTCTTGTCAACGATGTCGGGAATCGAACCCGAGACCTCTCGCATGGTAAGCAAACGCGCTGACCACTACACCACGAGGCCGACGTATGATAACATGTATTTATATTTATTTAATATACGAGATATATATATTTATATTTAATGTACCATTATCGATGTTGCCTACGTCGATTACAAAAAATTAGGAAATGATAATAATAACAAACACGCAGTTTAAAATATCGTAAACTTGTTATTGTCAATATGAGATATACTGGCATATATATTTATAAACTGTTACTAGAAACGGACTCGACACTTGACCAATTCTGGCTGTCATTATTTAATAAAGAAACACGAATAATTGACACAAGCATCCAATGAACGATGAATAAACATTTTAGAAATATACTGAATTATTTTGGCAATCCTAATACAAATATTGATAAATAAAACAAATATACTGCAGTCATCGATATAATGTACATATTTGTTGGGTATAAATTTTCTGTATTTAATTGCGTATGTAAATGAACGATTACAATTCACAAGGATTTTTAAAGGTAATTATTTTGATGTAATTTTAATATGTGAATAATTCTAACTAAAAATATGGATTTGTGTTTTCCGCCGATTAGTAACAGGAAATCGAACAAAACAGATGAAACCAATGACGTCCTTAATGCGCTTACTATGCAGATCAACTGCACAAACAACTTACCGAAAATATAAATGAACGCAAAACAACACGTTCTCACCAACAGTTTAGTGATAAGTAACAGGGAAGCATATCCAAAAGCGAGAGTAGGTTTATCAGTCAGTGCATCAAGTATACGAAACTAACATAAACAAAACGAAATATCGCATTTTTCAAACAATAATAACAATGTTTGTTATCACAAAACGAACTCATAGACTTGTCCTTGTTTTCTGTTAACCTTGTGAATACTAAACTTACGATTTACGATACTATTTCACTAAACTAAACCAATTTCCCGATGTTTTGAGCGAGAATTTACGACCATGCAACACTTGGCGTGAAGGCGACTTTAGCGACACTGGCGATCGCTCGCGTATTTGTCATACTTATATGAAAATGCGATCGCGGTGAATTTTCTTCGTGGTATTTCAGTAGTGCTACAAATTTTCCCACGTGCGTTTATATCGTTTATAACGCACCCTGCGAACGATAAGTTTTACTTCGACTATATTAGTTTTACAAATAACAATTATAACGGCTTCCGAATACAAAGAAACAAATCGAACGAAAATTTATTCAGAAAAAACTTGGAAATTTGGCACACTTAGACAATAAATTAATCAGAAAAATAACAGTTGTTTTTCTATTTGTATTTACGATCACCGTGAAATGATAAAAATACCAGGATTAAAATATGTATTTGTTTAAAGACTTAAAAATAAATACATAGCACACTGTAAATAAAGGCATAAGGTATACATAATGAGCTGCTAGCGTTGTTTTGTTTTCGTATTCATGTAAAAAAGATGCACAAAAAGAGATAGACACAAATAGACATAATAGATACTTGACTCGGTCACATTAACTTGTTGTTTCTTTTACAATTTGGTTTTAAATTAGCAGCGCTTAGCGTTACAGGCGAGTCTAGGAAACCCATCAAAAATATGGCTCATCTTCAATGTAATCTAGACCAAATTTTTGCACGTCAACAGCAATAAACGTTATCTAAAAAAACACTAGAATTAATAAACAAACTTTTCTAGGTAACTAAATTACGATAAAAATCATAAAATATATTGTTTACATGATCCAAAAAACGGTAGTGTATGTGAAATTATATTTTATGGTTTTCATTTAATATAAATGTGGATATGTGTTTACCATTTTTTGATTAGATTTAGTCTGTTAATAAATAAATGTATCGTATTTGATCATTCAAAATAGTGTTTGTCTCTAAATTAAACAAGTAAAATAATGTTTGCTATCTTGATAACACGTACCTTATTTAAATACTAAAACACGTTAATTATATTTTTACGTCATATTCGAAAAAAAACTGATGTTACATCAATTTCATTTCGAGTAGGTATTGTAATAATTATTTTTCTGAAAACCTGTCAAATTTTCTAATATTTCACGTCTGAAAAAGCAGAGGAGGAATAATTTTATTTTAAAACCTTTTGCGCCTTTATTAAGAGGGCTTCAATAAAGAAAAAAAAATTGTTTCACGTTTTATGATATATTATGCAAGTTTCTGAATATAATAAAAATGTCGAAACTGAAGTAATATTGTGAATGATGTCGATTATGTTGGAAAAGAGTAACAAATTAAAATTGGCATGTTGTACGGAATCCGCTCGAGTAAAGTACATATTATCTATAGAAATTCATTTGTGTTCATTTTTGCGGGACTGTCTATTTTCAGCGCTTCTACGAGCAGAGATCACAACGAGATATTATTCATATTTTTGTCTATAAAACAGCTTTGGATAAAAATATAATTACGTGAATGGGTGTCCGCTCACAAAACATGACGAAATGTCGGGAAATTATAGTAGATACTTTGTGCTTTATTTTTTAAATATTTTGCATGTTGTTTTCCTTATTAGTTTTTATGGATTACTTTTTTTTATATCTCAGGCCATTTCCATCATCATTATTGATTATTATTTTACGTTAGCAGTCATCTATAACAATTTTTGTAAATAAATTATGTGTAAAAATACATATCTTTTGGTTCTTAATAATGTGTACTTTTTAAAGTTATATAATTTCTCTAACGTTTTTCTTTGTAAAGGAAAAATAAGAAACCTGCTGACAAGCCGTTTTCGCGATTGAGTGGGTTTCATTATTTTTCCTTTTATATTTTATGTTCATGTTTACCTTCTTAAATAAAAATAAATACAAATACAAAAACTTTTTGGGTAACTGCAAAAAATAACGTAAATTGAGACACCTTTGTATTCTTTCGCCGATTGTTTCGTATTTTTCATAGTAAGCACCAAATTTTGAGTTCAAAATTATACCGAAGGCATTCAGCAATGAATCTTTGAAAAAAAAGCGTAATAAAAATAAATTATTATAAGTTTAAACAAGACATTTATTGTCATTATTAGATTGAAAAAAAAAACAAACAAATAAATGCTATTTGATAAATAAGATAGTGACATAATTTTTATTAGGTCAGACCAGGTCACCAAGAACATGTTTTTATTTATTTACGAAATGACATAAACTTAAATCACCAAGATTATCGGTAAGTCGAAATGAAACAATCACAAAGCTAAATTGGTCGTTTTAATCTTTTAAAAAATAAAATAAAGTTGCCATTTGTATCGGAATAAAATCGACTCAACCGGCTTTCGGTTACTATGTTTGTCTGCGTTGAGTCCTTCACACAGCAATATAAACACAACACTAATAACGTCGCTTCCATACTGACACGGAACCTAAATTCTCTGAGTAACAAAGAGACCGACGTAACGGTTTTGTCCTATTCCCCACTCGAATGTTGCATTTTTATAAATTCAGAAAGACGGATAATGTTCATTGAAGTCGTTTTATGATTTAAACTCATTTTAAAGTTTTTTGTGTGAGGTAAAGAGGGATAAAATAGACAGAATGGAGAATGTTACACAGTGTGTAAAGTGGTCATTGAAAACAACCAACTTAATACAGTGCCCTATTTACCTATGAGTGCGAATAGGAAAATGGCCTCTTAACTCTGTTTTGGTGATGTAATTCAACACATTAAAAAAAATCTGTTAAATTTAATAATTGAATTGTAACCACACACATATCATAGAAACGTTAAAAATATGTTATTTAAACGTAAAATGGTTCATAAAGCAAAGAGGTTTATTGACAATCATCACTTTTGTGAAATAAGCATTGTTTCATTTAAAAAAAGGTTTAATAAAGCTTATTGTAGAGGTCAGGGCATTTGTCTACCATGCAAGAGGTCTCGGGTTCGATTCCCGAAAGTGTTGACATGAAATATTTATTTGAAATATTATTAAATATTTTAAATACTTATATTTAGGTATTTAGAATATTTCATAGTACCTGGACTGGTACCTGCAGCGGAAGACTGACTATCCCCTCATGTAACAAAAATGATCAAGATATGCTGCGATTTGTGTACCAATATAGTACTCTATGCACCATTAGGTGCGGAAAGAGAATGATGGTGATGATGAATAAAGCTTTGCCTAAAAGTTTTAGTTGAATTACTCTAAAAAAACAAAATCACGAATATCGTGTGCACATTCAATTGTTTTTTTCCTCTTCTTCTTCGCAGTCTCAATTCTGGGGATTGGTTTGCAGCAAAGTCCTGCATTTCGTCTTAGACTACTCTCTATTCTCTGTAGCCCTCTCCAGCTCAGCATACTCGTATAAGGCGCAGTTCAAATCCTCGCACACTTGCTCCAAATACTCCCATCGAGTGCGGTGTTTTCCTCAATAACCCTGCATATATGTCTGTTCTGCTTTTGACAAGCATTTTCCCATCACACACGACGGCATATTTTTGCGAAGCGTCACGTCTGACTACGGTGAAAGTCCGTTAAAATGAAAGCACGGAAGGCAATTACCCACGAATTGAAATAACATTTTCTTCGCACTTGTAACGTGTCTTTTTAATTAAATGTCATTATTGTAAGTACGTAAATATTGGTTCCTCAGATTTACATACTAGGTATGCGCTTTTTTACATGTTTAGTTTAAAATTGAACAGCTGTTATCAATTCCTAACAAGAGTGTTCGAGTTGACACGTTGTGGAATGCGTGGAGTAAAAATACTTAATATTAATAAAAACCGTCGATAATTATCTATTATTTTTCTAAAAATGGTCCCTCTATGTTTCTGTGACCATAAATAATATTATGAATATTATTTATTAGAAAAAAATGTGTATTTGGGAAGAATGTTTACTGGGGATGGAACTGAAAAATATGTTGAAAAGAGGGTGAGTGCCGAGAACAGGGCGAACGGTGCACTGAAATCTACCTTGGCAAACAAATATTTGTCGCAGAAGGCAAAACTAGCAGTTCACAATGGAGTTCCAGTGCCGACCCTAATGTACGGGAGCGAAGTATGGAATTGGAAAAATAATTATGAAAGTAGGTTGAATGCTGTCGAAATGCGATCTCTCAGGCGAATGTGTGGCAAAAAGATGCATGATAGGTGCACATATGCCGAGATCTGCGCACCATGCAAGGCTGAGACAAGCATTATCGACAAACCAAGAAAGGAATGCTGCGTTGGTTTGGACATGTAGAGCGAACGGACAGCGAAAGAAGGGCTAAAAGGATCTCCGATGCGAATGTTGATGGATGCAGAAAACGAGGAAGACCGAGAAATACATGGTGCGATCAGATCCAACGAATACTTAGATGGACATGTCAAGAGTAGGAATAATCGGCGTTTGTGCATGAGATGTATGAATGCAGAGGAAGCGAGGTCTGTATGCAAAGAGAGACTAAAAGGAGACTGCTGCGAGACATTGCGTAGATTTATATATAGTACTATTGAGTGTGTTGTCCAGATGTTGATTACAATTCATGTTTATGTAATTATTTTTAGTATTCTTTAATAATACGAGTATGCATTCTTCCACTTTCCATTGTATCATATTCCAATTTAACAGAGGGCTCTTGGCCTTATAGAGTTAGACACACATTATGATTTTTTTTAATGTCTGTAGAAATAAAATAAAAAATACAAATAAACATAAATAAAAGACAGCGTTATATGGTGTTCTATCCTCTCTACTTACCCCTATTTTAGTTTATTAAATTTGTGTGACAATTTTATCATATTCTGAACATTTTCAAATATTCTTATTTTCATGGTTGGTAAATATTTTTGCTGCAATTCTTATATATATATATACTTTTATAATTTATATAGCGCCATATTTGTGAGTGGTTTGATTGATTGTAGTGTGAAAACACCCTTTTCAGTAAATATTTCATATCAACCATGTCAGGAATCGAATCCGAGACCTCTCGCATGGTTGGCAAACGCACTATTACGCCACGAGTGCAACACAACACTAATAATTTTAACACATATAACCTTTTTTTAAATAATAATAACCTTTATTTTTCTCTACTGCAACGCTGTTTCTTCTACAGCCAATGAGAGTTCGATATCCGCCATCTTAATACAGAGCTAATTTGATAACAGTATTCATGTTTTTACAGTATTTGCAAAAATGTTATTTTTGTTAGTGCGAAGTAGTGATTTAAAAAAAAATCGTTACGTTACTATTCTGAAATAGGCGAGCATTGGTGAGTAAAAGTTTATAATATTTTTTTTTTATTTGTGCGCCATTTAATAAGTCCAACAACATCGCCGGATATTCTAATTTGACATTTTGGATTTGAAAGAAAATCATTTAAATACACTCTGGGGCAGAGTGTAACTCTGTTAGGGGATTTTGTTATGGTCAAATTTTCCAGAAAATAAGAGAAACATTATGCTGGCCGGGTGCTGAGAATAAAGAATACGAAATTCAGTGCCTTCAAAAAAGCGCAGAAATAGAAAACTGTTTATATTATCTATTGGAATTTGATCTGGCACTTGTGTCAGTTGATGATATTAATGACATTACAGCATCTAAATACTAAGGGTAAAACAAAGAGGCAAGCTATTTTAATTTCCAAAAGGTATTTAGGAAAAAAGGTGTTTTGGCCAATGTTTTTCAATGTTCCCTTCTTTGTTAAACTGTTACCCTATGCTAGTTACACTGTACCCCAGATCTGCGGTAAAGAGTAACAAGAAAGTGACTTTAGAAACCACGGGAGTCAAATGAAATGTTCAGGAAACAAGATTTTGTGATTGCGTGATTTCCAAAGAATCATAACTTTTGAATCAAATGAGATAATTTCAATCTATAAAGAACTTTCAATGTAAAATATTGATTATTTTGATAATAAGGGTACATATTATAATTGCATATCTGGTACATCTGATGTGTTTTGCATTCAAATAAAGTGGATTTTAGATTTTTATTTTACCTTAAAAAAGCATTTTTATGATGAAAATAGACCTCGGTGTTTTATAACATATAAAATAGCGTATTGCCATAATCTCTGCATTTTTGAACGGCAAAAAGTGGACTCGCATGTTTTATCTTCTAAGGCCTCTAAGTGCCGCGGCACACTGGTGTATCGTGGTCATCAGTTGGTGTGCCGAGGAAAAAGTTAAGGTTTTGTGAAGATAATTCACCTAAAAATAGCTGAGAGTTATAAGAGTGAGAGCTACTTATGTGAATTGGTATCTCTCACTACTATTAAATTTAAAAAAAGAGAACGCCTGAGGACGATCAATGAAGAGTTGAAAGCAGCCTTATCAACAATTGCTCCAAATTTTGATCGCCTGTTCTCAGTTAAACACGCTCACATTTCTCACTAAACATCTTTTCATATTAGGTATTGATTAGTAGATATTGATTTTAGTAATAAATAAATATTAAATAAACATAGGTTTTTTTCTTTTGTGTACCTCTATAATTTCTTGATTTGGTAAGTATACCTTGAACATAAAAAGTTTGCAGAACACTGCTCTAAGGTACAGATATTATTATTCATAATCATGTTTTCTATTGTTTCCTTTTCATAAAGTCAAGCTAAAGGATAAACTATTGATTGACTTTAAACTATAAATGGATTGACTATTGAAGGTGTTCATGAAATAATTATAGATTTTCCTAAAATTAAATGAAACTTTTTTGTTACACTGTTCCTCATATTACTCTATAACTCTTACAATCTTAACTCAAATACTTGAAGATAGCATGTCAAAAGTTGGAACAATCGGTGTCCGTGCATGAGAAGATGTATGAATGCAGAGGAAGCAAGGTCTGTATGAAAAGACGGATTGATATGGCGTTCTATTATCTCTGCCTACCCCTATGGCGGAACAGCGTGGTTTGTTTTATATTATAATCTTTATATTGATGGTTAAAATGTAAAATGGCTGATGTACCATAAAGTCGATTAAAGTTAACAAAATATTTTTATAATAAAAAATGAGAATAATTTTTATTATTTTGAAAAAAAAACAGGACAGGTGTTACATAAAACTATTAGGACTTTGTAGGATAAATATAAAAAAAATAGATTTTAATGTAAGCCTAAATGACAATTTGTAAAAGTGCAATTTTGCGTCGTATAAACACATATTTTTATTATTTTAAAGGAATAACCCACTAAGCTTTTATTTAGAGGCTTGTCAGCAGATGGGAAAGACACGATGTGAAAGGAAGTTATGAAAAATACACTACAACACCCAGACCAATTGAGAAAAAAATATTTCTTGGATTTCTTTCTTGCAATTAGAAGGAATCAAACCCGTGATGTCTTCACAGTTGGCCGTCTAACCAACTGAGTCGCAGCGCCTATCTGTTGATTTTATGAATGCTTTATAAGAGGATTTTAGATGTAAATGCCAAAATTTACATCTGATATCATATGGGTGTCAGTTCATATGAGACAAAATTCTGAGAAAAGTTTTGATAATCAATTTCGAATATAGACATTAATATGTACCAACTTACTTATTTACTATTCTAGTTAACATAAACATTGGTTTGTATTTACCTAATCTAATTCTGACATACGCAAAGGTAATTGTGTAAAAGGTGCACATATTTATATAATTCATTATTTCTCATTTATAAGCATTATGTGAGTAAATAGTGAGAGAAAATAAATAATATATTTCATAATTATTCTAGGGTCAGTGCTCGGAAACTGGGAATGAGAATAAGCCATTTTGTAAATACTTCTTATCTACCTTTATCACAATAACAATTTAATAGACAAGTTACAAGCTTGAAGTTGATGGCATTTCAATTTGTGGGTAATAACCACAAAATAGGTAACCTCCCTTGCTTTCTTCTCTAACGGACAATTGTCGTGATCAAACGTGGTGCTGCGCAGAAAAATACTTACGTGATGAGAATATGCTTTAATTACATTTCAACCGTGAAGAACAACCGATAAGTATATCATCTCATCTATGAATTGTTAGAGTTGCATTTTTAAGTACATTTTCTACAATTTCAAAGTACACAAGTAATAAATTGACAGACAGTGTCGTAGCTACGGCAACAAGCTGCGCAAAATGTGAACTAAGAAAATATGCATATTTCTTACTTATACTCATACTAACATTTTTTGCATGTGTATCATGGATTTGTCGATGGCAATCCAATATTTTCTTAACATAAATGTGTAAGAATACATTGTTTATACCCAATTCCCTGTAGCACTGAACTTCCTCATTATGTTGTCAGCCTTACAACAGAGTTAGACATTTCTTTAAGAAAACAAATATTACATTTGCCATTATGTAGGGATGAATTTTTTAACATACATATAAACATACATATTATGATGCCTGTGAACTTTTAAAATTAAAATTATAAAATAAATAACTAATTTTAAATACTGTTTTGCATAAGTGGGTTATATATGAAAATACATAAATACGTAAGCAATTTAACATTTATTATAAAATTTTTAGAATGTAACATAGTTATAAATTTTAATATATGTAGGTATGTATTAAAACCACGTTTTATAATGACAGGTCAATGCCAAAATCACAAATCTGTAAAAGCATCATTTTGAGATTGAGGTTCAAAACTAGCATGTTATCAATTAAGTGACACAATGCTGTTTTTCAGTTGAATATTTTATTATGTAATAAACAGTTCACGTTCTTAAAATAAAGGCAAAATATATATATACATATATCAGAAGAAGAACAAAAATCATATATCAATAATCTGGATTTAATAAACAAATTTGAACTTCAAATGCAATTTACACAAAACTGTATTTCGGCACTAAACTGATTAGTGCATAACATTGTGCAAATATGCTAAATTGGCTTTGAAATTATAGTCAGATATTTGGCCTAACACAATTTTGTATTCATTGTTTCGATAGAGTACAAATTCGTGACTTTAATAATCCAACAATTATATTAGTATATATAATTTTGCAAAACAATATTACAGTCTTTATAAGGAAGAACAGCAGTAATTTTCAGTGAGTATTGATAAATAAAATCAATCAAATTAATAAAATCAAAAGAAAATTAATGAATGACAGACATAAGTTATGCAATATTACTAGTTTGTGAGAATCCTTTGGTTAACATATTAATCTTTTATAAGTCTTAAAAATATGAATCAATAATTGTTCATTCCAAAAAGCAAAACAACTGTCGCAAAAAATGTAAACTACAAATTAATGTTTGGTCTCAAGTTATTAATTTAAACCGGAGTTCTACAAAAATAAACTATGTCAAAACTAATTGAAAATTTACAAACATTTGAACAATGTATGAAAGGCTGCAAGAACATAAAACAATAATAATTATAAATGCCTATTAATAACAGCTATTAAATATTAGGAATGTAAAAGAGATAATAGGGATAAATATTTTCTGTGCAAAACCACAACTAAGACAAAGGAAAATTAATATTACGGCTGGTCTTGTAAGATTTTCAACAGATGCACAGTTTTAAAGTAAATATATGAAATAAGTACATATTGGCATATTTTTAACATTTGTGTGCCTATTTTAGAAAATATAAGAAATCGTTATGGAGTATTCCTTTATAATGTCATAATAGGATATTAACTCTCTCTTCCCGGTGATGTGTAGCTAGTACACATTGCATCTAATAACTTTGATATCTCTATAATTATAATAAATACTGTCTATCTATAAATATAATATTTACATTTACATACTCAGATATACATTTACATATCGATTTTAATAATAAATAACTATTGGGCACAGAAAAAGCATTTAGAAGCAAATATATGGTTGTTTCAAACACTTTTGATGCCATAGGAATATTCGTGAGTGAGAGAGACAAATTCCCACGTCACGCAGGCCAGTAGCGATGTAACCTGTACCACTGCACACAGTATGCCAGTTGTGCGCCGCAGTTGTTTTCCAGCTTTTGTTAGGGACGGTTTCTTTATTCAAACTGAGAACGTCAGCTAATGTTTTTTTTCATGTTTTTAGCAATCAGATTTAAATTTATCGCTTTTAACTTAAACTATAAATGATTGAAGCAATTGCCCATAAATATTTCATTTTTCCAATTAAAAATCTCTCATTTTTTGCATGTGTATTGACTACACATCGCCGTAACGCGCTGATGTTTTTGGCACAGTAAGGGAAGGGTTAAAACCGTTATACACTTATTACCATAAACCATAAATTATTGTTGCTACGAGGTGAGAAATACATATGAATAATTTCTCTTTCGATATAGGCTTATGTAGTAGCCAGGTAATAACAAACCCGAGAACTGTTAAGTATGTGAGTTTTCACTTAAATCATCATTCTCTCTCCCACACCTAATGGTGCATAGGGCACCCCATTGGTATCAATTAAAGCGTGTCTTGATCCTTTTTTCATTCAAGACCTCTTGCATGGAAGGCAAACACGCTGACCTTAGTCCACGAGCTGGACAAATAAATAATTCGCTTAAATACATAATAAATAAATAATACTGTATTATAATACCTACAGTTAATATAGAGCTATTCGTACAAAGTCCAATTAGTCTCTGAAAGTGCAAAAATCTACTGCATTATTAAGAGTTTTTCACTTTATAAAACATTGGGAAAAAACTAAGTTTACTAAAAAAATATGATATTGAGATCTTTAAGTGTGCCTTCAATGTGTAATCACTAATCACCAATGAAAAATATTAAAATTTGGTAAAATCAATCACGGATTCTTTTTTATAGGGAAAAAGTAATATTCACAAAGTTTTGATAAATTAATTTAGTATCTTAATAAAAATACAATTTGGTATGAATTATATAAATGTTGATATTGATAGTAATTTTTTAGTGCAGATATTAAACCTATACAATGGACATGTGACACCGTGACATCATGAAGATCCCTTAATATTAATGGCAGAAATCATCCTTTCATAGGATGAATTGCCAAAAAAATTAGACATACCATAAAAAAATTGTATAAAAAATATTACTCAAATAACAATAAGATATTTTACATATTTGAGGTTTATGCTCGATTACTATCATAGAAATGATTATTTTCTAGATTGGTATTAGTATAAGCAGAAAAAGTATAAACATGAACGTGATATTAACTAGAAAATATTTGTATAAAACATCACGTTTTTATCTTTTTGTTTACAAGTTCAAGTAAAACACACAATAGTGTATATACATTAAGTGATAATTTGTATAAATTAATAAAAACAACAAAATTCAAACATTTGAAGATCAAAAAGCATAAGTGAAAAACTATTTTTTTTTAAATTAGTAGAAAAAAAATATTTAAGTTTTTATGATTGATCAAATATTTCAATTTAGGAGGCATTTTCTATAAGTAGATAACTCACTATTAGAAAATGAGAATCAAGTTGTGGCAGAGTGGGACTCGAACTTTTGATCAGTGAGACTAGTCACAGGCCTACAGCCCGGTTCACAAGTAAAACCTATCCATATAATATGTTATAAGAGTGAATTTCATATTTGTTCATTGTTTGTGCGAAATCTTCAAAACACATATATTTTTTTTAATACTGAGTATTGGTTCAAGGTTTATCACAAATGGGTTGAAGATTTTATTAATATGTTATGTCAATACTGTATGTGATGCTCAAAATCTGGATGCTATGCCGCCTCCTCGGCTGTCAGAGTGTGAGGAAAGAGAGTCTCCGATTTGCTGGACAGCATTGCAGGTGGGGTACGGCTCCGGAGCAGCGGTGAGGTCTGGGCTGAAGCTCGTCAGGGCTTGGATCACAAAATCTCCAAAGTTAGACATGTGGTTTTCTAAAATTATAGTAAAATACATTAAAAATATATTTATACAGAGGTCCACCAAAGGCAAAAGTCTGTCATGTAAATGTAGGTTTTCAGGTTTGGACTTGCAACTTGCAACTTGCACTTTTACATTTTAACTGTATATTTTTCATCATTATTTGTGTAGTTGAGTAAGCTAACCAAGAGGTGAAGATTGGATTTAAAAATGCATTTTTTATTAAAGACATTTATTTGTGTTCTTATTTATTTGACAAAATGCTGTTTGTTTAAAGTTGTATTGACGAAGTTAGAAAATGAGAATCAATTAATGGCAGAGCGAGGTTTGAAGTTAGAACCACTTATTCGTTAGTCTGGGTTTACAGTCCATTTCATCTAATGTTTGAAATGTCAAAGTTTCTACTGAACAAAACATGATGTATTTTGGGTTAATGGCTAAAGATGCTTTTCACATAAGATTTAGTATACATGGTGTTGCCGATGCGCATGCGCATCGAATGCATTTTTTATATTACATAAAAAATGTTTGCATTTCTTTGTGCCAATATCTAGACAGCATGAAGATATGATGATCTGGAATTAAAAAAAAAAATTTTTTTGCCCAAATATCAAACTAACAGTAAAAAATAAAATAAAAGTCAACAAGATATAAATACATATTTGGGAGTGGAGGGCACTGGACTTTCAATTAAAAAATATTCAACATAAATTGTAAAAAATGTAAATATTCTAAATTTCTAAAATTCAAAACTGGTGTCCGATTTAAATAAAAGCTGCCATCTTCAGAAAATTTAATGAGAGATACTATGTATAATATGGAAATTTTCCAAAAATATAAAAATTTAGAACATTTCCAGCATTTTTTTACATTCTATTTATTTCACACAAAAAATGTTTGTTTTAAAACATTACAAATGTAGGTACACTTGTATCGTGAAACAAGGAGAAGCTATGTATAATTTGAAGTCTTTTAGAAAATGTCTTACTTTCAAATGCAAGAGTCTGGATGTTTAATAGTCGTAGCCGAGGATTCTCTAGGGCAGAAACTAGTTGACCAGCGGAGTGCTGATTCTGTTCCAGAAGAGATTCTATCACTAGAGCACCAGACATCTCACCACAGCTTAGCACAATTCGCTGACCTATCAATTGTAAATTAGAATTACATAGACTATTATTATTATTACGCACATCAATTCAAAATATTACAAAGAGAGTTTTTCTTATAACAGTTATAAGCTATTTGAATTTTTAAATGAATGGAATGGTCAATGTGGAGTGGAATGGTCATGGAAATGTCACATATGGATATATATTTTTGTAATACTGCATCAGTGAAATTTGATTGACATGATTAGAAAAAAATGGAAATAGGGATCAATCAACATATAAAACCAGCTTCCCTTAAATAAGAATAAATTCTTTGCTTTATCTCATTAATTCAAAATCAAAATAACCTTTTCTCACTCCTAAGGTTTTATATGTCTTTGCATAGCGCTGTATGCGTGATAAAAATATTTACCAACTAAACAAACAACTTCATGGTTTTGCAATGAAAATTAAACAATAAAAGATAAGAAGGTTGCTTTATTTTCATATTCAATTTTATTTATTCTAGTGGAGTGACGGATACATAAAAGGGACTTGGTTTCAATAGATGAAGTTTATTCATAGATTGAGTCTTTACTGACATTTCTTGGTGGAAATTGAAGCGTATGATTCTAAACACACAGACCAATTCTAAAAAGAATAAGTACTAACAACTAAAAAGGTTTTGAATTGAAGAATTATGGAAAAAGCAATAAATTCCAAATAATAAAAATATTTACAAACCAAAAAGCGGTAAAACGATTAGAAACTAATTATCGAAAGATATAACATACCGCAAGTATAATGTTGTGTTATGATAACAGGTAAAAAGCTGTTCATAAGTTTTTTAGATGGCACTGATGCTGGTTCATTCAAAATATAACCATCGGCAGAACGACGCTGGGATCCAAGAAGCACATGTAATCCGCTGGAAGTTATAAATCATAAGTTAACCAAATCAATAGATAAAAACAGGAGTATAATTTTTTTTTTTTTTTGTTGAGTTCAGAATGTTAATATCTTTAGCATCAGCTATCGAAAATCCTTTTATCGCTTTAAATACTAACCAAATCTGGAAAACAAATAATGCATCCACGGTCCCGATTATAATGGGAAGCTAATAGAGTTAACTTCAATTGTCTATAAAGTAAAGTAGAATTTTACAGATGAAAATGTGTATATTTATATGAAAATTTGAAGTATCTTTGTTGGTAACCTGTAATTAAACATGTTTGGAATGTATATAGCTTGCCATTGTAATACGGACCCACGAGATTGTAGATAAAAGCAAGAGTGAGATTTGGAGAAGTTACTTTTAACTTTGATTTAACATAAAATAAATCTTTTGATAAAAATTAGCGGTTTTATCTAAGTTCACAAAAAAATAGAGTAAAAAATGCAATACTTACGTAATTAATGACACATAGAAGTCATCTTTGTCAATGACTGCCACATTAGAAGTTGGAGCAGATGATATGTCGTTTCCTAATATTGTTTTAAGATTACGAGCTCTTCTGTCAATATAAAAGAAAATACATGTTTTGTTAATTAATTAACAGGTATGTGTACATATTTGGTTAAATATTTTATGTTAAATACGTAGTTTATTGAATAAAATAAAAAATACATGAAATTCGTATTTTAATAACAATAAACAATACATTGGTAAGGACAACAAGTTTGTACATAGTTGAAAAAGATAAAGTTACATTTACAAAGAGCTTAGGTCTTAGTAGCTAAAACTTCAAATGGATTGATGTTAATATATTGAGTTTACTAAAGATAATTATTGGAATGAACAAAATTCTTCACCACTATTTGGTTCAAAATATAATTTGTATTAAAGCGACAACAAAAAATATTCATAATGAGTTAGTACAGCAAAACGTCACTCACATCTGATGATAATCAAAACCTCTTTAAAACAAACTAATGTAAGCAGTTTTGTTAAATTTATTTGATTATCTATGTTTAAAAATCCCCAATAAGGAAATCGAGTAGAGATAAGTCCACCTCGCAATGTAGTGGTTGGCGCGTTCGCCTACCATGCTACTCGGGTTCAATTCTTGAGAAGGTCCACATGAAATATCGACTAAAAGGGTGGTTCTACACTGCAATATTGAATGTTCCTGATCACCTTACCTTTATGTAACAGATAATCGACATACTCTGCATTTAGTATACTAATCCAGTGCCTTATACACCATTGGGTGTGGACAGCGGTACGATGATGATAAAAGTGAATAATATGTGTGATTTGAGATTTGAGATTTAAGTAGTGATAAAATACTCACAATGGAAGTGGCTAAAAATGGTTGCCTATTATAAATAATGTCACAGCACGTCACTGGTAGACCTACATAAATTTATGTGAAAGTATATAATATTTATATAGTTTTATAAAAGAACTACCTGAGGATGGCATTTGGATCATTGTAATTTGCCGAAGAGCTGTTATCTCTATGTGGGATTCTTAAATACTTGAACATTGTTGAAGCTGTTTCCATAGACGGTGTATAAATGATAAATTCTTCAATAGCCAAGAAAGATGCTTCCCTTGTGTGAATTTCTGAATTATTCCAATCTGGATTGTATGCTGAAGAAAACATATAAAATGAGTGAGATTAAACTACTTGGATATAAAGAATTAAAATTAATAATTACTTTTAAATTTGAAATTAGAATCTTACTCGAGGTATTGCTATCGGCTATTTTCTCTAAATAGATAGCCAATTGAGGAATTGTGAAATTATGTCCACGTTCAATATTTGGAAATAATTCCGTAGCATCTGTAGTATCAATAGCAGCTACCAATGATGTTGGTACACTAAATCCAAACCTAAAACAAAGTCAAATAAATAAAATAAAAAATGTTAAGGTTTGTCATACGATCAACCAAACCTTTTACGAGACCTGACGCATTAAGAAAACTTTTTTTTTCATATGTACGTAGTGTCTTAGAGTTTGGTTTGGAATATTTATAAGAATAGCATAGAACATATTAAAAACTGTTTTCTTAGAAAATGAGATTTTTAAAAAAATGTTTTGTTTTAAAGTCGGACTGAGTCCGCTAATTTTCATAAAATTAAAAATCTCGCAACTCGGCGTATCATGTTAAATATGAGCTATCTCTATAAAATTGTTCATAAATTGATCGATATCCCAGAAATTGTTAGAAGCATTTCATATCGAGTCCCTGTTCGTAGAACTCGTCATTCTGTACATTCCGAGCTCACAGACTAATTATATGAAGAATACAGACTACCTATAATGACAGTTTCAGTGACATCGACATATTGCACTGTAAATACTATAGTTTTATCAGATCTGTTAGAAACATTTTAAATTTACCCCCTGCTTAACTTTTAACTTTTACTTTTACATACATTTACTACCTGTATCTAATGAATTATTGTTGGTTGTGATTTTTTTTAGTAATAAATATAAATGTTCATGGAAGCAGATAGAGAGGGGAGGAAGGTAGAGTTGGAACTATACCATTTTTTCTTCCTTTTTTTTATTTTTAAAAATATATATATATTTTTGCTTTTTTAATATTGAATTTTTTTCCTCTCTCCTTCTGTATTCATAATAAATTAATTTTCAATCTGTAATTGGTCTTACTTTTTTTATTGTTTTGTTGTACCTTGATTTTGTTAAAAAGACTGTATGATTTCCATAATAAATAAATGAAAAATAAATTTAAAAAAAAAAATTTGCAGTTAAATTTGTCCCAATTTAGTAAATGAGGCATACCTAGCTAGTTCAATGGCAGGTTCAATAAGCTGATTCCATGGCATTCTTCCAAAACTGTCATGGATAAATGCCATACCTTTGACTAGTTGAGGTATTTTCGACGGAGCCATGGCTCTAGAAAAATCCACAATAATAGGAGGGGGAGGATTGTTACCGACTGATCTTGAGTTTTTGTATTGGTACATCATAATTACACCTCCACTGAAAGAACAAATCAGGATTAAGAACATACGTAAACAATATTACTATTTGTTTGATTTATAATAAAAACCTTTTCTAGATATTTTGAAAAGCATGCGAGCTATTTTCAAAGTCGTGTGTATAAATTTAACAAAATTTGTAAGGAACAAAATTATTTTAATAACACACATCTATCCGATTCTCACAAAAATATCATGAATGATGAATTTATTAACATTAAATGCATTTATTATTAAATTAATAATGTGATAAATATGCCCAAAATAATCAGAAAAATACGATATCAATGATTTCTAAATCTTTATTAGGTGCTTACCAATGAAATTGCAGTTTTTGCAAAGTGTATTTTCATAAATTTAAAAATGGACAAATAAGCAAGTTGAAAATTCACATACATTTTTAATACGAGTTTCATCGTCGTGGTTATTAGCGGTGTAGATGGCACATAACAAACACTGCACATTTTTGGATAAATCAGGTTTGTTCTGAAAAGTTTGACCTCAACAAAGAACCCCATGGAAGACATGAGACTAAAGTTGAATATTGAAAGTGGAAGCAGATTTATCAAAAACTATGACTGAGCACTAGCAGCAGCTTTCAACGTGAATGACAAAACATCATTAAGTTATTTCCATAAAGTAGGCAAAATAAAGCATACGAAGTATAAAATAAAGCACGAGAAGTGGGTACCCTATGAGCTGAATAAACGTCAGTTGTAAGCTAGTCAGGCAAGTTGATTTGCTTTGCTGAGACGACATAATAATGAGGGAATTCTGAGCCGGATCGTTACTTGCAGTTGTAAAATGGATCCTTGTATTAGAACTGTAAGCGTTCATCATGGTGGTTAAATAAACAGGCTCCAGCCAAACAATGATCAGCCAAAAGAAGCGTATGGTGACTGTATGGAGATCCTATGTCGGCATTATACATTACATTGGCTCAAGTGTAACTCCAGACTTATATTGTCAAGAATTGCAGACAGTGACGGAGAAGCTCACAGTAAAACAACCGAAGCTGGTCAATCGCTCATCGCCACTGGACAACGCCTGGCAGCATACTTCACGGCAGATAGTTTCTAAGTTGCAAGAGCTGAAGCTGGAGACTCCATCATCCACCATACTCGCCGGACCTTCTTTTAAGTGAGTGCTATTTTTTTTCAAAATTTGAATAACTGTTTACAAGATAAAAAAATTAACTCCGAAGAGTCGGTAAAAATTACCTTCCTAACATTTGTCGATTCCCACCCACAGGACTTATTCAGCAAAGTCATAAATCAACTACCATTAAAATGACAAAAGTGTACATATAATACGGGACAATATTTAGATATTTCAATCTAGTACAAAAAAATAGCTTAACTTTTCTATTCAAAAAGGCAATTTCACAGTAGTCACATCTAATGTACCTTATTGAAGCTGTGATTTAACAGCTTTTTAAAAAAATATTGCAAGTGTAATTATATATTCAATTAAAACATACGCATCAAGCCCAGTAGTGTGCTGATTTATAACAGATAAACAAAAAGCGGCTGCTATGGCTGCATCAACTGCATTTCCACCAGTTTTAAGAATGTCTGTACCAATCCTCGAACACTCATGACTATCTGTGGCGACAGATCCGTGCGGTGCAATCTACAGAATAAGAAAAAGTTTATTTAAAGAGGAATTTATTTTGGTAACCAATGAATGTTACAATAAAATAATGTACAAAGTTATTTTCTCTAAACTGGCTCAGTAATTTGAGAAGCAATATAGACAAAAAAGACTTAATAAATCCACAGTTAAATTATAAGTTGATTAAAAAAAAATTGCAAGTACTTAACAACTTATATAGTAAAATAATGAGTTCAGGTTTTGAAAATTCTTAAGAAAATTTCCATCAAATTGTAAATTTCATATTATGTATCTGTAGAATATTGCTATAAAATACATAGTACTTAAAACAAGTTAGTCATTCATCCTAAGGTTAATATCATCGTTGCACATCAAATATGGGCCATGTGACTCACATTCTGAGAAAAACGATTTTAACCAAAAAACTAAACCGAAAATGCAACTTATGTGTGTGGATGAAGTAGGAAAAATACAGTGTTTTTCAATAAAGTAATATATTTATTTAAAATATTAATTACTTTATGCCAAAAAGTCGTATTTTGATGATTTTCTCAGAATGTGCTCCGAGTCACATGGCCCATATTTGATGTGCAACGACGATATATTATTTTAATATAATAATTTGGCCTAAGAAGGTACCTCTCTAATAAATGATTTATTATGGCATTGGTAACACTCCACTCCACTAAAATTTTAATATAAATCAAAAGCAAATAAAGACTACTATGTGGAACAATAACAAAAAATAAATCATTAAAATACCCAAATCGAAATTCATTTTAATATGTAAACAATAAAATCAACTGACCTCAAAGTCTCCATAGTAAATTTGTGTGGCTAAAGCAACTGTAACAGCTATTGATAGAACAGCAAATGATGCAATTATCAACCGTATTCCTCCAAATTTTCGAGAAAATCCGGAAGAATCACTCGGTCGCAAAGGAATATCCTCTCGCAACTCCCCTGGAAATAAAGATAAGCAACAAAAACAAAGAAATTAATTGAGATAAAAATCAGTAAATTAATGCTTTGTGGTGTGACAAGAAAAAGGAACTGGAGTTGAAGTATTTTATATGAAAATGAATAGATATTTTTCAAAGGCCACGATGCATTTCTTATAAATATTATGTTTGCTAAAACACGATATTTTCTGTCCATAAGAAATCCCGCCCAAGCTGTGTCATTTGTTGCACAGCACACAGATTAGATATATTTATACAGAAGAGTGAATGTGAGGTTAGTATAATATATTATAACCTAGCTAAAAACTTTATTTGAAACTTTTTTGTAGTGCCCAATGGTAAAGCAAAGTCAACGCTATAAGATATAAGGTGGTATGAGAAAATAATATTTAAATAAAGAACTTACCCGGATTTGCTGGTTCATCAGTTGACATAATTCAAAGATTATTTTGGCTTTGACTGTTAAAAACGGATTTCAAAACAATTTAACACGTTAAATACTACAGCGTACTTGTCAATTACTCATTTTAACTAAATAACAACCAATGCAGGGGAAATCAGAAACTGTAAACGTTGTACAGCTACAACACAAATAAAAATATGTCAAACTTGAAAACTTCAAACTTCAAAAACAAAAAACAATGTGTGACGTTTTCATCTACGAGACAGAATACGTGTAGTCAACGGGGCCGTATTAACTGTTCGATGATCTACTTTCATAAATTTGAACTATAAGTAAAAAAGTTGGTATCAAAGTACTATCTTCATTTTTCTTAGAGTTCCGTTATAAAAGATTTTTTATGTGGAACTATTACTTTCGCATTTCGTTCAAAAAACCGTGTGGTGTACCGTTTGATAATACATAGTTTTATGAATAAAACTTTCATAGTTCACAGACGTGGAAAATAACAATATTTCGACCTAACGCCCATTTCGAAGCAGACCTTCCTCAACTCAATTTCCTTTTTTAAGATTTTTGCCCGATCAAGTTGATAACACTCGTCTAGGATTCTGGATCTATTTCTCGCATATAACTATATTCTTCTTCGCCCTGTTACAGAATTTCAAAAAGTAAAACAAAGGTACATAAAACGTGTTGTTTCAGTGGCCGTCTTACTAAATCTTGGTTTTTAAAAATACATTAAAATACGCATTGACATATATTATGACAGTTTTTAGAAATGGTGACACTTAACTCATGCCAAAACGCTCAGTCATGCCCAACGCGTATTTAGTCGTTCTTCGACCGCCAGCCAGGCGTGACGTTCAAAATCGAAACCAAAATGCCTGCTTGTATTATGAAAGTGTGTTAAAACCTTTCGGATAAATATGTACGAGTAAAAAGGATTGTGTAACTTTTAATTGTTAAATATTTGTTCATGAGTGATTAACAAAGCTTGAAATAATTAATATTCAAATATTTATAAATATTATTTTTTGTAAACGTCAAACTATGCCTAGCGGCACAATTGCAAAGCTGTTCTTAGTTACAGGGATGCACTGATAGGAATATGCTTTTAAAATATAATGGAAGTGAGTTGATTTAATATATTTTTTGCATTCTCTAAAATACAACAAAAAGAAAAAAATGGGTCGAAATTATCCGGAATTTAAGGAAATAATCTGATTAAAAACGAATGTTGATAAGGTTAAAATAAAAACGTTTTTATGTACCAAAAATGAGTTTCCCTTAATTTTTGGTAGAATATGCATGACCGTTAAATACATCCCTAGTATAAACAAACTTAGGAACTATGGGTACGTTTTCGTGTCACTACTTATTAAAATATTTTACTAAATAGGGCGCGTCTATGTATTAACATGTCAATGAAAATACGCTACACTACACTACACAATACAAGAAAATAAAAATATTTAGAAATCAAACAGCGTACAAAATGTGAAGGTAGTCTCGCCGACATTGTGTCAGGACCAAAGTTAGAACCCCGCTTTACCATATAACTTGTTTCCCATTTTCTAACACTGTTATTTATGGCTGAACGAAAATGGCTCCAAAATTGAAATATTTGGTTACAACATGGAAACGCAAGTATTAGATAAATAAACGTTCAAATGAGGCCACTTATTCGATTCCTCTATTTAAAATGACAACTTATTAAGTAATGATTTTGATAAAATTATAAATAAAGTTATCAATAAAACTTCTTGGTTTAATTTTACGTTTTTATTAGTTTGACCAACAAGCACTTTCGCCTAAGTAGGCATCTTCAAGACTGGTAAATTCAGACGGTTAAAATACTTATTTGATCTTTTTATCTCCAAAATATGTTCAAATTAAAATTAAAATTAATTTTTTTTCAAATTCAAATTTATTAATTCACAAAGTAACATAACAAATAACAAAGGATTTAAGACGTTCAATAGGAACTTTATATCAAACCAAGAACCCTTGAGCAATGGTTCGACATTATTAAGGTATAATACTCGCTAATAGCAAGAGTATTTGCCTCTTAAACATAGTTTCCCTAATATGAAAGATGTCGATCTCCAATGTGATAATGTTCAGCTGCTTGACTACTCTTCCAATCGGCATGACCAGAGGCAGGTTGGTTCTGGAAACCGGGAGGTAAAACAGTCTATGCTGACGCTGTCGGAGATAGCCATCAGGAACATAAAAATTGATACTCTCTAAAATGGCCGAGTTATCGATAAAATCCCTTAACAGTCTGAAAAAATGGGTCAGTGTAGACCCATCTCTTCTAAGTTGTAAACTATTGGTCCCAAGCATACCTAAGAGAAACCCAGTGGGATAGAGCCACGGATAACTACCATACTCCCTCATGTAGAGATACCTCAGAATTTTTTTCTGAACCTTCTCCAACATGATGGAGTATCTCGCTTCGTGCGGACTCCATATCACCAATGCACTCTCAAGCCTCGAGCGAACCAACAAGTTGTACAAAATTCTGAGTGTACGAGGATTCTCAAAAACCCTTCCAGTTCGGAGAATAAAACCTAACATCTTTAGTGCAAGGTCACATGTTCTCTCGATGTGAGCATGAAAAGTCAATCTGCTTTCATAGATTTCCCCAAGATCCTTAATTGTTGAAACACGGATGAGTTGGTGGCTACCCATTGCGTATCTGTGATAAACAGTGCGAAAGATAAAATTACGCATTTTGAAATATTAAAATGCATTTGATTGATATTACTCCAATCTAGGATATTAGAAGTAATATAAAAGCTGTAAACGTTGTAAACAATTTACCAGTCTCGAAGATGCCTACTTAGGCGAAAGCGCTCGTTGGTCAAACTAATAAAAAAGTAATACTAAACCAAGAAGGTTTATTAATAACTTCATTTATAATTTTATAAAAATCATTAACTATGCAGTTTTATCAAGAAATATCAACAAAAACATGAACTTATTAGGTAGGTACTTATATCGTATATCATGACGGTGGATACTAGGCATTGAAATTATATGATTTACGAATTTACGACATTAACGAGTATAATAATGGTGAGCTAAAAACAACAATTAATTTTATTTAAGTTCCATGTAAAACAAGCATCATAATAAATTTATGATCCAAGATACGAATTTTTTTCTTTTATATAAAAGTACGTTCCTTTAAAGTCGTAATTTTTCAACAACACATCCATCTAATTAGGATTTCAAAGAAAATCGACACTAAACTTCTTTTCGATATAACTGGTATATTTTCCTTTAAAATTTAAGATCAAAGATTTTCATCTCAAAGATTTGCGCATTGAAAACATAATATTATATTATCGAATTCGGTTCCTGTGCGTGTGTCCCTGGGTATAAATAACGATATATTAATTATACTGTGTTTCTGGAATTAGAGATATTTTATATATTTTAATGGGAAGTTAAAATTTATCTTCAAGGTAAAATTAAGTTTGCTGTATGAAAGATATAATATCTTTATATTTTTCAAAAACATATTTAATTACGGGTTACTGACGAAGATACGTTGATTTTTCGTATAAATATACATATTTTCGTACATTTTAAATTTTTTTTTTTTTTTTTCATTGAAAATATAATTGTTGTTAATAAAATAAGTATAAAATTACAAATGTTTTGTACATACATACTTACTAAGTACCTACTTATTTACTTTACGAATTATCAGTTGTTCTCAACATCCTTGATTTTTGTATTTTCGAAGTACACGTATGTATATCATTGATGAGCTACCAATTAGTGAACGAATTTCCTGGATCCTTCCGACATTTGAAATACCAAACCCAATTATTGAATAATTTCTACGTATACAATAAGTTTGGTAGTATTTTCTTAGTACGAAGAATAAAGCGGGTGTTGGTGGGTGACGCACTTTCCGTTTCCTCAACTATTATATTCGTTGAGTGAACCTTCACGTTTTTTCAACCAATTAAAAAAAAAATACTGCTTAGCAAAATTTATCCTTAGCGATATTAACCGAAACGATGCTTATTTTTTTATTTATTTATTTACGAACTTATTCAGTCCATTCAACAACGGTAAGCACATTTCCTTATAATACATACAGGTACAATTGAAATAAAATACAACTAAAAAAAATAAAGCTAGGAGAAAAAATAAATAATAATTATTACTTAAATTAATTTAACAACATATTAGGTTAACTTCGCTGATATTTTAAATATGTATTTTGAATTATATTGGATTGCAAAATCACATAAAGTGATTAACAACTTAGGTATTGGAAAAGCGATCAAGAAACCCTAGGAAATTTGTTTTCTTCCGGTTAATCATGCTGTTAAAGAACGTTATTGTATTTAAGCTCCTTGCGATAGCTAGTAGGTACTTACTTGGCTATTTACATGGTAATGCATTTTTATTTATATATAAAGTGTTTAATAATTTGATGCCACTTAATAAAAAAATACAAATACAAAATAGCTCAAAGCGTTAAGACTGTTTGATGAGATGCCTAAAAGTATGAAAAATAAAATGAAACTGTTTAGAAAGGTGTTATGTTTACTGTAATAATGTAGTATTGTAAAAAAAGTATAATATAGTAATTAAAATAATTATAAATATAGGTTAATACACATATAATATTAAATAAATAAACTGTTAATGATTGATAAATAAACTGTCAATGTCAGATGTTTAAGAAAAAATAAAAATTTGGTGCTACATAGGCGGTGGCTTATAAAAATATAATTTATATCCAAAAATTCATACCACGAGTAAAATAAAAAAATATTGTTCTAATTTTGTAGACCTAGGAAGTTACCAAGATTGACATTTATTGCAACAAATGTCAATCTCCTTAGGGGGTGGAATTCAGCCTTGTCCACAAACATTTGGACATACATGAAATATTGTTGGCTGGTATGAGGAAGAAGTACATTTTTTTCCGAATAGCGAGTTATTTACAACTCGTTAAAAATATCCCCTAAATTAAAATATTTGGGTAAATTATAAAAACGAATCATAAAACAGAACATAAAGTCATTAAAAAAAAATTATTTACAGGCTTCAACTAGATAGTAAAATAATTCAGCCAGATGAATTTCACCCAAATCAATAAAGGTTTCCACAAAAGTCAGAAGATAAGAGAGTTTAAAAAATATGGATGTTCAAACATAGGCGAATTGTGAATGTTACAGTGTGGAAAGTGATTACTTAAACCAACAAATGACTGGCTATAAGCCCTGTAAATGCCTAGACTTACATATACCCGTCTCAAAAACGGTTTCCCTCTGTGTTCTAATAAAAAAAAAATTAAGGTTAAAGTCTTTGAAATGAGTAAGGATTAATTCATTTTTATTTGAAATGCCTAAGAAATATACAAAAGAAGGTAGGTACAGTGCGTTTGAATGTTTAATAAGCCTATGCTTAATTAGTTAGTGCCTGTCGGTGAATCAAGTAAACATACAATTTTTGCTAGTTTAAGCACGCGCATTTTAATGATTTATATTAAAACTTTTAGTAACACACACATGCAAAGTTTATGAGAAACTTGGCTAGACTGCACTTAAAGTGAAAAGTCCCCCGACTTTCCCATCTGAGACATTGTTTCAATTTTCAATGGTACTGGATATTAGACATTTTTTAAAAAGAGTTATCGACACATTTCTGGTCACACGGTTACAAGAGAAGCTCCCAGCAGAAAGCTCGTTCGAGGTTTTCCTGTAATTTCAATTATTTAATACCAAAATCACGTACGGCTTTTGTTCGGAGAAATTGATCTTTTGTGGCCCCAAGAGTGTTCAATGTCCTGGAAGAACATATTAAATTTACAAGCGTACAAGTTTGGATTTCGTCTAAGAGAAGAGACCAGTGCAGGTGGCTGCTGCGTGGCATTGCATAGATTTATATACAGTATTGTTAAGCGTGATGTCCAGATATTTATTAAAATTTATGTTTATGTAATAATTTTTATTTGTAGTATTCTTTTTACCTTTATTTGTAGCATGCTTCCACTTTCTATTATGTTGTATACCAACTCAACACAGGGCTCTTGGCCGTGTAGAGTTAGGGATACGTTATTATTTTTTTGTTATATGTATCTTTTTATGAATAAAAATAATATCATTTGTTTGTTAAATCTTAATTATTATTACATATTTTTTAATGTATTTTGAATTAGGTACAGCAATAGGTGTGGTGCGACTGATCTATCATGTAATTTGTCTTTTACGGCATTTATATTTTCTTTCGTTGATGTTATATCAACCGCATATTTTAATACATGTAAACAATATGCCTGTATTTTGATATTCTTTTCGAAACCGAAATAGGTAGGCATCTTAGGATTATTTCTTCATAAACAAATGCCTTAATTTCGTGTCATAAAATACTGCCAAAATCAATCGGAGTTATTACGAGCGTGACGTAACTTCCGTAAATTGACGACGATATGTTGTTTTTTCCGAGGCTTTATAATATTATTATGTTGGTACCTATACTGTGTTATTAACGTAGCTTAATCCCTAAACAAAATTCAAAAATAAAGTACAATATATTTTTTGCTTTTGTTGAATAGGTTTAATATAATAAATATTATAATTTTATAAAGCGCAATATTAAAATTAAATTTAATAAATTCATTTTGAAATGAAAGAAGGCACATGTTATGTAAACCTATCAACAATGTACACAGATTCCTCTGTACATAATAAATAAATAAATAAAAAAATAGTGATAATACTATTGAATGAAATTAAATTTGGGATGCGGTAAAAAACAAATAATTAAAGAATTAGATATTATTATTCAAATTAAAGTAATAATATGAATAAACCCGACGAATTTAACCTAAAATATCTTGCCGGCAATCCCCAATTCGATAAAGTTATATAACTCCTAATTATTATTTTCAGGAATAATGATCTAATGATGGTAATGCTTTCTAAAGTGTAAAAATTATAAAAAATCTATAGATCAACCGTGATCAAACTCATTAACAACAGGTCATTGCGACGTGAATTTCAGAAACAATATTTAAAATGCCATTTCTAGATCTGCCGCGTTGTTTTAAAGTCAATATTTTCCCGGTTTTCCTAACTTTTCAACGGTAAGTCGTAGCGACGTAAAATTGAGAAACAAATTTGAAATGTCATTTTTAAATCGACCGAGGTGTTTTCAACCCGAATTCTGCTCGGGCTTCTCAAAATAAACCCACTAACGGCAAGTCTTAGCGACGGGAAATTACAGAATTTACCAACTCTTATATGAAATTACATAGTTTACAAAATTAAAATAACAAGATAATATTTTTTTACAGCAAAGCAAGATTAAATTTGTAGTTTTTTTTTATTTAATATTTCCAAATAGTTTTGGGAAAAACTTTTTTAAAGACGAGCATATCGTGAGCATACAAGATAAATTGACCAAGTAACAAAATCAATTATGTTCAGGGGAGCCATTTTAGTGTTTTTTTTTTAGAGTTCAGTTGCTTCTCAGAGATCAGGTTTTATTAAGTAGGTGGTTGGTAATTTTACATTATATGAACGGTACTTTCAACTTTAATGTACAGTGCTAACATATTTTAAAAGCATTATCACTTTTAAATAAAAAAAGCAATTGAAAAACATAGTCAATTTTACCTGTAAAATTTGTCAGATAATCATTTTTGTTTCGTTCATTGAGGGAGGTAGTATTTTATTTTATTTTATTTTATAACTGTAAATTGTATTTTAAGGATTTTTTATTTTAATAATCCTTTTTTAAATATTTATAAAGGTTAAATAAACACAGAAATACAACACAAATTAAAAATAACAAATAATTAAGAAGTGTTACGTAATAATCTAAAGAATAAATTTTATTAATTAACTTTTTATAAAAAAACCGGATCTGTCAAATACAAAACGTATATTAACTTACTAACTACTGACTACTAACTCTAACTAGCTATTCACTGGTGACATCACCTACAAGTAAAATTGACTAACTGTTACTTGGTCAATTCTTTGGAACTTAAATTTACTAATAAAAGTGACTATATGTGTTGGTCAGTTTTACTTGTCAAAAATCTGTGAGCTTCTATCAAATGGTCACATATTTTGCAAATTAAATTCTTTTTAGAGTGTCGGATCGACTTGGCATTTTTACTAGTCAAGCATTATGCTAATACAATGTCATAAAGTCAATAATCTCAATTTCGTCATTTTTGCAAATGGTCACTTTTACTTGTATAACCACGATATAACTATTTATTAAAATTAAGCATATACTTTAACGCCTAAGTTTGATCCGAGACAGCACACCGCCCTTTAATTGTATGTATAGCCTACATAGGGAAAGCAATGACAATGGAACCCACCTTGGACATTTGCAGCATCCAAAATAATGGTTATGGGTGAGACAATGTTTAAACATAAAGCTACATGGAACTCCTCGGATGGCCAAACCCATAACAATATAGATCACAGACTAATTGATGCTAGATACTGTTCGGATCTCATGGATACTTGTAGTTATAGAGGTGCGAATATAGATTCAGACCACTGTCTGGTGAATGAGCCTGACTATATCCAAAGTAAGGATCGATAAAGATCTCTCGCTAGCATATCCCATGTTCAATTTAGCCTTGGAAAAGGTGATCAGAGACTCGAATAGAAACCAGGGGCTATATTTTCTTCAAGTCAGTTTAGCTGTTCGCCTAAGCGGACGATATTGACAGCATCGGAAGATCTCTTCAAGCCACCCGCGAAGCGTTCGTAGCGCATGAACTAAGTACAAGGAAAAAGGGACTCATCATTCATGAGGCAAAACAAAATTGATGATTGCCGCCCTTCACAGCGGGAAACTACGAATTTGAGGTGATCTTTACATTCCAAGGTTCCACAGTCACCAGTAACAACAGTACACAGGAAGAATTCAGGAGGAGAATAATGGCTGCCAACCGTTGCTACTACGCGCTTCAAAAACAATTACGGTCTAAACTAGTACGAAAAAATACTAAAATAATACTGTACAAAACTCTGATTCAACCAATCCTGACATGTGCTTCCAAAACTATGACAAAGCATATTGAGGGAACCATTGCAGCTTTCGAAAGAAGAATCCTCAGAGTTATCTATGGCCCTGTGAGAGAAAACAACCATTGGCGTCGTCACTACAATAGAGAGCTATACGATATCTACTGAGTGCCCGATGTAATCAACTCCATCAAGGTGGGACGCTCGAGGTGGGCTGGCCATATAATTATAATTGACGACGAAAACCTCATAAAACGCCTAACTCTCTATATGCCACAAGGACGACGAAGACCAGGAAGGCCCGAAATGCGATAGATGGTCTGCATCAGCGCAGATATGACAATGTTGGAAGTGAGGAACTGGAGAGGAAGGGCAGCAGACCGGCAAGATTGGAGGAGACTCCTGGATTCAGCCAAGGCCCACCCAGGGCTGTCGAGCATATGATAATGATGATGACAAAACTATTTATAGGCATATTTACAATTTCACTTTTAACAAATTTATCCAGAAACAGAGTAAAAATGATGATATGATATATGGGTACATATAATATCACCTTAATCGAATAAACAATTATTCTCTTAATTATAAATTCAAAGCTAAAATAGCATTTAAATTGACATGAATTTTTTTTTTTTATTCAACTAAAGTAATGCTATTTGTTCAAAGTACATTAATTTAAAAAAATCTAATCCATATTTTTAAAAAGCCCTGTGCTTATATTTTTTGGAAATTGGTACTCTAAATCCCTGTGGCAATCGATTAAACTGTTTGCAAGGTCTTTGTACCAAACTTCACTGACTTCACAGGTAACCTTTATAAAACCTAACTTATTAACTTAATCATATATAAAATACGATACTATGTAAATGTCCAAGAATGTAATAATCGAGAGAAAATTGAAAAATAAATGACAATTTTATTTCCCTTACAGGTATATATTTTTTGGATAATTTAATAAACGGTAAAAAAACAAACTGAATTTTCAGACGATAAAATCCTTAACAACCCTTAAGATTTATTTAAACGATGTAATATTTTCATTAAACAATTCAAATTAAATTATATCTACGAGAAGATCATTTTTTTTATTGCTTTTCAGGCGTTTGCGTTTGGTGTAAATTGCGAGCGGTACTATTTCAGGTTCGATTCCCGGTTTTTTGGTAATTTTCTCAGGCCAGTATATTCTGTTTCAAAGATTGCTTCTGTAATTGGGTCTGACTGTTAGCATGGAAAATAACAAATGAGTTTTTTGTTTAATAATTGTAGTTTTTTATAGAGCTAGACAAATGAAAGGACCAAATTCATGAATACAGTAAAACGTATAATAATAAGTAAACATGTTATATATTACGTTTACACGTTCATATTTGGTATTTATGATGTCATTTTGTCACGTCGTCAGTCGTCACGTGTAATGTATTCATATATATAGTATAAAAAGCCGAGTAAATGTCACAGAAAAATAATTTAACAAGATTAAACCTAGTGTCGTATTAAGGAAGCCAAAAAAGCTAAAAGCTTTATATATAGCGAAATTCGTTCAGTGGCTCGTTCAGTTGACAATATACCGTCCATAAAAGTTCAGAGTGTTCCAACTATTAGAAAATTTGTTATTTATATACAAGTGTCACCAGTAAAGTTGTCAAAATGGTGTATAATTTCAAAGTGTTTAAAAAGTGCTCTCCAAATGGAAAACTCACCCTTTACTTAGGAAAGAGGGATTTTGTAGATTACATCTCGGCTGTGGAGCCTATTGGTGGGTTCATGTACTAATAAATTACCGATCAACTGAAAAAAACAACTTGTTCTTCCAATGTTTTTCCCTTGGGTAAAAACCAATAAGATAAGGCCTACCGGAAGTTTTTCTATTTATGAAGTTATCGATATAAACATGATTTGTTTAAGACCTTTGAAAGCATTTATAAAGTTATTGTGTTCAGAATTCGACAATCAAATAAGACATTGAATTATTTTAATCAATTATGATTCAAGTCGAAAAATTAAGCCGGAGAGCGTAAAACTAACTTATACTACAGAACGTAATTAAATGAAAGCGTGTCTGGAAGTTGAAGTCTTAGTCTGGGTTTATGTTCCTTATTAAATGAACGTTTTGAATGTGAGGCGAATAGAAAAATTATTACATAATCTAATTTTAATATTTTTTCTGTTTGCTTCTCAAAATAAAACACAATTCACTTTATCATGTTCCCTTTTCATGGTAATTAAAATAATAAACCTAATTCACTTAATTATGTGTGCCATTCATGATGGTAAAAGTAATAAATTTTATTATTTTTCTTAATCATGAGCTTTGAGATGGATTTAACTTTTCTTTTTGTGTGGGAGATTTCCTGAAAAGCGGTATGTTTCTTTTCCTTCAAATAAACGTGTCTAATCATTTAAACAGCGCTTTATTTTCATACAAAGGAATAAAAAAACAGAAGTTAGATTTATTAGCAATATTCATCTTGTTTTAATAATATGTAGATGGATACTTATTGTCTTTATTAATCGATGTTTTCAATCGTTGTTTTATTTTATTGTCAGACAATCCATCTTGGAACAGAAAAATAAGTTTACCTCTAAAATCCATCATCAGAACAGAAAATTTTCCACAATCGATCCGAAATAGGGCAAAACTATTTACCTGTTCCTTCAACTTTTGTGGGTCAATTTAAGATCATCATTCAAGTGCCAGTATAAGGACTTTGAAATAGTGCACCATTTTCGAAACTTATTTTATCTCAACCTTGTAAGGAATCAAACACCAGACTTCATGGATAGTAGGCAAACGCCATAATCACTAATCCACGAGGCCTAATCACTGATATTGTGGAACTGAGCCAAATTTTTGAGTCGCCTACCGATCCAAACATTCATTATTTTTAAATGTATTTTTTTTCAATTATAAGCTAAAAAAAAGAGATATGACACTTCTTAGAGAAACTATAAATAATTATAGAAAAAAACCCAGTATCTCAATTGTTTCGAAAACATAAAACCTGTGTGATCATATCTACAAATATGGTTATCAAATTTGTTTCCCATGGATAAAAATAATATAAAGAATAATCGAGAAATAGAAAAACAGTTGTAGCTTAAAAGAGAGAAAAAATCTACAGTTTAATGGATTTCTAAATGATTCAATGGAATTGCATAATATATAGATTACTATCATTAACAAATTTTCTGATTCCTTACTTCAAATGTCTGTCAACCAAATCTTAATTCTCTTTTTCAGTACTGTTGGTTTATGAGAAATCCAAACACACGGTATCTGGTTATATAGTTTAGGTCCGTTATATAGAAATTATTTTTGGAATACCGCTACACGTGCTGTAGGAATCACTAAATCGGTTCTCACTGTACTCCTGGAAATATATACACAATTGTATCGGCAGGTATTAGGTAGATAGGTAAATAAATGGTTACACGAGAAAGAAAAGAAAACAAAAAAATGGCCCCAGACACACCCTCAGTAAAACATATTAAAAAAATATTGTGGGAACCAATAATTATTCACATTTTTCTTCTTAAAAGTTCTGAAACAATGAGAAGCCCCTAGTAAGAATTAGGTACTTACTTGTGAATTATTTGAGCACCTCATGTAAGTTCTAAAAATATTTATGTACCCAACTGATTGGTATTATTTGAGAAATTTGAATCATTTTAAAGAAAATAAACACATAATTACCTTTTTAATACTGTAATATGGAAGTTAGGCATTAACAATCTTGATCTAGAAACCTGAATCCGGTATTTCTTTACAGAAATTTAGATGTGTATAAAATATTTTAAGCTAAAGTAAAAATAATTTTTATACATACTTTCAACGAAAAAACATTTTGAAATGGCAACCATTTCACACTATTTTCTTTCCTTGACCCACTTTTTGCATTTTTTGAGAAGGTGTGAGGGGTTCAACTTTTCATACCCGTCATATTATCAAGGATGGTAGCGCTAGATATCTGATATTTTGAGCAGGTCGGAAAATTTAAGTGAATGATCATTTCTAAACAAAAGTCTTTACGTTTGTAATGGTGTCGCTTAAACCATCACAATATTTAAAAGTTCAAAGTTTTTAAGATAGACGTAAATACTACACAATTCGTTTTATAATTTGGTGACTACAAATATAATGAATTAAAGATTAGCCGAAAGGGCTATTTGTTTTGTTTGAGTATAAAAAAACCTACATTGTACTACACGCTACAGCTAACAGTTTATAACCCATTTTTTATAAAAACTAAATTACATGATGAAATTTTGTATTCCTTTGGAAATAATTCGAAAAAACTATACTCAATTGATTGATTCTGTTCGTTAAGGCATTATGTATATGAATTCAATGTCCGCTTCCTAGTTGGAACATATGATGGTGTTCCCAGGCTTCTCGGCCGGGTTTCAAATCACGTGCATGTTTCCGCGTTAGGTTCGCGTCCTGTATCCAAACCTACCTACTTGAATTGTTTAATTCATGCGTATATCTTATACTTGAATATTGCACTAAAAACTTAATTTCAAAAATCAACAGATGCCAACTATGTAGGTGGGTAGTGAATAAAGCGAAACCACACGTATATTGCCTGCACATGTAGGTTTAAAAAAATGTAGATACGTAAGAAGTTTTACTCTAGGCAGTAGGTGAACGTTATACAATGTGGAAAGTGATCACTAAACAACCAACGTCAGGTCACTGACTGGTTTGACTTTCAAATTTCCTAATAATTTCTTAATTTCTGTTGATATATCGGTATGTTTAAATGAAATCCTAAGAGAGTTTAAATCTCGTATAAGTCTAAAAAGATTAAGGCATGTTAATAATATTCATAAAATATCTTGACTTTATTCTACACTTTACGTGTTCTATAAAATTTTCTATTAAAATATTTTTATTTATCTTAAGATGGCGTTCTTCTGTTGGACGAGGAGTACACCAAGGGCCGTAAAGTCTTCGGCCAGGTCATATGCACATTCCGCTATGGGCGCGAGGAAGATGAGGTCATGGGACTCAACTTCCACAAAGAGTTGTTCCTGGCCTCGGAGCAGCTCTTCCCGCCTCCAGAAAAGAGGACTGAAAATCTTACTAAGTTGCAGGTAGAAATTACATTTATTTATTTACTTTGACATTTATTTTTGTATTATCAATATTACTTTCATATACGAGTAGTCCAATGTTTCTATGAACTGTCGACCTACAGTCTACATAGGGATGTGCTGACTCTCAAATTTACTCCACAAAATGTCGGTTTCAGATTCATAAAATATACATTTTGTCTGAAAATATTGAATGCGCTGTAGGAATAAAAAAATATTTTTACTTTTTTCGAAGACAAAAGGCACTAATATTAATTTATACACGATGCTAGTATTTTGACGTGTGAAAGCAATTAAATTATAAAATTAAAACTGAGTCAAATTGATTTTTTTGAGTTAGTATAACGAAATGTCTCATCTTAAAAGGAAAAATGATAATACTACACTATATATTCAATTCAAGAAATAATAGTGGCACAATGCCTCGGTCATTATGCTAGTGTTATTTTATTATTCTAAAACTAGATGGCACAAGCAAGTGAACTTTTAATCGTGCATTTGTTTTTGCAGATGAATTAGTTGACTGATAGCGTGAGTGTGTTTGTAACTGCTCTCCTGTAAAAATATGACTATTTTGAGTTGTGCCACTTTTATTCCGAAGCATAATATGTTTTACTATCTATGACATATACGGGTTCATTTGGTGACGTTTTATCAACATGCGTAATTGTAATAGGCCCCATGAAAAAACACAAATTTATTATGTTCCTTTGCAAACGTCCTATATTGTCAAATAACGCTGAGAATCGGGTTGTGGTCCCGTGGCTAGTAAGTGTCACGAACTCACGGATCAGAGGTCTAAGGTTCAAACCCTGCTGAATCACAACTTTTAAACTTTTTTATCGAGTTATTTACAATTAGTTGGAAATTGACCCCAAAATTGAAATATTTATCTTGATCTTGGCCTCGTAGAGTAAGGGATACGTTATAATTTTTTGTTTGTAATGCTTATCTTTATGTGAATAAAAAAAAAAAAAAAAAATGTAACTTGCAGATGTTTTTTTCTCAAAAAAAGAAGAACATTTATATTGACTGCTTTTGTTGAAAGCGTACCTTTTTTTTAAAAATATTTTTTATTGATAACAAATAAAAATACAATATTACAACTAAATACAATTTTTTACATTAATCACATACATATATTTACATTAACGTTTCCCATTATGTAAAAGAAATAAACAATTTTTGTGTACATACTGAGGAGTGACGTCTTACAATAGTTTATTTTAATTAATAATATTTTTAGAATAACATAAATAAATTACAAAAAAGATATAAACGATGTTTTCAATCAGTGTTACATAAAGAAGAATATAGATGTAATTTTTCACTTCTTTCTTAAATATATTGTATTCCTGACTGTACTTTTTATTATATTTGTTCATTTCATTAAAGAAAAATATTTCTCTGTAAGTATAATGATGTTGTGCAGTGTGCACCTATGAGTTTTCAGAAAAAAAAAATTCTTAGAATACAAAATACTGCAAACTATTATAACATTTAATACATCATTAAGTATTTTCTTCAATCTTTTTTGTCAGGAGCGCTTGCTGAAGAAATTAGGCCCCAACGCCGTCCCATTCACCTTCACCCTGCCGTCTGGTTCTCCCGGCTCCGTCACCCTACAGCCAGGTATAGAGGACGAAGGAGAGCCGTGTGGAGTTCAGTACTACGTTAAGGTGTTTGTTGGAGAGAGTGAAATCGACAGAACACACAGAAGGTAAAATAAGAACTCTCATTTATAATGATTTTAGTTGTTTGAATTTTTATTTATTTTTTTATTTTATTTTATTTAATAGTATAATTATACATTTTTACAATTTAAAAAAAATTTCACTTGTTATATTTTTACTAAAACTAAAATCTCACCAAGCCACTTTTTGAATAAATGGGTGGAAGAATGGTTAGTTTTAATGTTTTTTCAGTAATAAAGAAAAACGAATATAAAACATATTTATAAGTAACATTAGATATGAATTAGTTTGATAAAAAACGTATTTTTAGTATATACGTATATCTCAACAAAGTTTCACTAAATCATAAGTATTGTAGTCATGACACTGCTTTGAAGAGAAAAACGAATAATTTTTGCATTCGTATTTCCAGCCATATTTATCGTTTCGCTATCATAAATCAGCGATTGTGAGGCTCTACCTTCATCCACATCCACACAAATAACCTTTTGTTTGTACAACTTCATAGCAGGGCGTGGTAGATGGCGTGACCCGCTTCGTAGATCAAAGTTCATACTGCGCCTGCTATAATAGATTGATGATTCCTTTATCATTGATTGATGGAAATCTGAAATTCTGATTTCTCCGCCGTGGAATTGCGTAATAAAACTACAATTCTAGGTCTTAGGTTTTATTGATAAATTCAGATATTCTTATACAATACGTTCGAAATCGAATCAACAAGTCGCAAATTTCTTCAACACAATAATGGAATAATGCATCATAAAATGTTTGTTTAATTCATTTGAACCTTAAATATATTTTTTCATTCTTATAAAAAAAATCGTGTTTATACATGTCATATTATTAACACGCACAATATTATTTGTGTATTCTTCTGATATAGTGCTCCTTTCAAAAAGCATGTTGAACCGGGTTGCTGTCACGGGGTAGTGCAAGGTAATCGGTAAATTGATTAGTAAATAAAAAAAAATGGTACTTAATCATCATCATTATGCCCCTGTCCGCATCCGATGGTTTATAGTTACTCTGCATTGTTACACTAAATGCAGCGTACACCTATCATCTGTTACATGAAGGTAAGGTGATCAGCCTTACGCTTTGGATTCCAGTCCAGAAACATGAAATATTGCAGTGTGGAACCACCTTTCAAATCAGTATTTTACGTCGACCTTCCCGATCTCCACTCGATTTTACTGAGAGTAGCCATCGAGTCGAACCAGACACTCGTCCAAGGCCCCGATTACAATAGAAAGTTAACAGAGTTATCTTCGACTGTCTATAAAGAAAATTCGACATTTGTGTACAAAAATGAGTATATTTGCATGAACATCAAAAGTATCTTCTCCGGTAACCTATAATTAAACATGTTTAAAAGAAAAAAATGTATGCATATTCTGCTTTTTATACAGAAAACTGAATTTTACTTTTTGATAAAATTGAAGATATATGTAAACTTCCCATTGTAATCGGGGCCCAGGATTCTGGTACCATTTCACACAGAGAACTGTACTCTTAGTCCGCCAGGGCACAGAAAAATGGTACTTGAACAAATCAATAATTTATTTATAGTTAAATATTAAGTTCCCTACTTTTATTGATAAAAATATTCTAATGCCGCGTTTTCACATGATTTGTTTAAAGTTTTTTTTTTGGCAGAAGCGGATTCCGATTTTTCTCAAGAATTAAGTAAACTATTTAGTTCTTGAAATACCTTTTTTTATCTCTCAAGCACATTGAATGTTAGAACAAAAAGATAAGCACATTGATGAAAGCTGTTTGTAAGAAGATATGTAATTCAACAATGTTTGATTATGTCCAAATGCTTGCAGACTGGCTGGATTTCCTCCCTAGGGAGTTGTTCATATTTAAATTTATTTCAACAGAGGAATGGAAGAGTTGAGGAAATGTGGATGTTTAAACATGGGCAGAATGGTGAATGTTACACAGTGTGTAAAGTGGCCACTTAAACCAGCCAATTACAGGTCATAAGCCCTGTAAATGCCAAGACCATATTCCCTTCTCAAAAATGTTTTCCCTCTCTGTTGAAATAAATTTAAAGATATGTAATATTTAATTAATCGTTCATTTCAATAATTTATCATTCAGGGATTTAAAAAAAATATATTTGTTCAAAAATTATTAAAGTAAGCCAAAATTAAAAAGAAGATATATTTTTAAGTATTTTACTATTTGGACTATGATTTTTTAAAGTTTTGTAACTTTGAAATTACTCCGCTAGTGACATCACAAGTTCTAGTTGGTGAGTTCTACTGATTGGTGAATTGGCTTCCCGGAAACCATAAATCTAATACGAGACTATCATGGGTTGATTCGGAAGAACTAGTGACGTCGTTCAAAGTAGTTCGTTTTTATTAATTTTTGCACTTTTTTTGAACCCTAGACTGGCATTTTAGATTTAATAACTACTCTCAGGTAAAAATGGGTCCTGGGTACGATTTCTGATGAACGAAAAATATTTGTTTTAAAAGTGGTTTTCTTCTGTAATATTCCATTCATCTTGGACTGGCACCTGAAGTGTAAGACTGATCACCTTAATTTCCATGTAACAAAAATCATCAAGATTTGCTGCAATTGAATTACCAATGCAATGCCCTGTGCGTCACTGGATGGAAAAATGATGATAATTAGTGTACCAACACAATGCCAAATAAACTACTCGACAAGGAAAAAGGATCGATGATAAGAAAATTTTTCTACGTTGGCCAGAAATTGATTGTAAAAATATGCCTTCAACTATGCTGATTAAAAATTTACTTCGGTTCAGTTCAGTGCCGAAAATCGGCGTTTATTATTAGCTGAGTATTTTTATATTCTGTTAGCAAAACAATGAAAAAGGTAAAAATATATACACGTAAGCAAAGTTAAAATATAAGCAAACATATTAAGCTCTGCCTATTCTCACTTGGTGTAAATACCCGTTCTGAGGTAGACAGCATTTTTTTATTAAAAAAAAAAATTGAAATACAGCATATTTTTTATTAGAGATGTCTAGAAAAAAATAATACAAAATTGAATAATATATAAAAATACAACAATCCTAAAAAAATATGGATGGTAAAAATTTTAGTTTGAGGAGTTATCGACTTTTTTGAGTGATGAACTGTGGTTTTAATATTTAATGTTAGGATTCGTCTTTCATACTGCTAGGGTTTTTTGTAGTACACGAGTACTGATAATTTTTTTTAACTCGTTGGTGCGAAGTAGACTCGAGAGTGGCTCGATGATTTGGGGACCGTGTGAGTTGAAGTACTCTCATATGGTGGAGAGGGTTCAGAAGAAATTTCTTCAGTTTCTCTACATAAGGAAGTGCAGATATTATCCATGGCTTTATCCCACTGATTTCCTCCAGGGTATGCTCGGTTACAGCAGTTTAAAGACCAGAAAGAATGTGTATTTAACTACGCCCTTCTTTCGTTTGCTGCGGGGTTCGTTTGCTGTAAATGGCGTCACAAGTTAATCTAAATCAATCAACGACAGATTATTGTCATAGATTTCTGGTTTCCGGGAAGCCAACCCACCAATCGGGACACATCACTATTTTAATTTAATTTAATTTAACCTACTCTCCAAAATTAATCTAAATGTCCCCTTTCGCGTGACAAGAAATAAGTATTTATTCCATCTGCCAGTCTGTAGCACTAACTATTCACAACACTCTTTCCTCTATCGTTCTTGCTCTAACTATAATGCTTTTTTTTCATCAATTAATATATTTTACATGCCCCTTAATTTATTTAAAAATAAATTAAGACTCATTATTTTTGTAAATAATAAAAATATGCAATAAATATCAATCCATCCTAATTTTACCGTGTAGTGTGGATTTGGACGATACGTATGGAAAAGGCATTTGAATATCTTAATATAAAATATTTTTTTCTTTTTAGGAGCACCGTGGCTTTGGGTATCCGTAAAATTCAATACGCCCCAAGTAAACAGGGAAACCAACCCTGTACTGTTGTTCGGAAAGACTTTTTGCTGAGCCCCGGAGAACTTGAACTTGAAATGACCTTGGACAAACAAGTAAGCAGAAAATTGAACTTTCGAAAACCTCACAAAACTACCAGCTTTAACGACATTTTGTGTTTTTTATTAATTAAAAATTATATTTCGTACGCTAAAAATTAATGGAAAAAGAGTTTTAAAAATCCTAGATAGAAAATATTAGGTGAAATTTGTATGTCTCAAATTCGCAACACCATGCAATGTTTACACTTAGAAATATTAGGTGTGTAAAATGTGTTTATCTTAAATACATTTATTGATGGAAAGCGAGAAGGTTATTTTTATATTTTGCTATACATAATTGTACAACACATTGACATTTGAATTTAGGCAATTTACAGGGTCGCTTTGTTGATTCATCACCACATAATGACTTGTTTCATCTTTGCAAACTCCAATTGGAGGAACGTGAGCTTTGTGATGTGATATCACAAAATCATTTCTATTTCTGTTTAATGTAATTTTATGGTCATTTGGTATGTATTAAATTGGATACACCATTCAATAAGGGCTAATTTTTGTAGACAGAATAGATAGAAACTGGATTGTTACTCTCGAGAGATTAAGAGATTGAGACAGATCGCTGAATGTGGAATGGATCCCGGTTCCGTGGTACCTAATATAGCAGACTCACGGATCAGAGTTTTGAGGTTCGAACACCGCTCTACCACAAATCGATTCCCATTTTTTTCCCAGGACAATTATTTACAAGTTGAAAATGGCTCCAAAATAACAATGCGTTCCTTCTTAAAGTAATTTTTTACAGAATGATTTGGATACTTATTTACTGCTGACTAAATTCTCAAAGACAAATAATAAAAAAAAATTGAATTTATTTGATTTTGTTTGCCAAATTTAAAAAAATAAGACTAATTGAATGGCCCTTTTTACTTTAAGCCTACAATTTCATGTGATGTTTACGTTTAATTTAGACGGTAATAATATTTTATTGTCACATAACTCTTTAATACTTATTCTTTAAATCTCACATTTTACTAGTATAATTTTTTTCCGGGTAGGTTTTTTTGTCGTTTCATTAAAACTTTTCTTTATTCACCAACTTTTTCATTTATTCTTTATTCTTAAACATTCTTTAACTTTCTTATTCTTGTTTTTAAGAGTCAAAATCACTCGCAAACGAGTGGAGGCGTATATGTAAAAAAAGGCAAATATTTTATTTTATTTTATAAGAAAATCAATTGATATTTAAATACTATACGGTTTCTAGACGTATCCATCTCTTCGTCGGGACACTAATATTCAAATCCCACTATACCCACCTTCACCATAGTAGTTACTAAAAATATTTAAAAAAAAACAACTGTTTATAGGACACATGCTATTAATAACTAACCTCAACGTGAACTCATTAAATAAATAAAATATTTAATTTTGTGTTTTATTTTTTCAGTTGTACTTGCACGGGGAACAGATTGCTGTGAATATTTGTGTAAGAAATCACAGCAACAAGCCAGTCAAGAAGTTGAAGGCTTCCATACATCAGGGAGTAGATGTGGTTCTCTTCCAAAATGGCCAGTACAGGAATGTTGTATCCAGTGTTGAAACGCAGTAAGGATAATATTTATACATTTATATATATGAATGTTAAAACATAGACAGAATGGTTAATATTACACAGCGTGTGAAATTTTCACTTAAACCAGTCAATGACAGATCAAAAGTCCTGTGAATGCCTTGACATTCGTATACCCTGTAAAAAATATTTGATAAACTTCCTTGGAGGTAAATACAGTACTGGAAATACTCAGAACATTGTTGATTGCATTTGTTCTAAAAAGGAATGTGAAAATTTACAAGTCTACAAACTACAAACTATCTGGGAAAATTGTCAATCGTTCAATGAAAGCGAGAGATTTCGGTGTACTGATGGATGATAAGCTTTTATTTAGAGATCATATAAATACAATAGTAGATAAGGCGTACAGACTTCTAGGGTTTATCTTACGAATCTCCAAGCCATTCTCATCACCAAATACATTCAAACTTCTTTACTATACTTATGTGCGAAGTCAATTCGAATTCGCTTCATTAGTATGGTCCCCTTAATATAATGTATATATAAATCAAATTGAAAACATTCAAAAGAAATTTATAAGGAGCCTGGAATATCGATTTGGCAACATTGAAAATGATTACGGCGCATCTTTGATCAATTTTAATATAGAATTACTACAAAAAAGGCGCCTTACATATGATTTATTTTTTCTTTTCAAAATTCTCAATAATATAGTTGATTCGCCGTATCTTTTACGAAATATTGGTTTCCGTTGTCCTCTTCGCTATACTAGATTAAATTCCCTTTTTTATGTACCAACTTGTAAAAACAATTATACCTCGAATTCATTCATAAGACGAACCTGTAGAAATTATAACGGACTCAGTATTGATGTAGACATTTTTAACTGCATGTTGCATTTGTACAGGAAATTTCTTCATGGGGTCGATTATTTGGGATAGTTGCTGAATGTGCATCTTGAGTGGTTTATGCTATGTATATGTGCCGCATGTAATGTATAGGTTTGTGTATGTTTTATATGTGCGTTCATGTGTGTGCGTGGATGGCTCGGAGTGTACATTCGGTATTTTTATTTATTTTAATTTATTACCTCGATGAAAAACGCAAATGTCAACAATTATTCTTTTCTCACTTAAAATTCTTATTTATTTTTTTTTTTTTTGTCACACTTAATGTTTATATCTTTTTAATTTATGAAAACTTAATTGGTCTTTTTATGTTGAAAAATTGTTGTTTTTAATACTTATTTTGTATGACTGTAAGTTTTCTGAATAAAATAAAAAATACAAAAAAAGTGTTTTTAGGCGTTGTCTTGTACTCGTAGATAAATAAGCCAGCCAGATAATTCTCACCCACGTCAATAATGATTGCTGCTATTTTCGTTAGCGAAAATTTAGAGATGGACGAGTTGAAGAAAATCGAGCGATCAAACATACGCAGAATTGTAAATGTTACACAACGCGTAAAGTGATACTAAAAACCCATCAATGAAAAGGCCATAGGACCTGTAAATGCCTTGACTTCAATTTGAAAAATCTAATAATAGGGAAATATCACATACTACAAATACCGATAAAATTATATGAAATGGATTAAGAAAAAAAAAACATTTTCAAAATTAATATGGATATTGTGGACAAATGTTTTCACACATGACTTTAAAAAATAAATAGTAAAAAAATTGTCCTTACAAAAAGCGACTTGTTTGGTCTAGATAATTGTGACGTCAAGATTAGTAATGATGTTTTATTTAAATTTAAACGGCCACAAAGTATAAAATTTACACGAAACATGACGTATTAGGGGCGTGGCTAATTGACGTGACCGTTTTTGTGGGAATTCAAAATAATAAATCAAAAAATATTTTTTTATTTTACTAATAAGTAGTAAAAATCTTTTTTTCACTCGACAGTATTTCGTGATATTTCCTTGTTCGATTAGTAGGTACATGTAGAATGTAATATATTTATAAGGTTTAAAGAATGTTCTGGAAGGGATTATACTCTTTCCTATGCAAGAATGATCATCAAATTAAAATCCAGCCTAGGTTTTTTCTAAAATACACAAACATCGTCTAATTTCATAGGCTCTTATAATGCATTGTTAAATTTTAAACAAGGCACGCGAATTTTCGCTCTTTTCTTGTTTATGTTCGGCTTTTTTCTTTAACTTACCCTCGCACGTCAACTGTGCTCCAGATGTGGATGCTGACAGAATGTCTTTGGTTGAATCCTTGATTTATTTTTTCCCATTTTTCTTATTTTCTTTCCTCTCTGATTTTTGCGATTTCGTAGCACGGCTGTGTAAATAAATAATAAAACAATGAAAAAAATGTAATTCATAAATACAAATTATGCACAACATCACATAAAAAAGTACAGATCTACTTTAGATTAATTACTTGTAATTATAATTCTATTACTAAATCATAACATGAAAATGTTATCATCAGATTATGTAAAAAGTAATAATTTGAACCAGCCAATGACAGGTCGTGAGCCCTGTAAATTCCTTGACTTACATATTTCTTTCTCAAAAATGTTCTTCATATCTGTTGTAATATTATAAGTCAATTATGACTTTATCTACAAGTCTTAGTATTAGGGCATACTCAAAACATTGTTAAATAAATCCATATTTATTGGGTCTTAAAAGGGGTTTCAGTAAATTTGTTTCTTTAATTTAATGTTTTACGGATAAAATTATAATTTTATTTACAACTACAGCGCGTTGGAACAAAACAGCCAAAGTCGATGGTGGCAAATAAATATTGACCGACCGAAGCAAGATGTTCTGCCGAAACCAAATTTCGGCTTCTGTTCTAGTTTCGGCCGAAAACGAAACCGAAACGTAAACTTATTTGAATAAGTTAAAAGTTATTTGAATTATTTTTAGCGCTTTTTTGTTCGTTGTTTTGTTATACACATTACTTATATGTAACAGTTCTTCAATGTACGCCATATATATTTACTATAAAGAATTTACAAAAATAGAAATATGTTTGGTCACGCGGCTGAGTCACGAGTCATAAGATACACCCGACACATCTCGACCGCAAGGTTTCGGATGAGCCGCCAAAAACCGAAATAAGTTTTATTGACTGAAACCGAAACATCGGTCGGTCACTATAAATAAATCGATTGACTTTTAAGGTTAACATATTACAACCGAGACGAAGAAGGAAATATGGAAGTGTAGGCATTTACAGTATGACCTGTCATGTTATTTAATTTAATTGAATTTATTTATTCATTGAAAATTACACTAGTTTAAATATAAAATAAATAATAACTTATTAAGGCTTTTTAGGCTTTGTCCGTGTCAAGCCATAATAATTAACAATAAAAATTAATTAGATTAAATTATAATGACATGTGATGCAAAAGAATAATAATCTAGAAAAAAAGTATTAGTAATAAATAATAAAATTCCAAAGAATACAATGCAAAAAATATAATCTAAATCATTTAAAATATAAATTATACAAATTTTGATTAACACATAATCAAATATACAAAATAAAGGTATCATTAAAATCAACAAAATAATAGGAAAATATAGTAGTATTACATTAGGTGGTTTAATAAGCCATTGTAACATTAACTATTTTGCCTATGTTTGAACATCCATATTATTTCAATCCTTCTATTTGAGGAATATTGTGAAACTTAAGAGCTCAAACATTAAAGCAGGTGAGATTAGTCTGATTTAATTATCTACCTACATATAAAGCAACGACTGAAAATATTTTCAATTGTTATGCTTCTTCTTGGACCAGTTCGTTAAATCAACAATATTTTGAGTTTGACCAAATTTTTGTGAACGAGGACTGGAACTATCTCCTAGGAAGGAATTTCATTAAGATCAACATATTCCAGCCAATGACAGGTCATAAGCCCTGTAAATGCTTTGACTTCTACATCACCTTCTCTTAAATGTTCTACATTTCTGTTGTAATGTGTTATCTTAATAACTCCCTAGCGGGTGAAACACAGTTTATGACTACGAAAATTAGGTTAAATTCAAAATATTCTTCATTATTTTTTATTTTATTCCGATTTCATATTTGTTCTGTTAATTCAACCATGTTTTTATTAAATGCTTAAAATAATTTGAATGTACAAATGATTGTGTTTTGTAAATGTGAAGAGATGGATGCCCCATCCAGCCAGGATCCAACCTTCAGAAAGTTCTATTCCTGAAGCCAACTCTGGGAAGCAACAGGGATAGGCGTGGGATCGCCCTCGATGGTCAACTAAAGCGCCAGGATACAAGTCTCGCTTCCACGACTTTGTGAGTATTGTATTATTTAATCCATATAAAAGGCAAAGTTTATATATGTGTCCTTGATAAACTAGATAACTACTGGACTGATTTACTTGGGGGTTTTTTCCAAAATGATGAATTTCGTGCTAGGCATGTTTATAGGTCTTAAAATCTTCAATTAAATCTGTAGAAAAAAAGTTATAAGCGTAAATGTTTTATTCGTCGACCTACCATTGTTGCATTCAAAGAGAATGCATAAAGGCTAAAAAACTAAGACGATGTTGTTTTTTCATACATAAAAAAAGTTTGTATCTGAATGTTTACAGAGAACATTAGTTTTTTACGGATCCCAATCAGATTCATTCCTTAAATTACGTATAATTTCTATCAATTTATTTATTTTTACTGGGTTTTTGGTAGTACAAAAATAATATTTACTGACATATAATACATTATTGAAAATTGTATCCCTACACAAAGTGTACCCCTGTTAGTAAGAAGAGCAGAGTTTAACATTTGCAAAAAAAATATATGTTTGAAATGAGTTATTTTAAGTTTTAGAATTCAATCATAAACAATACCTAGGTACCAGTAGAAAGTTACACCATCTTTCTTACACGCTTTTACGACACAGTCAGGCATTTTGGTTTCGAATTAAATGTCAAGCTCGCGCCAAAACCTGGTTGGCGGTTAAATAACGACTAAATACGCGTTGGGCATGACGGAGCGTTTGAGTGTGAGTTAAATGTCATAATTTTAGAGAGTTCAGGGTGTCTATGTGTTTTAATATTCCAACGGTTTTATTTAAAAACGCCAATCTGTTTCTATGGTTACGTAAAAGCATTATAAAGTAAAGTTTTGCAAGTATACTTAGTTATGTTTAATCTTAAGAGGGAACATAGTCTGGCTTTTCTTCCTACAAACGTATTCCCCTATTTTCTCTCTGGATTATGGAACTAGAGCAGTGATTTTTAAATACTTTAGATATTTACCATTGGTGTGTCCCTATTGTTTTGTTTTTTGATAAATTGTTTATTATGGGAACTAGAGCCATAAAAAACCCGTAAAAATACTTAGTTTTATCTGATATCTTTGAACGCACGGTATAAAAATATTATAACGGTTTTCAAAGAACGCGAAACTTACCGATACAGAAAATTTGATTCTGATACTCTGCTTAAAAAAAACTAAATCGATTCAGTTTTGAGGTGCGGAAAATGGGACAACGAAACGCCGATTTTGTCTATTTTAGCTAGGCATAAAAGGTCAGACATGCAGTTGTCTTTTTAAAACAGTATCGGGGAGGTATCTGCAAGACAGTGACAGAAAAACAATGTTCAAATACCTATTAATGAAAATTCTCTGTCACCGCATATCCTCACAATTAATGTAATCCGGAACACAAAAATACAATGTGTATTTGATATCAATTAATGTAATTTGAACCAAATACATTAATTGATATCAAATTTTCGACTTTAATAAATTAATCTATATACGAGTATATACTCAAATCTATCAATAGCAAAGCATTACCGGGTTCAGTTCGTAGAGTAATAAAATACAAATTATGACTAAACTATTTCCCGAAACCCAAAAAAACCAAGTATTTTTTAGTTGGCTGGAAAATATTGCTTTTAATAAAATGAACAAATAATTATTAAATAGATAATATATAGTTGTTGATAAATTTCCACACAATATTATTTTGCTCCGTGTTCCGGCAGATGCAGAATGTAGTTATAAATGTGAAATAGAACCAGAACCCTGGACGAGTCATTTTGACTCGATAGCTGCTCTCAGGTAAAAATCCCAAAAAAATAATCGAGTGTAGATAAGTCCACCTCGTAGTGTAGTGGTTAGCGCGTTTGATTACCATGCCTGAGGTCCCGGGATCAATTCCTGGCAAGGTAGACATGAAATATTGATTTAGTAGGTGGTTTTAAACAGGTATATTTTACTGTCACCTTACCTTAATGTAAGAGATGATTAGGATTTTGTGAATTAGGTGTTTTGATGCAGTGTCCTATGCACAATTGGGGGATAAAGGTTGAATTATGATTTTTCACAATTTATTTTGGCAATTAAGTGTTTATTTAAAGTCTCAATTTTCACGAAAAAACTGCAATAAACGGACAAAAATTACACCATATGATGTATATGTATATATATATATATATATATATATATACATACGATTATTATTCAAGTACGTAATTTTTATGTGATGAAAATTATCTTATCATTTTGTGTGTATTACAAAAAAAAATAATACTTTATTATGTTTACCGAATGGGAGGAATATCTTTGAATTGTAAATATTATTAATTAATAAACAAACGCGCACGATATTATTTCAAATGATGCTGTTTCTTTGATGGCTGAAATTAGACAGTCGGTAATACAAATATTATGATCACAGTGTAATGTGATCCGTGCATTATTTATTATCCGTAGTCAGGCTTCGCGAATGTTACTCAAATGGAGCGGAATGGATAAATTGCGAGAACGGGTAGCAATAATTGAATATCATCTTTATTTTGGAATACTGTTGCCAATATCGTGGAGCTTTGTGTGGGAAGAGAGGAGGGATGTACACAACATTACACCTACGGTATTTGTGGCTGCGAGATAACGACTCAGCGATTTAGTAAAGATGATGACGAAACTCAGCCCATAATCATTTATTCACCCCTTTGTGGTGATAAGAAAATTTCGCTTATTTTTTAAAAATTCGTTAAATGGATACTGAATAATAATTTGTATATCATCACTGTCATACGTATTATTATATAACGTTTCTACATTCAATTTTTTGACATGTATAAATTTTTATTATTTATATTTTTCTATTATTAATATATTTTTCTATTCGTATATTTTTCTATTAATATTTTGTATATTGTTTTGATTATTTTGCATATTGTTTTGATTATTTTGCATATTGTTTTGATTACCTGTATATTGTTTTAATATGTAAACAAACATTTTTGATTTATATATAGAAGAGTCCCGACTTAACAAGGAATTTTTTAACAAGTCGGGACATAAAAAACATATAATTGTGTCTATGTAAATTTGTGTATTTTGTGCATTAAATAAAAAAAAATGTTTGTATCTAGTTTTCTCTATTTTTTATGTGGACTTTTGAAACGCTAAAGAATTAAAGCCACAATTTTGAATATATTACTAATGATAGTCTTTGAAAATACGTTTTATCGAAACGGAATAAGCCGTTTAACCATTTTAATATAAAAATAATTACACCATTAAAAGTTGAAAAAATAAAGATGCAGAATTCTGTCAAATATCATTTACGGATCTTGTTCCTTGTGAAAAAGGTATGAGTATGAATAAATTTTAAAAACATTTATTTTTATTATTTCACTTCGTTTTAACGAACATGTGAATATTTTAGTATGCATAAAATCTATTCGTTTGTTAAATAATCAAAAAACGCACAAAATTATGATATTTGTGGCTTAACTCCATTTACAATTCGGAAGAGGATGTATTAATTTTACTGGTTTTATGGATAACATTGATAAAATAAATACAAATTAGTACTTCAAAAATATTGAAAAAATAATAACGATCAATTTGAAAAGGGATGTTTACTCGGGGCGCAGAATAAACAGTTTTACTTCGGGAGGAATTCCTAATTCACCACAGTAAATGGAATGTTCTTTGTTTAGAAGTTAGTACTTACCTATAATAGTGTGGTATCCGACGTGATGCGGCACTTTTAATGCCGTCTTGTCTCCTACAAGTATATATCTACTAGTATATATTACCCAACTACCTAGTACCTATTACCTAGTACCCGGCGCTCACAATTCCTAAGATGCCATTTTAATTTCTTAGTTTTGCTCTGTACCGTAGCACCGTCGCATATTTCAGTAATTGCTGTCGCCTGCTCTTGAAGAGGGACCCGATCTGATAATGGCAGTTGGGAAAATACATTTCTTAGGAAATTAAATGAAAGGAAATAAAGCTTTGATTTCTCGATATTTTTATATGAATCCGCTGGGAGATATCGTTTGTCGTGTAATCTGCGTGCTTTCTTTGTTATTTTTCAATTTCCGAGATAATAATTATGCGAGTATTAAATCTGTCGGATTCCTCGGTTAAACCGAAAATAAACTATGTTTTCTACGAAAATTTACCAACGGTTTAAATGTTCAATAAGTTTCTTGGCAGTTAATACATATTTTTAAGCTTCATAACATTACAAACCGAAATTAATTCGAGTTGAAATGTGCAGATCCTACTATTTGATAATAGTTTTTCTACTTAAGATTTAATTTAAACAAAGGCTTATGAACACAAATAAAAACAATATTGTTAATGTGTGATGTTTACTAAAAGAAATGTTGTTTCGCTTACGAAAAAACGTATTTTTGTACGTGAAACAACAGTACGTTTTTAGTGATTTCATTCGTAAAACAATGAAAAAAGTACATTTTCAATGAAGCAATCGATTTCACGAGTCAGTGACGTCACATTTGTCTAGATGGCTAGGCTGTCGATATTAAAGCGAACGAGGGTCGCGTGTTTTTCTGCGTCAATCACGGCCGTGACCGTGAATAGTGAATGTTTCCAACGGGAACAGGACCGCTACTACCGGGCCCAATTCCCCCGCCATTCAGAGCTGGTACTATTTTACCGAACGTGATAAATAAATTGAACTCTAATTGTCGAATTAGCGATTCGAACGAAAGGTTTAGTCCGCGCACTGAAAAAATATCAGTTCACTATGCGTTAGTCGAACTACCCTTCGTTCGTATTGCTAATTCCACCTTCAAAGAATTTTGTGTCACTTGCGTCAGGTTTCGTAAAGCTGGTGTCAGATATTTGTGCAAAAAATTGAGGAAACCTCTTCGAAAACATTTCCGAAATATTTTGTTCAAATAAAGATTTTAACAAAACCAATATTGTTAGTGCAAAGGCACACAAAATGTTCGACAGGTCGAGCACACTCAAAAAACCAATACGTGTCCCGTAAAACTCAAAATGTTCATTTAAAGTTTTGCGCCACAAGTCCACATACGTCAAACTAGGAAAAAACGACTTTGAAGATTTAAACATTTTTGTCATTTTTTATCATTTCACAAGTTTTGACAACAGATCAATATAAAACAATGTAGGTTCCTACTGAAAATAATTATTATACTTTAATATAGAATCAATAACTACAATTATTTATTTAAAAATATCGCCTTAATAAGACTCCCGTTTGCTCCGCTCTTTACGAAATATCTTAAAATTACCTACATTTATAACGCAAAATAATGTTTTCCCAAGGCTAATGGATCCCGAGCAGAGGGACGCCTTCGGCATCATCGTGAGCTACACCGTGAAGGTGAAACTTTACCTCGGGGCGCTCAATGGAGAACTCTCTGCTGAACTTCCCTTCATCCTCATGCACCCCAAGGTAAATACCGACCCCTAATTATCGCTGTTGATACATTGGAACGTATTTTATTCATTTGCATAATTCAAATGCATAATAAGGTGCATATTATTCTGTTTACGAGTAAAAAGTATTTTATCTTTATCTAACGAAAAGACGATTGAGATTATTCCACAATTTGATCAATTTAATTTAATAATTAAATTAAATTATCAATTAAATTTAATTATTAAATTCAATTATCAATTTAATTTAATTATTAAACTAAAAATATTTTTTTTAATAACAAATTTCATTTCGTATTAAAAACACCGTAAACGAGTCTGTATTACATTAATACATTTTTTTGTTTTATGTGGAATTGAACATAAAAGCAAATTTTCAATAAACCAATTCGACAAAATCGTACTTTTGTTACAAAATCTATTTACCGGTAAAAAAGGAATGAAAAATAGTACATTTTATCCGTTCAACTCGAACTCAGTTCTTGATAAATTGTTTATTAGATTGAAAAAAAATTAACCAATAAATTCCGTAGGGGAAAATTACTTCACATGTAAAAGTATAAATCTTTTAATAAATAAAATAATTGCTAGCCATTTAAAAAAAAAAAGAAGAAAATTGCATTGCTAGAAAATTGATTATATTAAAATGGAATAAACGTGTCCTACAAGATTAAATGATTTGACTAACGTGTTAAAACAAAAATGGATAACAGTATAACAAAATTAGAATATGGAAGTCGAGCCCCTTAAACTTGCCAGTGACAGGTCATTAGCCCTGTAAATGCCTTGACTTCCATATGACCTTCTCTACGTTATGCATCTCTGTTGTAATATTTAATCTTGATCACTCCCTAGGGGGTAAGGTCATTATGGAATGAGAAGTACCCGAACTGCCCGTACGAAGTTTCGGAATAAAAATAATTTTCCGTAATATTTCCAGCCTGACAAGGGAAAGATCATCCACGCTGACAGCCAAGCGGAAGTGGAGATGTTTCGACAGGACACCATCTGCCACCAAGAGAGTATTGACGCCTACTAAATCTTCCTACTCGCGTACCCGAATCAAGACATAATCGCTGAATAACATATCTGAAATATATTTTTAATCCGTGTTAATTGGAGAAGCGCGTAGAATTGGCCGCAATTAGCTATTATTGCCTACTCTCAATCAACTCCTTTTAAGAACTAAAATCACGAATCTTGACGGGAAATTAAACAGTTTGAAATTTCAGGCATGTCTTATATAAGAAAAAAAATACTTCAATTGAAAATATTGTATTATAGAGAAAATATACTGACTTGTTCGATAGTTTGTAGTAAAAATGCTTATTATTTTCTACATTCCTAATGGAAAATAACATGTTTTGTAAAATTAATAAAGATATTGTAAAACTTTAAGTTTTAAAGTTTAATTTATTTAAAAAATACAATTGTGCCATATTATAATTTTTAAGTAAATAAAATGTACTCTCAAGAGCAATTTAATATTTTAAAATATGTATATTTATGTTATTTATGAATTACTTTGAAATACGAGTAGATATCTGATGAGTGAATATAACTATTGCACTTATGTTTGGCGAAGTTTTTGTACATTAAAATATAATTATGATGCACTTTTTTTAAGAGAATGTGAAAACTATTTGTCTGAAAATAATGTTCGCAAAATGACGATTGTTTTAGGACGAAATAGGGCAAACTTCCAAGCGAGCGACCATTAACGTCGGCGCTGCACCCCGAGTATTTGAAGCGCTCGGTAAGAAAGAATGTATTTTTTGTTGTTAGTTCCACTCCTAGAGGATGATGGTGTAAGGAGGGCCTATTGCTCAGCGTAAATTCTCCGAACTCGATCTTGTTGGGAAATTTGATTATCGTGCGTCGCGTGTAAGGAGCTGTCAGCCTTCATGATTGGACTACCAACTACAAACTGTTCGGGGGGATACAAGTAATACAGCCTTTAAAAATTATAATACGAGGTATTTCAATTCACAAACATGCCGGGATAATGGAGTCGTAACTGAAACCTCGCCTTGTGTTTTATGCATAATAATATACTATTACTAATCTAATATGGAAATTCGTTTTCGTTTCGTATAATTTACTTTGTAATCTTCCTAATTATGTATACCCAGTCAAACGTTTTACCACTGATTTACAAATTTCTATGTTAGTCTATTAATTCATTAAACGCATAGTTCGTACACTGTACATTTGTACATGTCTATATATGTATATGTACAACACTAAACAAACGAATCCACTGAAATTGTGTAATGAATTATTTATTGTATAAATCTATATATGTTCCAAAAATATTCACACTATACTTTTTGTAAGAATTTATAAATTAATCAAGCTTATAATCACATAATCTTATTTTAATAATAAAAACATGATTCTATAAAAAATCATGAATATATTCTTAAATATGATTTTGTTGTAAACTTTTTGTGAATAAATGATGAATCTTCATAAACGCGTTTTATTAATTCGGCATAATATGCCACTTTTTGTGATTGATTGTTATTGAGTTTGACAAATGCCTATAATGTTGTAAAAAGCTCCGTGTTACATTTTCAAGTAAAAAGGCGTATTATTTCTAAATAATGTGAAAAGATAATTGTATTTATGATAATCAAATATTTGTACAGTTACATTTATACGAAAAAAAGTTGTGAACCACAATATGATACAAAAAAAGTTTATCTTTTAGTAGGAAGAAACGTGAGCCTAGGTATTCGAATTACTGTACTTTCATTTTATTGTTCAAATTCAAGTGTAGTCACTGATTAGTATCAGTGATAATTTGTGGTATGGCAAAAAATTTAAAAGTCAATTTACTACCCAAAGAACCTAATTATTATAATAGTACACAAAAGAAAACTTTTAAAATGAGTATGTTTAAAAAGTAAGGACTTGAATTTCGATCTATAAAGTGATGAAAAAAAAGTTTTTTACTATGAACTTTTTTATTTAATATTTTATACACAAACAAATACAATTTCTTCTTACTTACCCAAACCGTTAAGTGTGAGAAAATAACAAGCGCATGGACATATTCTACAGAATTTTATAATTTTATACAAAATTTTAAATAAAAATCTACACTATACTATGAAGAGTGAAGAGAAAATGAGAAAGAAAAAAGAAGAAAAAACGAAAAATGAAAACATAAAATCTTTTCTTAAAATTATACCCCAATTATAAATCACTCGATTTTAGAAAATAATTTAAAATCTCTAATCAGCATAGTAAATACATTTTCTCTAAATACTTAAAGAGCCTGAAAATGTCATTCAAAATAAATATTAAAATACCATTTCTTAGTAACTTTTTTTTTGTATAGGTACGTACTCGTATAAAACTTACCCAAACAAATCGATCCTAATAATTCTTATCGCATGTAGCAAAACTCTGCGTCAAAATAAGGACATAAAAAATGTGTTTGGGTCAAAATGAAAATCTTTTTTATGTTTATGGTAATTATAATATTTTTTATTCCAGTAAAATGGCTAAATAATGCCGAGCCAATTCTACCATATGTATAAAATAAAAGCATATTTCATTTGAATATAACAATTTAGAGATAACATTTTTTAATTAGTTAAGGCAACCCATCTGAAAAAGGATGATTTATAATAGATATTTGTAAATAAAAATATTTGAAAAAACTTCCTGATAAAAATTTCAACTAAAATACAAAACTAATGAAAAGAAACAATTTGTAAGGAAAGAAATAAATAAAAAAGAAAAAACCATTGAATAAATAATGTAAAGAATAAAATCTTTTAATATTATTTTATTATACGATACGAATATTTTTTTGAATACAAAATTAATTTCCTTTACCTCATATCATGAAAAGCCAGAGTTGCAAAATTTTATGTCCAGGCGAACGAAAAAAACTCTCGACTCGACGGCTCCTGTATAAAAATCTTAAAAAATAAAACTGAACGGAGATAAGTTTATTTTGTTGTGTGGTGGTTGGTGCGTTGCGTACCACGTTGGTTTCAAATTCGATTCCTGGTAAGATCAACATGAAATCCGTATTTGATCGTAAGATGGTTTTACACTTCTATATTTCAATGTTCCTGGACTGGCACCTGAAGCGTATGACTGATCGTTCACCGGTCGATAGAGGGACGTTGTAAATACAACCAATGCAGTGCCATACGCTTCATTACATGCGGGTATTTAATGATCAAATAAATCTTGAAGTGAATAGTGAAGTAATTATGTGTACAGTCGGAGTAATGAGCAACTCACACAAGAATCTTGTCTCCGCAAGGCGCTGGCGATGGGGCGGTTCGGAGGAGGGGAGTGAGTGCCCAGAATTAGTGCCACGCGAAGTAAAATGTAAACGGGGCTTTGGAAACTCAGGAAGTTTGACACAGCTCACTCATGAAAAGTTAAAGCCCGCAAACAAACTTCCCTCTTATCTGCGGAACAAACATTTCTTCATAAAATTTTATTCCTTCACCAACATTTCTTCATAAAAAATAATGGTGTCGCTTTTTACTTTCCCCGACATAAGGAAGTTTAGTAATGACGGAAAAGTGGGGAACACTTAACCGCTATCGAACAAATATGGGAAAAGTCTCGACGGAGAACAGGTAGGCGAAATCTGAGTGATTGACTTCTCCCCGAAGGCAAACTCGGAATAGACTTTACTACTTTTATTGGTTTACACGCTATCGCAAACTATCGTACATTTTGTTTTAAATATAGTTGAAGCATATTTTTTTATTACTAAGAAAATAAAGCTACCTCACTGTACAAATTGACACAAGGTTCAACAAATAACATGTTAATAAAAACAAGTTTGTAAAACTGGAGATTAAACACGTAAGTGTACCAATCAAAAGAAAAACTCATTGTACGAGGGCCTTGAAATATTAAAAATAAAACTGAAAAAAATATGTCGTTGGTGTAATAATGTAATCAAAAGTTTATATTGCTTCTTTAGATGTAATAAGCTATCTCAATAAAGCATAAATAAATAAACAAATCTCGGGATTATAGGAATATATTTTTCATGGGAATAAAAGATTCTTTAATTCTACAGACAATAATATCTTGTCGAGAGTTTTATACTAAATTCGGTGAATATCAGAAATAAAATTTAGAAGAAAACTTAAATAAGAGAAAGAAAATTTTAGTTCTATTCCGCCCAAGAAAACTTTTAATTAAATTGTAAAGTTATTATTCCGTAATACTTTTATTTCGCTGGTAAAAGCGTCTTCTTGTTGATACATATATACATAAAGACGAAGATGTTTTTTAAGAAAAAAATATGCTTTGAATAAAGCCTAGGGATTTATTGCAAGACTTATTATTTCCCGTGCGTACGAGTCCTTAGATTCAATTACATAACAATTTATGGAAACACTATTTTTTCATATTTTTTACTGGTTTGATTTCCGGCAGAATCGACGTGAAATGTTAGTTTAAAATGTGACTTTTCCCGCATTATTTCGCGGTCCCTGGTCTGTCACCTGAAACAAATGGGTGATAATATTTATACACCTTTATATACATTACAAATAATAGTTGTTGAGAGGGGACGAGGTGTGCAGATATACCTCGTTCCGGAGGAGGAAAATGAAGAGTGAAGACTGTGTTTGAAGGGAAAGTTGCGCTCAACTCAACTCGACTAACATGCTGATGTGCTGAGGCATGACCTGGAGCTGGAGCCTCGCTGGTGAAGCTGGCGGTCGTGTGACGCTGGCACAGCTTGTGTACGGAGCTTAAGGTTTAAGGATGCTTGCATAGTTTGGCTGTAGATGTTTGTTGGGAGCATTTAACTTAGGTAATGTTATTAGTTGGGTACTAGCGATTCAAAATTTTGATACGCGTGATTATTGTTGCGTGGAGCTGCGCTAGGAAAAATGGGAAATGGAATGAGTATGGTTAAGTAGATAATATTCGGATCAATGTAATAATATACATGGTGTTGGTTCGAACAATTGTTTACACGCTGCAATAAGAGTAGCAATGTAGTTTTCTATGCAACATAAAGTGCAGACAAAGGAATGATAATTTTGAAATCTTTACAACTTTTTACTCCTCAATTAGATGTTAATTTGACTAAAAATTAATTACTTAATTAGTCAAATCGACAAGTAAAATTCTAACTGATCAAGAAATTTATACATTTAGGAAGGTAAATAATATTTTTTAAGCATATAATACGTGTACAACAAATGGTTATTGTCATATCTTTATGAAATTCATATCATTACACAATCTTCTACCAAGAATATTAAAATAGGTACATTTGTACATACGAGTATATGATAAATTACAATAAATTTTAATATGCAAATATGAATGTCGTTTATGCAAATTCTAAATAAAAGTCAAAGAGAAAATTTAGCCTTTCATATTGACATTTATTTACAGTTTGTAATAAATCTTCATTATTTAAATCCACGTGTACAATAAAACCATTCCAAAATAAAGGCGAGCTTTCTGGATTTTAAAGGTCATTTATAAGTGTCGTGTTATATAAACACGGGATATGGAGTTAGGAAAACAATTTAGCGGGCAACTGCAAATATATTTAGGATAAATAATTTAAATGAAATAAAATAATAGATTTGCATTTTCCCTTAAAAAAACGTTGAAACTACAATGGAAGTACTCCATAAGTTATTTTTTTAGTTGAATACATTAAACAAATTTTTATAAAATAAAGTAAAAAATCACCAGCATCTTTCTAAAATACGTCTAAAATTTCGATAAATATTAAAAAAATGTTTTGAATAAAAAATAGAAAAATTAAAGATATGTTTATTGTTCAAAACAGCGGGCAATATTGTTTTGACATTTTGTAAATTTTCTTTAACATTTTCACAAAAATTCATTGTCAAGTGTCTCGGCACGAGTTACCTCAGTGAGGACACATTTTTTGATGATTTATATACATATTATAAACAACTTTACATTTAATGCAGTAAAGAAGAAGGTGGCAATATGTACCCTCTATTATGTAAATGTGATCTGTTAAGCAGATGTTAAAAAAATCGAAGTTAAATATTATTAATTTTTTCCTTAACTAATATTTAAAAAAAAATATATATATTTATATACAATTGAAATTATGTTCTTTTGAAAAACGTGTATTTATTTGTAGAAAGACATTTTACATGTTTTCCAATCTACGCTGGTAATATGGACCCCGGGGTGTATTGATAATAATTATTTTCATAAGTTACTAACATACTCCTGTTCACATTCAGCACAATCATTGCGGACCCAACCACTGTATATGCTGCACTGAATCCACAATTCACATCTTTGCTGCGTGGCATGTTTGAAATAGTTAATCAAGAAAAAATATTGCAGTGCGGGTATTATGGATCCCGGCCCCATCTAACACATCGGGGGTTCCAGAATATATGTAACATAACAGTTCCTAATCTGCCCTGTAAAATATTTGGTATCAGTCATAATTACTTCGACAGTCACGAATAACTCCTATAAGTTTTTCCTTTACCCAGAGGTGGCCTCCGTAGAATGTTTAATTTCGCAATGTAAAAAAAATTCAAAGAGAGACACAAACACATTTTAATTTCACCAAACGAATAATAACCTGTCAAAACTTGCAAAAAAAATAATAGAATCATGTTTCGTTCTCTAGCGTTACGTTCTGGTTCGTTTGCAACTAGTTATGGCTTTCGCCAATATTCAGCTAATGGTTTTATTAAATCAAAAGGGTTCCATATCAAATGCAGGATCCATTTTACCACCTTCTCTGCTATTTTTAAAAACATTTATATCCTTTATCTAACAGCAACTAAAGAATTCTTCGAATTTAACTCTTTCAACTACAATCCTTAAAATTTATAAGATAAAGAACTAAAACTTGAAAAAAATGTAGTAAACATGGACACAATACGAGAATATCAAACAATATCATATAGAACATTCTAAACGAGACAAAAACAGTAAGACTAATAAAAACCAGAGGCTGAAATTATACAATAAACTACCAGACAAAACTAAACAAAATACTCCGACAACCTCTACAAAAGACGTTAAAAATATTATCATTAACAAAGAATATGAATTTTAAAAAAATAATGATTATTTTTTTTAATGAATGTTATGTAATCGGACTCGTGGTGTAATATAAAGCGCGTTTGCCTACCATGCAAGAGGTCTCGGGTTCGATTCGCGGCATGGTTGAAATAAAACATTTATTTATAAAGGTGTTTTGACACTAGAATATTTCATTGTCCTGGACTGGCACCTAAAGCCTAAAACCAACCATCTTACCTTAAGGTAGTGTAACAGAAATAATCAAGAAACGCTGCCATTGGTGTACCAATGCAGTGCCCTATGTACCATTAGGTACAGTAAGAAAAAAAATCTAGCAAAGTTTTAAAATTAAAATAAGTTTTTGAATGTGTTATAATAACACATTAAAAAATAAGTCGTCCAAGGTTACCTTTTAAAGAATTTAATAAGAATATTATAAAAATTGAAAAAGTACAATAGATGATACAATCAGAGGCGGTACTGTACGTTATTATTGAAATTTCCATCTAAAATAATTAAACGTATAAATATGTTTGGGGTGTCGATAAAGCTAAATAATTTATATTTATTTATTATTTAGTAGACCGTTTTCCATTTCCTCTATCTAGCGGGGCGTTAAGTTGAAAGTACAGTTAAGCTAAGCAATGAAAATAATAATGGTTTAAAAGGGCGCTTACCGTTACCGTCCGACCCTTATAAATACCTATTATGGCCACCAGAGTCGGATTCTGGCAGCAAAGGGGTGATCATTTCTGACAGTAATGTCGTTTGTCCACGGCATCCGTTTCCGGGATCCGATATGACGCGGCGAGACGCGACGGTCCGAAAACATTGGAATAAACATTTATATAATAGAGATTCTCTCCTCTCAACGCAACGGGCGTGTCACTCGAGATTGTATGTAGATCGGATGCACAGTTTGATTGGTTCAAACTTGGTCGACGGACTGATGTGTCACATTGAGGAAGTTCAGTGCTACGGGACATTAGATAAAAAAAAAATACACTTGGTAAAAATTAGAGCATAGAATTGTACGGAGAAGTTTCTTAAAAATGTTTTAAAAAAAAACAAAAATAACGATCTACTTTGAACGACGTCACTAGTTTTTCCGAATCAACCAATAATAGTGCTGTGATAGATTTCCGGTTAACGGGAAACCAATTCACCAATCAGCAGAACTCCCGAAGAGAACTTGTGACGTCACTCGCGGAGTAGTTTAGAAATGATAATCTATGACGTCGAAGGGTTGGCCTTTTGTCATTGCATTCTCCCCCTGTTGTTAATCAGTATGGAGTTTGTAATCCTTAGAGATAATGAAGTTAACTTTCCTTTTGCTTATAGAAAACCTTCTTGGACCGGTGTATGGTGGGCTTTTTGATTCCGCCATGTAGAAAAAACACAAGTAAGTACTGAAATGTTTGTAAAATGATTATTATAGAGCAGTGCAACATATCTATTAATTAATTATAAGCGGCAAAAGATCAAATCGTTTTAACAAGTACAAAATCTTCCGTTACCGAAGTCATATTATTGAAAAATACTTTTTAAAAATGCCATAGAGAGCGCTGTGTCCAGAGCCAAATGATAATGGGCTTCTTAAACGAAACAAGTATCAAATTATCTTTCTTTAAAAACGTATAAATATTGTAGCATATAATAATACATCTAATTAAAATTATTCAGTAGTTTTAATTAAAAATTAATTCAATGAAAAAATATTATTGTAAGAATGTTGCTAAGTACTGTAAGTTATAAAACCATTCGGATAAAATATATAATCACAAAATTTTTTTTCTTCTTCCTCTTGGTCTAGGTCGTATGACCTGTTTGTGACGGCGGGCTGTCTTGGGATGATGACATCCAGCTGTCCTTTTTTTTTTTTGGTGGCCATCTTGATTTTCTTCTGCAGCAAGGGTTTTCAGACTTGATGATTTTCGCAAGTCTCGTATCTTCCATGCGGTCCACATGGTCCCTCCAAAAGCACCCTATGCTTCTTCCCCATCTCACTATGTCTTCAACACTGCAGACAGACCTTATCGTTAAATTTCTGATCCGATCTCTAAAAGTTCTGCCTGCGATGGAGCGTAAGGTTCTCATTTCCGCTACTCTAAGAAGGCTTTTTATGAAATAAATTATTTTTAACTGCAACAATGTATTATATTTAACAAAATTTTGAAACAAGTATTTTTTAAGCCCCACGATAAAAGAGTGAGGTATTAGTATCCTTTAAAAACATGATTCATAATAACCCACTCATATATACCGTAGGTGCGTGAAATAGAAAATAATTTGTTTAATACAATTTTTATTTCATAAAAATGAATCTTCGTCATCCTCATTACCTTTCCACACCTAACGGTGTATAGGGCACTGCGTTAGTACATCAATCCAAGCGTATCTTGATCATTTTTGGTGATCAGTTTAAGGCTTCAGGTGCCAGTCCAGGGACTATGAAATATTCTGGTGTGAAAACACCCATTTAAATAAATATTTCATATCAACTACGTCGGGAATCGAAACCGAGATCTCTTGCATGCTAAGCAAACGCGCTGACCTTTACACCACGAGGCTGACATTGCGAAACTAAAAGTATTCATAAAAAACTAAATGTAATTTTATATATGTTTTTCTCTTCAACAAATATATAACTGAAATCTTTCCGACATTAACAAGAGTTATAATAATTGTAAAATAACTTTATAAAATAAATTTAAAACACAAATATTTGAATGAGTACTTAGGCACTGTTACTCAAAGGTTTATTTCTTTTGATTAATAAATAAAGTAAAAATGAACTTCCATTGTTTATTCACATTTTCAAACTTGTTATAAACATTTAATATACAATAATAAATATTATGTACAGGGAATATAAACAGAAATATCACATTTAACGAAGAAAATACATAAAGATTACATTTTAGAAGTAAAATATACTTGATAATGTTCAATATATGATATGAAATAAATATGTATTGGCGATATTAATATTTTTTACATTTCATATTTTAGCAATGACCGGGTTAAGTTACCAAATTTGATATCACAAAAGTATGTTTGATATGAAAAGAGTTTGTCATGTAAGTATAGTTCATTAACATGGTTACACAATAACGTGGTTATTTATTATTTAATACATTTTGATATTAAAACATGATATGAAATTAAATACATTTGATATGAAATTTTCCAAAATCATTTGGTCAGAGTCTCCCGAAACAAAATATTTAAACATATGATAAACTTTTAAACTTACATCGATTTTACTTTATAAGCATAAATATATTTACAAATATACCAATTAAAATATTTACAAAGAGTTTTCAGCAATGTGAAAGTGATTCATAAAGAATAACATAATTTTTCCGTTTTTGTAAATCATACTCATATAATAATATAACTAATTTTTTTATTACATCAAATTTCCAATTTGAATTGTAGAAAAATCTTTTCGTAAAACAGATGCTTAAAAATATTAACAACCACAAGATTTGCTAGTAAGGTAATTGAAAAACCTTAATAAAAATTACAATATAAGGACATATTTTTAAAAATAATAATTTTTCTCAAAAGTTTTAAAATTTCCAGATTGGAATAAATAAATGAAGCGTGTTATGAAGTGTAAATAAAACCTGTCATTTTAAAACACAATTATAAAAAATTCTCAGTTTAAATGCGAAGAATACAGTATTTTAGATCAAAACATATTTGTTCTAAAATACGCTTAATAAACAGACAATCTTTACCTTTATGGGACCTCACAACATTATTAACACGTATAAAAATATTATTCAGAAAATTACAGGTACAAAAAAAAACTCGAATCCATTTGACAAAACAATTATGATGCATGTATGTACGTACTATGTACATACTTGTATATTGATAATAAATGTATTTACGCATGGAAAACATACCAAAAGGCAACTAAAATAAATAAATGCAATAGAACAATATTATTACTTTAAGGAAACATGATAACGAGAACAAAAAATATTTTGGAATTAATTACGATAAATAGTTTTTTGTTAAAATAATTTATCGGTTAATAATTGAGACCATATTTTATGAGAACACACACCACATTTCGTCGATCTAACTGGTAAAACTCGTAAATGCTAAACGTACTAATCTTTTATTCTTCCTGGACCGGGTTGATTAATCCACCTGGTCCATTAAGAAGTATAGAAATTGAATAAAATTTTTCAGGTGTTGCCTTGTATGTAGGTGAAATAATTCAATGATATGAATCTCACCCGCATACATAAAGGTTTTAGCTCTTTAATTTCACAAAAATCAACAGATGAAATAATTGAAGGAATAAAGATGTTCAAATATGGGAAAAATGGTGAATGTTACACAGTGTGGTAAGTGGCCACTTAAACCAGCCAATGACAGGCCATAAGCCGCGTAGATGCCTAGGCTTCTATATTACTTTATACTAAATGTTCTTCATCTCTGTTATTATATGTTAATATTAACATCTCCTCAGGGAGTTGAATCCAGTCCTTGTCTACAAAAATTTGAACAAACTCAAAGTTTTGTTGATTATCGTTAACTATTCACACTAGGTGGGGGAAAGTAGACTGTATTAGTACACACAGTGCAATAAATGTATCTCGATTTTCTGTTACACAAAAGTAAGGTGAGATCAGTCGTGCACTTAAAAAAATAGGGTAATAACTTGTATACAGTTGCCGGAAGTAAATAACATACATCGAGCTTAAGAAAGATACTCAGCCACAATCGGCTAACTTCGGCTTTGTAGAGCGGCGTCTCTGTCGCACGAGTCGACAAGGATGAATGACAAAGACGATACTTTACAAAGCTGAAGTATGCCGATTATGGCCTACAGTATCATTTTAAGCTCGATGTCTCTTATTTCCCGCCGGAAACTGTACAGGATATTATTACTCTCTACTCATCGCATGGGTAGAAAGTATAACAAGTTGCACAAAGACTGCGAGAAACATTATGTTCTACCGACTTGTCATCTCGACATTATATGATCGAATCCAACCAATGAATGATTCCGAAAATTTAGTCCGCGTTCCTTATTTTATTAACATTTTAAATACCTCTCATTTATATTTTTAATAATAAATAATCCCACTTTGCCTGTTTATCTGAGAGAGTTCTTCCAATCTCTATCACAACATGGACTATCTCTTCGCTTTAGTAACGAGAGAACCCTTTTAACACCCTTTTCACCGCTGTAACTTTCTTGCCTCCTCTTTCACAGTAGTAGCTGCTCAATTGTGAAATATAACCATCTAAAACCAACTTATGTTAAGAGACACTCCTTTATTTACATTTGAGTCAAGATTGAAATGTCACTATCTTAATCAGTTGTTCTTAACCGGTGCTCCGCGAGCTTGTTGCAAGTGCTCCGCAAAATTATGAAAACCAAAATTTAATGTTGACTCATTAACTGTGCGATTTGAGTTGCAAATATAATGGTTAGATGGCAGCACTCTTGCAAAGTGAAGTTGTGGGAATTGCAGGGGATTTCTTTTGCGTTATTGCGTTTATATAGCTAATAGACAGACCCTGTGATTAAATAATCTTTTGATCGTTTATTTCGATAGTGTTGTGTGTATGCTGTTTACAACAAAAGTGCACCATTAATTTGAAAAAAAAATAGTTTTCAACCTCATTTTTCTGTGAGCTAGGTTTTTTGACATTAACTAATATTAAAACGAAGAAACGCGAAAAACTTTGCAATTTGGATGAAGAAATGAGAATAGCTTTATCAAATATTAGACCTAATATTGCTGAAATTTGTAAAAGCTGACAAACTCAGGTGTCACATTAAATCATTTTCGTTGCAAAAAGTTTCATTGGAGTATTTATGGTTTTATGTATTTTTTTAAAATTAATGTAATTTTTAACTCGTCTGAAAAAAAATTTCTGTTTTATTTTTAATAAGAGTTATTTTTGTATGTTTTTTTAATCTTTAGTTTTGGTGTACCGCGAATTTTCTTTATGATCAAAAGTGCTTCCTGACTTCAAAAAGGTTCAGAACCAATGATCTAAATGATTAAATTGTTCTCCCTTCTTCTTTCCTTCCCATCCCCTCTCATCTCCTCATAGTAAAGTTTAATTTTTTAGTTGATTCATATTTAAATTTATTTATAAAATTATATAATTACCTAGAATATGTCCATGTACTTGTAATTTTCTCAAACTGAACGGTTTAGGTAGGTAGGAAGAAATTGCGTTAAGGCAATATGCCTGTCCTTATATGCACATAAATTGTATATGTATATAAAGTATTAAATGAAATAAGTAAATATTTTTTGTTTTGTATGTGTATGTGAGTGCTGCTTCTTACTAATTTGATATTGGTCCAAAAATAAACGACTGCATAAAACATCAACATCGAATGAAAAATTATTGGACATCCTCAACATTCCCATTCCGCACCCAATTATGGATAGGGCACTGTATTGATACACCAACCGTAGCGCATCCTGTTCATTTTTTATTACATGAAGGTAAGATGATCAGTCTTACGCTTTAAGTGCCAGTATAGGGATTATGAAATATTTTAGTGTAAAAACATATTTTTAAATAAATATTTCATGCTATATATTACATCACGAGGCAGAAATAATTGTTGGATATATGATTTGTTAACAAGGGCAACAGGAAGCCATAAAAAACTTTGTACCGACACGTTTTTTCAAAATAACTAATAAACAAAAACGAAAAAACGATATAAAACTTCGTTTATCCGATCTCCAGCCATTCGGATTGCTAAATATCCAAACCGCCATCAGGAAATAAAAAATAAAAGAAACTTTTTTAAATTTTAATTCGATTGTGCAATTAACTTTGCTGGACATGTGCAAGTAAATTTTTAATGTGATTCTAATTCGCTGTATTTCAAAAACAATAAAATCTGGCGCTCATTAATCAGAATAATTTGAGTTTTATTTGACTTATAGTAAATTGTTTAAAATTACATACATTATTTTCAATCAAAATCTTTTATTATGAAGCTCATGATTATATAGTGTAAACATGACCATATCAATTTTTCTTTGAATTTAAAAAAAAAAGTTTGTACGGTTTCATAAAACAAAGTTTTAATTTTTCTGTTCAACAATTTTGTTGTTCCACAGAAGACACCGAAACAAAAAATACAATTTTTTTATCGTTTATACTACTCACTTGATTGTGTGTGCAGAAATTGATGATTCGCATAGCACTCACATGTTTAATTTAATTTACCCTACTCACTGTGTTTTTTATTTATCATATAAAACAATTATAAAAGATCACTATATTGTTTTACACGCAAGACTCCGGAAGTCTGGTATCTAGAAGTTTCTCTTTGAAGGCCTGTAGGTTTAGGCAGGAGTCTTGCGAGTAGGGGGCCCCCGTACTAGTGGGGCGCGGGGGCAGCGGCGGCAGATCCCCTGACACCCGGAGGGTGGGAAGCTCTTGAAATGGGACTGCGGACAGCTTCTCAGTGGACTTGTGCCCCCCGTCTGCATCCCAGGTGCGTGTGTATAAAGATACAGGTTCTGAAAAATTGTTAAATAATAATTAATTATTTAAAAATAGACCGAGTATCTCTATTGACATTTCTTGGTGGAACTGCAATAAAATATGTTATTTAGTTTTGACCATATGAATATTAAGATACGCTGCGGTTGGTGTACGGAGCGGTGCTTTATGCGCCATTATGACCGGAGAGGGAATACTGAATGAATAAATCGTAATCATATATCAAGATACATGTTTTTTAAACTTAAATACCGAATATTTATTATTGGGTACTTGAAGAGCAAGAAACTATTAGGCTTCTATTTTAATTTATCAAATTTATAATTAAGAAAATACGCTGTTTACTTTGGAACTCATTTTAACGATGAATTTAGTACCAGTGACCGGGTTTTGTCGTGAACGACATCGTTACTAAAAATATTATTATTAAAGTAATAACCCGCTTACTTCGATTTTACAGGCTTGTCAGCCGGTGGTAAAGAAAAGGCAGAAGTAAGTTATGAATACTACAGTTGAACTTCCACACCAATTTGGAAAAAGCATTTATTTTTGACTGACAAGAATCGAACCCGCGACGCCTTTTTAATGGTTGGCCATCTAACCAACTACGCCACGGCGCCAGTCAATCTTATGTTATACGTACACGTGGAAGCAGGTGTTGTGAATCATGATTTTTATATATTATGGGAATAAGCGATGTTAATTCAATGAATTTAAGTATTGCGTAGTAATTATTATATGAATACATCACAGCAGAAATGAAGAATGTTTTATGGAAGGAAATATAGAAGTCGAGGCATTTACACGCCTTATGAACTGTCATTGTTCTTTATTTCTGTTGTAATATATTAATACTAACAACTCCCAAGGGAGTTGAATCCAATTCTTGTCAACAAAAATTTTGAAAACCAAACATATTGGTTATAAGTATATGAATTTATACAAATATGTATTTTTAAGAACATATGTACAAAATAAAAAAGTATAAACTATTTAAATCTAACCCAATAAAATTTTGTATAAATATGTAACAGAGACCGGTAGTTGACAACTTTTTAGACTACGCGCTATTGTCATGTTTTAAAAAAAAATATAGCTTTAAACAATACTTAAACTAACATAATTGTCATAACAAAATTCATATAATATACTGATTAGTTTATTACTATAATTATATAAAATCATGATAGATAACGCCCGTCTTTACTCGCATATAACATAAGAATCTGTTTAGTCTATTACTGATCTACCAGCCTGACAATGTCGGTCACGACGAAACTCGGTCACTTATGAAAAATTTGTAGCTAAAATGTGGTTCTTTGAAAACAACGTATATTTCTTATTATAAATTAAAAATAGTAAAACAGAAGAGTATTAGGTAATAGTTTCTTGCTCTTCAGGGTCGCGATTACAGTGGAAAGCTAAGAAAGTCATACCTTCACCATGACGGTAAAGTTGAAGATAAATTTTCCCGAGCGATTGAGGTATGTACATCGGTTTATACCAATGGGTTTAGTACCCCTCGGTACGCATATCTACGCATTAAAACTGACAAAAATTTTGTTCCACCGAGCAATTTTTCCTATAATTAAGATTTATTTAAATTTTAAATCGTTCTGAGGTTTGCAGTTTTTTTCTTAATAGCTTATTACAAATATGAGAGTGAAAGTCAATGTTGATGTCGAATTAAATTCTGACATAACTGTCAGTTTTTAAAACGAACGCCTAGATGCACAGATAATGTGGCAAGATTCTGCCCTTTTAGCATTTAAGAGCATCAAAGCTTAAAAATGTAGCCACTAAAGAAAAATTTATTTAGTTATTATATTTTTTTCATTTGTTTTACTATCTTTCTGACTGTATGCAACTAGACGTTTAAGAAGCCGATTTTGTTTGGTTTTTATTCCCTGTCCCTTTTTGGATCTAATAAGGCAACACTAACTGCAGCCTACCTTGAAATTTGTACACATTTTTTGTTATGAAGGAGGGATGATCAGTCTTACGCTTCACGTGTCCGGCCAGGGACTTGGAAATTTGGAATGGCAACTTTAACTTTAAAATATTTTTTAATTTATAAAACAGTACGTTTTTTTTAAAATAAATTGTTTAGCAATATGGGAAAGTTTTCAAATAAAATACGCAGGTTATAAATTAAATTAAAAAATTATCCTTCTTTTTATATTTTTAAAACATAAATGGTATTTAGTGGGGAAAATTTACTTTCGTTTTCATAAATGAATGTTGCGAAGAGCACGTTATTATTTAAGCAATGTTTTTGTGAACAGATCTAGACAACAGCTGTTAGAGTCGGTGAATTATTTTAATGACTTTTACCCAAAGAAGATAGAATAACAGTGTAATAATATTAAGTATGCTCGTCCGCGGTTGGTCAAATGGTTGTAAATGCGAGTTAAAAAGTTTCTAGAAATAGAGCAAGATTCAAGAAATGACTCAACATTTTAAACCTTGTTTGTCGTCAATATTTTAAGTTAGTCCAAATTTTTTTGACATGAACCGAATTGGACCAGGGAGTTGTTAATATATATTTACATATTACAGTAGCGATTAGGAACATTTTTTCATAGGAATAAAGAAGTCAAGGCATTTAAAGGGTTAATAACCTGTGAAGGAATATGAATGTTAAAACATAGGCAAAATGTTAAATGTTACACAGTGTGTACATAGGCCACGTAAACCAGCCAAAGACAGGTCATGAGTCCTGTAAATGCCTAGACTCCCATTTACTTTCTGTAAAATGTTCTTCATCTCTGTTGTAACATACTAATAGTCATAATTTGCATTTACGTTTATTGTTTCTGATTGATGGTCGTATTTTTTCTTTTGTAGATGATCGCATTGCCAACAGTATTTGATTGCAATTTATTTTATAATAAATAATTATTCATCGATGTTCGTTTGATTGTGATTCTGTGGTAATGTTGAATATGGAATTTAAAATGTTGAAATCACGTAGTTAATTTCAGTTTTAGTCTTAGAGTAATAACCTAAAAGAGTCACTCATACGAATAAAAACCATTCTGCGATAATTAACCACGAAGTTAGCTACAAATCAAAGCAATACAACGGGCCGTCGCGCGTAGGGTAGAGAATTGCAAGCACTAACTGAAACCGTCCGTTACACGTTTGATGTTAAAAGCTACACTAAAACCAAACCAAAAATTTAGAATGCTTTTATTCTCCACAATAGAGCTTAATGGCTTCTTTAGAGAATCGTTTTCGGTAAGGGCAGGTATTATGGACATGAAAACGTAAATAAGATGTTGTTTTAAATGAAATATTACAACCAAAATTATCTTCTATTTAAAAAAAGAGAGAATATAATTCTATAAAAAAAGGTTTCAACGAAAATTTTTCAATATAATTTTTTTAAAAGTACTACCGAATGCATAATTTTACAAAGAAATAATGTAAAATGTCACAAAAATGTATGTGATTTAAAATGCTCGTATTTCTTTTCGAAATTAAAAAAATTACATTTGGCTTCGGCCACTTTCATGTTAAACTTATTATATTTAAATTATTATACACATTTTAGTTTAAAACTTAGTCTTTATTGAGATCCCATATACTTAAGTTTATTCTTAATTTGAAATTGCGTAATCTGCCGGTCTAAAAGTAATTATATTTTAGTTACATCAATTTTTAAGTTTATTTTTTACAGAAATACCTTTAAAAAAGATTATTTTAATCTAACTTATGTTTTTTTTATTTTTATTATCGCACGATAAAAAAAAACATTCGTTTTAAAATGGAAAAATTGTATGATTTCCTAATTTTGCGTTCGTTTTATCAGACTACAGCCTTAAGTCCATTGTATAAGAATGTGACTGTCCTGTATTTGTGATTGCTTTTTTGATGCGGTAGAGTTGTTGTTACCTGGTTCTATATTTGTGTATGTCAGCATTTTTGGTAATTGCTATGTTACCGCCTTGTATGTTTCCCAATGCAATAGGGTATTTTCATAAACTGGGGATATGATTTTTAATGTATTCAGTATTTAAATAATATTTTTACGATTCGAACCATATTACTATCAAAATCTGAAACGAATGTTTTCATTTATAATTTCCTATTTAAAGTTTGATAGAAATAAAACGGCCCGTAACTGGCCAAAAGGGTTGATGACGTCACGCGTGACTTATATATCCTACGTTCACTCAAATCCTATACTGAGATCCTCCGACGCGGACGGCTTGTGGCTTTTTATTTGTTTTTTCTAGATAAATTTCGTCTTTTCCTTTGTTTTTTTTTTGTTTTCATTTATAAACATCCATAGCATTATGACTAAAATTGGTTTTTTACAAGGAAAGTCCGATAACTTGCCCAAAATAGATATAATCATGATGGGTATTTTTTTCTCATTCAATACAAACTTTTTAAGTTCGAGTATAGAAATGTAAAGGCCGTAAGGTAAGCAAATATATAATGTTTGCTTCCAGAATGTATTCATTCAAATAGTTGTATTATTTGCATGTACTATATATATATTGTTTAGCGTACATTTAATGCAAAAGGGAAGTAACGTGACTTTGACACAACATAATCCATAAAATACCATTGCTTGTAAACATCTCTGTTGCTCGAGTGCGTGTTAATGCCTTTTTTTATTAAATGTGATTTACTTATTAATATATCAGCTAGGGTAAATTACGGAGACAGTGCCATAGATTACATTCAAGTAAAACGGACGGGTGATATTTGAATGGTAAAAGGTCGAGTCACCCCCAGCAGAACTTAAAGTTAGAACCAAATCGTACTCGGTGACGTTGATTTGCGATGAAGTATATGAATTAATAGATTCCTGCAAGTGTGAAGACTGTTCAGCATCTCAAGGTCAGTTGCCATTTTGTAAATGCAATAAATTTCACAAATAATTAAGGTAGGTTTTCATACAGGATTTTTTTTGTAATTTTATTTTTTATTCATATAGAAAACCAACAGTTCCACAAATTAAACTAAGTAACATAAGTATAGAAATATAATACAAATATAAACAATAACGTTCAAAGAATAAACTATTTTAGTATTGTAGTACCTGTCAAGCTTTATAAGTGCTAATTTCAGTACCTACTGTTAGTAAATGTTTATAGTCTACAGTCTACACCATAAAATATAGTATTTTGTACTGAACAAGACCTACGGAAAAAAGAATAGTGGTTTGTTTTTTTTAACATCTCGTTTCATAACGTTCAAATGCGTTAAACCATTTTTTCTGCATTTTTTCATTAGGTACTAGAAATGGCGAAAAAAGCTTCATTTTGCGTCTTCACCGTAGTGTTTGTGCACATCGGAATTAAACAGTACTTGTATCTTATAACTAAAGACATTTTATGCGCGTTAATTAGTTAAAACAACCAATTACAACAAAAACAACACGTAGGCTATACAAATTCGTATGAATTTGTTTGAACGGTCAGTCAAATTCGTAACGCGTGACGTCACAAGCCCATACGGCATTGAATGTTCGTTTTGGCGCCAATTCAAAGTATACGTTTTTAAACCGCTCTGAAAAATTAACGCGTGGACATAAAAAAATAAAAGCTATACAGTTACTGTCGTAATTTTTTTTTCTATTTTTTTGCAAAATAAAAAAAAAACCTGAAAATACCCTATTGTGTGTACAATTTTTATCATCTCAGTAAATTTTTATCAAATCTTTAGTAAACTTTAGAAATTTAATTAGTAAATTTTATAAACGTACGTACGAAAATGTGTTTAATTGTTTGACAATTTAAAGTATTAAATATTATTGAATATTTGTTCATAACCACTTACCGAATTTTCTATGTCTACCGGTTTTGAGACGTACCCGTCTCTTCCCCTTACGTACCCTTTATCCCCTTTCTCTTTTTATTAAATTTAATTTCTTATAAATTGAACGCCCATAGGGCTTTCACAATGAAAATTTGGTTAAATAATACAATATATATAATAAAGTTAAAAACACAAATAGGTAGCAGTTATACGAGTACAAAGGTTAAAAAAATAATTTGATAAAAACATGTTTAAGAAGTTCTATAACTATACTATTAGAAGTAATTCAAAAGTTCGTAATTTACTTGTGACAAAGTGTAATTTGATATATCTCAAAGAATAAAAAAAAAAAGAAATAAAAAGCACATACACGTATTCATATAAACAAATATGGAAACGTTATTTCATCACAATAATAATTTAGTTGCAAGGGAGTGACTAATTTAAACATCGATTTAACTGGTAATTTATTACATTGTACTTGATATAATATTTGATTTAACTAAAGCAGGCGAAGTATTAAATATATTTAAAAGATAGTTAAATTTATTGGCATTTACGTGAAATCAAACTAACGGAGCATAATTTGCTTGAAATGATTTAGTATGGAAAGTACATCTAAGCCTGGTGGTCTTAAATGGAATCCTAAAATTTATTTCATTTACCAAGCATGGACGATCTATAACATTATTCACAATATTATATAGTGCGACAACATCAGCTACTCTGCGTCTAGTTGAAAAGGAGGATATATGCTAATTTTCTAGTAACAAATTATATGATATCTCAGAAAGAGTTACCCCAGTTACCCATCTTATAGTTTACATATCGTAGGAACTTTCTCTGGATTCTCTCTAATTTATCAATATAGCTATTTCTCCAACAACGTCAAATATTTTCATAACCTAATCAGTGCATGTAAAGATTGCTTATTGAAATGCATGTCGTGTTGGTTTTATATTTTTGTGCAACAACTATGGTGGAGGTGTACAGAGGGTTTTGCATGTTAGTTTAATCGGTGTCCCTATGAAGAGACGGGTACGTCTCAAAACCGATAGAAATAAAAAAGTCGGTAACTGGTTCTAAACAAATATTTAATAACATTTAGTTGAAGATAACAGTTACCATCCCATTGTAGTACGGACCCAGGGTTATTTCGAACAGTTAAGTCGTAGTGGTTAGGTAAAGTAAGTTGTACATTAGTTTAATTATTTTATTTTGTTGTCTTTGTATTCTTGTTATATCTGTCTTGTTACCGTTTCCCCAAAAGGCAATCATGTAGCTCAATTTTCTTTCAACATAAGCTTCGTAAATCATGTTTTTTACCGTTTTTGGGATGAGGTCTATAATTTTGTAGAAGGGGCTATGTAATTATGCTATTACTTCTGTGAGTCCGTTTATGTGTTTCGTCCATTTTAATTGTATGACAAGTCCTAGGTACGTCACGATTTTGTTGTTTATTATTATGTTCATATGGTTCTTTTCTTTATTTAAGAGTGTATTATATTGCATTGTATTGCATTTAGTTTGAATCAGTTTTTGTTTGTCCATTTTAATAGTTTCTGTACGTCTTTATTGATGGTTTTAGTAATTTCAGTGTCGTTTTTGTTATCATATAAGAGTCGTTAGTCGTCTTTGAAGCGTAAGACTGATCACGTCACACTCCATGTAATAAAATTGATCTATATACGCTAGAACTGAAGTTCCAATATATTGCTCTATGCACCGCTGGGTGCAGATGGCGGAATGAGGAACTTCAGCCCTACGGGAAATTGGATACAAAAAATGTTTTCTTACGCGGGGTAAAAATTAGAGCATTAAATTGTACTACAAAGTTTCTTGAAAATGTACAGAAAAAATAATAAAAAATACTTTGATAAAAACGCACTACTTTAAATGACGTCACTGGTTCATGTGAATCAAACTATGATCTGAGAGCTATGGAAGATTTCCGGTCTGCTTGTCGCTTCTGGACCAATAGGAAGAACTGAATGAGAATAAGCGGAAATGAACCTCTGACGTTACACGCGGAGTTATTTCAGAAATACAAAACTTTGAAAAATCGTAGCGCCGATAATACGATATATAAAAATTAAAAAAAAAAAAAATTGACTTAGTTTAACAGTCTATTAACAAATAAAAAATTCAAAAAAAAAACACCGAACTTCCTCATTATGATGATCCCACAAAAATACGACATAAAGTTTAAGTATCTATTCCCTAATTTTTGATTAAAGAAAAAAAGAAACTTTGTGGTTTGTGTACCATTAAACAGAGTTATTTATTTATTTATTATCATTATATTACATACACAAAATTATAATTTATGTAAAGTCGCTTTGACTGTCTAACTAGGGTTATTTACCCCGTTCTAAGACAGTAAAAAAAAAGTAAAAAACAGTAATCAATTTATAGAAACAGTTATAAAGATACAGGACAAAGTGAAAAGCAAAGTAAAAAATGCAGTAAAAACATGGTAAAAAATGTAGTAAAAACACAGTAAAGTGTAATAAAAACATAGTAAAAACATAGTAAAAATGTAGTAAAAACATAATAAAAATGTAGTAAAAACATAGTAAAAACACAGTAAAAATGTAGTAAAAAAAACGTAGCAAAATAAATAAATTATAAAAACAAAGTAATAAATGCAGTGAAAACATAGTAAAAAACCATGAAAATATATAAATATGTCTATAAAAATATTTTGAAACTCAGTAAAATGCGAAATAAAAACAGAATACATAGTAAGAAGTACATAGTTGAAACTAATTTAAATAATAAGCAGTTTTAAATTAACCTAAAATGTAAAAAAAACACAAAAAACAATTGAAAATCGGTATTTCAGCGACCACGCGCACATTTAATTAACTAATTAATACCTAGGTTTATTTACATTTTCTTTTTCATCAATTTGAGTTCATTGTTAGAAGTTAATTCACCGTAAAATGTTTATTTTCGCCAATATTTTTTTTTGGTTTTTCCGTCTTATAGACAGACACTCACATATTCATCATGTTCATCGAAATTATTGTTATTGAGCCAAACAATTGAACGTAGTTATGCAGAAAGCAGCCAGTCCACAATTTTGGAAAAATGAGATATTGATGTTATCGGGTGCAGTAAGGTTGATTCTATGTTCTGCCTAAAACAGCCAGACCACTTTCATACAAAAAACTGTATAAATCACATTCGAAAAAAGGTGTCGATCACAAAAACGATATTTCTCAATTTGCAGAAAACACCCACAAAACCAGAAAAATCTTAGGGTACTTTAAAAATCTTTTAAACTGGTCAAATACATAAAAAGATTCTTGTTTGTAATATTTAAAAAAACTTATGTATTCATTGTTTATCGTTTGTTAAAGTCTAAAACATTCCAACTATTGAGTAGATTTTATAATTCACTCTTTTCACAAAATGGCTATTATCTCGGTTTCACTTTTCTATGGCTGGCTGATTTCTGTATAACTACGTTCAATTGTTTCGTGAACAGCAAGAAACTGACAAACGGTAATAATGATCATATCAGTTTCTATTTCACCCCAGTAATGTGGTGGAATAAGCGATCTAAATATTATAGTGGAGAATGTTTCTAAAATAGGTAGTGTTCATAGGACATACGATGTAAATAAATTATCTTGTTCATTCAATAATAAGAAAAAAATAATTTTATTTGAAATACCGAATTATTGTATCCCGGTCGTTAAAAATAAATCAAGTGGCGTGCCGCCCATTCAACCGCTTCGTATTTGTCCTAATTCAACGTAATAATTTAAAAGATAAGTGAAGTTAATCAAAGAAACAATGTGTTATTTCACATTAATAAGCGCGAATGAATGTTTACCGCTTACTTTTTTCCACGGGGATGTAATTTTACTTGTTAATAACCGCCTGTGCTGAAAAGGGGCAGGGATTCGGTTTAAGGCTTGTTTACCCGAAAAACGAAAACAAATAGGTAAATGAAATTTAAACACAACAGCCACGGCCCTGAGGCGCAGGGCGTGGGGCGGAGGCGCGAGGCGAGAGGCGAGAGGCGGTAGGCCCCAACCGGCCGGAAGCGCTGATCATTTCTCATACATGTCCCTCTCAGACAGGTACTTAGATTCTGGGCCATGATTTTAGGAAATTGTAATTACGGACTATTTGCGATTCCCGAGATGGGCGAAAATACTTACGTATATTATATTGTATTTTTTAAGAACCGTATTAAATTACGCGTTAGTAATGTACGCCCATTTATTATAGTGAACTAGTAATATTACTCTTAATAATTAAACTCTTAGCTTTCAGTACCATTCATACCTTCACTTTTTGACGTCTTGACTATGGGATTATTTAACCCCCCGAAGAAAAGAAAATTGCGCGCTCTGTAGATACTCGCGCGAAACGTTAATGTTAGTTTGAGAAAATCCAGAGTCTCGTAATTGAACAGGTAAAGCGGTTAAATTTTCATGAACTCCATTAAGGGTGGGGTGGACACGTGAGCAGCGAGCGGCGGCGGCGGCAGCGGCGGCGGCGCGGCGGCGGTGCTCTCGCGGGACTGTAATTACAACTCATCAGAGGAGGCATTTTGCTAAACCTATGAAATGGATATGAAATACCAAAACGTCTCGAAGAAAAAATTAACCAGCTTAGCCAAATTACTTCCAAAGTTATAATGAAATCAGAGAGTGAGGCTGAGAGCGAGGAACTTCACCGCCATTCCCTCCAGCCGATTTTTTCGCGAAAGTTTTAAGGATTCATTTTCATTTGTTACGGGTACTGTGTAATTTAAAAAGATAAAAGATCTCAGTTCACGCAAGAAAGGTAAATTAAGGAGAACAGAGCAATGATGTAGAATAATTTTTGAATAAAAATGCTAGTAAAAATATAATTTAATCCTAAATGAAAGAGTTTTAGCGGTTACCGAAAGCTCGGTTTATTAAAGGACGCTCAAAAATTCCTGAATAAATTTTTCATATCTGAAATCACTTCAGTCGAGATCACTTCAACTTCGATCACCGGGACGACAGATTTTTAATGATAATGAATTGATCGTTTTCAGTTCTGAATAAAAACGAAGCATTTTTTGTTTAATTAGAGTACCGCGATGTTTTTATGATTGGAATTTAGTGGCGTTATAGAATGCGCCGTTGTGGTTAGTCATCGGTGGTGGGTCTGTACTTTGGGGACCTCCGGCCTGTTCGTATCTCGGTACCGGTTCAGCCCGCACACCGGCCTTATCGCTGTGCAGATAAAATCACCCGCGCTGGCTTTATTATGACGCAATGAATGCCATTTTCACCACCTCTTCCATAAAAGTAAAGGTAGGTTATATGACAGCGGGGCGTACAAAGCCTCGCTCGCGCGACCGTCGGAATTTATTACTGCCCGAGCTAGAACAATAGGCGGTTTGCTGTGAAAAAATATGAAAATACGTGTTAGGCGAGGCGTTCGTGCCAAATTATTCCACGTCGTACACTCAAAGTACCTCGATACTTTACGAATGTCGCATAAAACACGGCTAACTCCACGAAAAGTATAGGCGATTAACGCGCATTCAAACAAATAAAAGGGAAAAATCTGCCAGCACGAAACAACACAAAACAACGAACCGAAACGATAAGTTTAATCTATGCATACCAATACAAAAGTTTTACAAATAATACATACTATTTTTAATTGCTCTGTCCAATAGGGAGGTAAATGCATCAAAACAAAATCTAGTCAATTTATTCACCAAGATAACTTTGTTACAATGTACCATAAATAGCAATCAACATTCAAACTTCTTATTGCAAAGTCAGTTACATATTTTTTTATAGATTATAATATTTCTCTTTAAAATCCGTCTCCTTTTAGAATTAATTTGGTTACGAAAATCAGTGTCAGTTTGCAAAATCAGTACATCCACTGGTCACCTTTTTTCTTTTTTTCGACCAATAGGAGTAGCTTTAAAGTAAGTTTTATTTAAAATTATTTGATTAAATGTCTGTATTCAAAGAAGTTTAATTGTTTTATTAACTTTTAACCTAATTGATAAAATCGCGAAAAAAATATGAAAAAAGTATTTAAAAATGCTAGTCACAAGTTTATGCTATTTTCACATTACAAAAATTGGTGGAGGTAACTGATTTTGCAACTCGTACTCTCATACACGAGGTAAATGTTTTGCGAAAAATTTAATATTGTCATAGAACCGCCAATTGAAATACACATTTCGAAATGTGGAAAAGTGAAAAATATTTTTTACGGCCTATGAAATTTTCTCGTTATTAAATTTCTTAGTATGTAATGTTTCATCAACTTTTTATTCATCTTTTATTTAAAATTTACGCATAAGTTTTCGTATATTGCTCGCCTCGTTGAGTTATGGCTAGCGCAACGTTTTTCGAGCAAGTTCCAGGTTCGACTTCAAACAATGTCGGTACTTAATAATTCATTGAAAAAAAAAATTCAATGCACAATAATACCGCCCCACGACTGGCTTTAGCTATTTCGCCTTTATGTAAGAAATAATCAAGATGTGCAGGGATAATAAAGCCAGGGTTAGCAGCTGATACTGTTATTTAGAACCGTTAAGTGCTTAGTATAAGAGATAATCAGAATTGACGACACCACACCGCTTGATGCAAAGCAAAATTTAAATGAATGGCAATTTTAATTATTTGCAAAAAATGGCTGTGCGATCTGGATGCTGAGAACTGCCATCAGATGGTTACTCCCCACTGAAGCAGTAGTCTAGTGGTATTATTATAATATATCGGCGCCCTTGGCAAATAAATGTTAGTCGCAAGGGGCAAAATTAGCACTTCTCAATGGAGTCCTGGTCCCGACCCTGATGTATAGGAGCGAAGTATGGACTTAGAAAAACAGGGACGAAAGTAGGCTGAATGCTGCCGAAATGCGATTTCTCAGGCGAATATGTGGTCAAACTATGTAGAGGACGGCGGGGCTAGTTGTTACGGGGGCAAGTTGTTACATTCTAAATAACTCCCCCACCACTAGATTATGTGACGTACGTGTCGCACAGCATGTCTAGGTATCATGTCTGCAATGCTCGACGGAACGACACTCTTGCCGGTCGTGCGTAATTGAAATAAAATTGATTATAGTGTATTTCGTATCTGAAAGTAACTTTCGTTGATTGATTTTGAAGATTATTTGTTCAACAATTATAAAAGGTAAGTTGATTAAAAGTAAACTGGTAAAACTCTACATGTCTTTGCTTGCATTCAGATAATATATCGAAATAATAACACTTTCCGTGTTAATGCCATAACAATTTGTTTTTATTTTGGGTCAGAGGGGCTAGTTGTTACAACAATAGGGGGCAAGTTGTTACTGTAATAACTAGCTCTACAACGTTTCACTTTTACTTCAAATGGCATATTTATATACAATTATTAAACCATTTGTTATTATTGTTCGAGATTTTAAATAACAAAAGTTTCGAGATTATATATGTCAAAAAATATATTCTCACAACATCTTCGAGATTTGCTATGGTTAAAAAGCCCAGAGAGAATAAAATACAAGCTGTGCTGGACAGTATTCAAATCCCTTCATAAAATGGCTCCAAAATACCTATCGGACCTTTGTATTAGGGAAAATAATCAAAGAAAATCTACTCTTAGGTCAGCATTTAATTCAGGAAGAGGAAAACTTGTCGAAATCCGGCGCTCCCCAAACACTAGATTTGGAGATCGTGTTTTTGCCGCCGCCGGCCCCTCTGCCTGGAACCAATTGCCTTCAAACTTACGAATCATCGACAGTCCCAGTCAGTTCAGATCCCAACTGAAATCCCACTTCTTTAAACTATCATACCTTCAATTTAAATCTGCAAATATAATATATTACTTAAGTTAAGTTAGAATGAAAGTTTAGATATACAATTGTAAAGCGCCCTTGAGGTGATTTTTTACAAAAATGGCGCTATATAAATCAGCCAAATATTATTATTAACAATGATACGGACATATAAAAAAAAACAATAGAGGTGAAATTTCCGAGGAGACCTACAAAAAAGCAGCTAAAGAAGTAACAGAAAAAAACATCTTTTCGAAGAGCTGCCAAAGCATACAAAGTAAATTTGATGACATTACATCGTTACATAAAACGTCAAGAGAATGGTCCAACCACATCTAACATAGTGAGTTACAACAAACCGTAAACTTCAGCAATAAAGGTTTCAGCTCTTTAACTTCACTAAAATCAACGAATGGAAGAATTGAAGAAATATGGACGTTTAAACATAGGCAAAATGGTGAATGTTACACAGTGTGTAAAGTGGCCACTTTAACTAGCCAATGACAGGTCATAAGCCTTGTAAATTCCTAGACTTCCATATTCCCTTATTTAAGGTATTCTTCATCCCTGTTGTAATTTGTTAATTATTATATAAATTACAATCTTTATCTATCAAGCATTTATATTTTTAGCGAGGCGTTACATTACATTATATAATTTAATAAAAATTAGCTTTGCTCAAGTTAACCCCCTACGTGTTCGACCTAATTATAAAAGCGATTAAAAATAATTGTGTTTTTTACCGTTATCTTGATATACTTAGTTCCATAAGTGCTGTTTAAGCACGCGTTGTATAAGTTGTACATTGAAATTTGTAGGTATGTACTATGTGAACGTGTGTTCGTGGTGTTCCGGTTGTATCTAGACAATTATGCGTATTATTTCGCTTCTATGGACATATTCGACACCCTTGTTTCTCTGGACAGTAGTGTAAAGGGTTAAACTAATTCCCACGTGACGTATGATCAAGTTTACTCTGGTATAATCAAGTTTTGTACACCGAGGAACTGTTACATTTATATATTTGTACATATGGCTTATATCATATATCAAAAATAGAAGTCAAACAGTAGCTGTGTTAGGATTGAACTCAAACAGCATCTACATTTCATCCGGTGTTCCTCAAAGATCCCACTTAGGACCTTTATTATTTTTAATTTACATAAATAGCATTGGAAAATTTATCAAACATTCTAATTTTCTCATGTTTGCTGACGATACTAAATTATTTTTAAAAATGAAGTTAGAAAATAATTGTGGGGAATTACAAAATGACCTAAATAAACTAGCGGATTACGGTTCCCATAACTTAATTGGTCTTTTTATGTTAAAAAATTGTTGTTTTTAATACTTATTTTGTATGACTGTATGTTTTCTGAATAAAATAAAAAAATAAATAAATAACCAGCTATTCTTACACACTGATAAATGTTTCGTTATTTCGTTCACTAGAAACATAAATAAAATTGTTTTCAACTATGAAATTAACGGTAATATTCTTGTCCGGAAAAACGAGTTGAGAGATTAAGGTGTGATTATGGATGAAAAATACTTTTTTGATTCCCATATTCAGGCGTCTATAAATAAGACTTACAGAAATCTGGGCTTTATTATACGCACTACTCAACCATTAAAAACAACCGCATCCCTCAAAATCTTATATAATACATACGTTCGCAGCCATCTTGAGTTTGCATCTGTTGTTTGGAATCTTCGATATACAATTTATATATCACAATTAGATAGAATACAGAAAAGATTCCTTAAACTTACATATTTTGACTCGTATGAAGACTCTTCTTCTTTTCATAGTTTAAATTCCCTTACTAAACGTAGAAGTATTTCTGATCTGTCTGTTCTCTTAAAAATTTTAAACAATTTTATCAATAGTCCATATCTCTTGTAGCGTATTTAAATTAATCGTCCCGTAAAGTCAACATGAGGAGTTTATTATTTTTATAATTCATTGCCCAAAAAAAAATATGTTTAAAACTCGTTTATTTATCGTAGTTGCTCCAAATTTAATTTACTTTGTCCCCATTTAGATATTTTTAATACAAAATTTTGTGACTTAAAAAAAAAACTTTTTGAAACACTGTAAAATGAAACATTTGTCAGTGTGTAATAAGTTTATATTCATTTAAATATGTTTATTTTATTATGATATCAAAATTTTGAATTAGTCAACTATATTATGAAAATCCCTCTCCTTCACTCCTCCACTCTGTTTCTTAATCCCTTAACCTTCTTACGAGCTCTTTTTTTAATATTGTGTAACAAGTTCTCTCATTATATTTGTGAAAAACTTTAACTGGATGTATGTACTATTTTCTATATTTTGTATTCTTATATAACAACTGTTGTTTTTCCTTAATAAATATAAAAAAAAATGTTTATTTTTATTTTCTTTTATAAATTTATTGCATAAAGTTAGTTTACATATTTAATAACAGGGAATATATATAAAACTAATTAATATAAAATGAAAACCGAGTGTTCGCTGTTAATGATAGTTTCCGTCTAACATGGCTCAGCCTGTTCTAAGATGGAGATTTTTATCTTTTAGAGCATATAACTAGTCCTATACTAATAAAACAATAAAAAATAAAATGAAATTACTTAATTATAAATGCCTAGCTAATCAAATTTAATATGGATATGGATTGGTACTTGAAGCGTAAGGCTTATCATATTACATTCATAAAACAAAAATGATCAAGATACGCCGCGATTGGTGTACCAATGCAGTGCCCTATGCACCTTTAGGTGGGGAAAGGGAATGATGATGATTATATAATATACACGCATAAAAAAAACATTTTTTTTAATAAAAACTGAATTATAAACAAAACGTTTTCTACGATTTTTAAAAATATTGCAAATATACTAAAAAAGTGTTTTTTTCTAGTGAGTCATAGCAAATCCATCAACAGGTTTAAATGTTTTATGTTCTTTTTACTGTTTATTTAAATGACATTAAATTTTGACACTGCAGAATAAATATATTTAACGCATGAAAAAACTTGATTTGGTTTACAAAATTTTGAAAAGTCGAATAGTTTACAATTCAGATAAAACTTAAAGTATCTGTGAAAACATATTTGACTGCAGCGTGCTGGATCAACAAGATTCCAGTTAAATATTTATTTAAACATTTCATTAGACTCGGATGTTTGTAATTTTTCCCGGATCCGAAGCTGAATATGAATAATCCTCATAATATTCTGTAATCAGTAGGTGCATTGGACACTAATGAACGGCTCAATGTACGATTAGTTGGAGATAAAAAATACAATTAACATAAACACAATTATCCTTATCGCAACCCACTAATCTGTTTACTGTTTCTATTATATATTATGCATGTTTTTATTTATTTGAAAATTTATTTATTAACCCTTGCGGATTATAACATTCATTTTACAATAATAATATTTCATTTTTCATTCATACTCTGTTATTGATAATAATATTTTTTACATCCTTTGAAAAGTTTGTCTGAGTCTTTTATTTTGTCTGGTAGTTTATTGCATAATTTCAGTCCCTAATTTATAAGTCTCGATTGTCCTTGTCTCGTTTTGGAATATTGTATGTAATATTGTTCTGATATTCTTGTATTATGTCTATGTTTATTACGATTTTTTTCAAGTTTTAGTTTTTTGTCTACAATAATATCAGTGGCTAACTTATGAATAAATTTTAAATATTCTAGTTGAAAAAGTTCATTGACATTAAATTGTTTAGTTTTTTTAAAGAGTTAGTTATTAAATAACCAAGAAGAGGGAAATGTGTAGTTGTCAAAACTAGTCATTTGTATCAATAAAAAATGGTTGCTAAAATAAAGTTTCTTTATTTATCTCTCAAAAATAGAAGAATGATCCACAAAGTTAGTGCTACTAAAATATAAAAAAATAGAAAAAAATAAATCAAATGATGGTTTTAAAATAACTAAAAACAATGTAACACTTAAATTACAAATTAAGAAAGTTAAAACTATTTTTTTTTCTTTATGTAATCACTTTGTTAAGTATCCCAGAGGTATTATGTTACGAAAATGGTGCCTTATAAGTTATCCATAAAAATAATAACACACTTATTTGAAGCCAAATGATATTTTTAGAGAATACGTAAGTTTATATTAGGGGAATAAGCCATAAATTATTACCAAATAAAATATGAAATAATTTCAAATGTACAATAATTACAAACGAATTGTATTTTACTTACTCATGTTTTATGCCCATGAAAGTAAATATAATAAAATTCATTTTAAAATGCGTAAAGATTTTACAATTTATATTAAAACCTACTGTTAACCAAGTAAGTTTACATGGAGACCTTCCACGTAGAAAAATAAGAATTTTTACCATGCGTTTTTTATGATCGATGCGTATTTTCCGTGCCAGAAATTACACGCAAGCAAATGATTTTCATACTCTTGTATTTTTCACTATATTTAAAAACACTCGGCGAAAAAGCTGTATTTAACGTGGAGACTTCCGTATGAGACTTTTAAAATCTGCATATCCACGTTGAGAAATAATAGTCTTAAACACACTTTAAAAGAGAAACTGCGAGTTTAATGTGTTTTTTTAGAAACAAAACCAAGAAACTATAAAATGCAATCTTTTAAAAATACGGTTAAAAAAATAACCTTTAACGAATTTCAGAGGAAAAATCTTTGTTTTGTAAGTTAATTCGATGGTTTAAAATAAATTGTAACGAATTATTTTTGTTTTATTTTTGTCTAAAATCGATAAATATATTTTTATTAGTTTGACCAAATGTTTTTAGACAAAAGACTGGATTTCACCCCCTAAGGAGTCACTAAGATTAACAAATTACAACAGGGATGGAGAATATTCATTTGTTAACATTGCTGGTTAACATTGTTATAAGCTGTGTTATTGGATTCATGAATTTAACTCTCGAAATAAGGTACGTCTTAAAAAACTATAAAAGATTTTGAAATATTATGTGAATCAATGAAAATCTTAAATTGAATTATTAAGGAATAAAAGCTATACATTCTGTTCATTAAAACTATTTGGTAGCATAAATTGTTTTGTACTTTTTTTTATTCATAAAAGAATGATATAAAAAAAGCACACAACAAAATGAAAGAAAAACTCGCTAAACCACGAGACCGGCTTATCAGCTGGTTTTTATTTAGAGATATGTATGTAGATGTAAAAACCTGTTATACAAATTAAAAATACAATGTAAATGTTATATAAACCCAATATTTTAATTTCAAAAATTACTATGATTAATAACTTATAAACCGCCATTTGCATTTCCACATCTCAAGGGCTCAAGGGTATTTAACGAAAAATGAGTATTTTAAAGAATTTATCCGAATACCCATAAAATTTTATTTTGTGCCATTTCTATGAAAAACGAAAATATTCTACGACATTTTGCATCTATAAATTGCGAAAGATTTGCGCATTATATTATTATTTGAATTGAATTGTGATTGTTTTCTATTAAATAGTAAAAGTAATTAATTTTAACAAAGTAACATTACAAAGCTACTATTACTACCATTACGCCATTTCTCCGTAGGGGGTAGATAGAGAGGATAGACCGCCACACACGTATATCCGGATATACATTCCTAGCTTCTTTCACATTTATACATCTTGTACATACCCTTTGGTTGTGTCTGCTTTCGACATGGCCGGACTTGAGATTTAGATTTTTCTAATCATTCCACGTCTTTCTTGGTCGTCCACGTCTTATGTTACCATTCATCCTTGCCAATCTTGCCATATTATCATATCTTACCTTTTTTTTATTACTTATATTATTATTTATTTATATATTTAATAATTTTTTTTACACAATTCAAATGTTTTTTATTCAATGTTCTTTTTTATATTTGATATGCCATATATTTTTTAAGGATGTTTTTGTTACATGTAGTAAATATGGTGATATTGATTGTGAAAATTTTATGTTTTATCTCAATAAATGTTAAATTAATATATTGTAAATAAAATAAATATACAAAATAATCTTACCAATTACCTTTCTCAGATTTGCACTCGCCGGATTTTACCATTCGTACCCTGTTATACATTGATTTCTCACACATTAGTCTAAGCGACCGCATTTCGACTACATTTACTATGCTTTTATCCTTCCTCTGCCAGTTTCATGCAATCTATGTTTTACTTCCCATACACGAGTGACACCCTAATTCTTTTCTTTTTAAATGAATAACCCGCTAAGATTTTAGAGGCCTGTCAGCAGGTGGAAAGAAGGATAATATGGAAGGAAGTTATGTAAAGATGCGTGTGCGTGTATACAGGATGCCTTTTAATTTCAATATATTAATTTTTACAATAATTTAGTTGTAATCATTAATATTGTTAATTTTATTTGAATGTAGGATGTGTTTTATATTAATGAATAACATTTTAAATTTTTTGATTTTTATTTTCAATTTTTGTATCCTTAACTTTATTTGATTATGTATTTTAATGGTGATTGCACATAATTTCTGAAACATAATGAATGTAATTGGTTTTATAAAATATGATTGTATATTATATATTATTCTTCGTTGTTTGCGAACCAAATATATACACATTCAATAATACAACACAACACCCAGATGAATAGAAAAAAACATTTTTTTTTTCTTGCAACTGGCGGTAATCGATCTCGCAACTTTAGTTCACAGTTGGCCGCCTAAACTAACAGCGCCACGGCGCCTGTTATATTTATTATCATTATCAACATTTGACCACAAAGTTAATGGGTAAAATATAAATTATAAAATATTAAGTCTACCAAATTGTCATTTGTTTCTTAAATTCCATTTTATAACCAAAATGCATGGTTTCGAGTTTCTCTCGGAAAAAACAAAATAATATATTTTTTTACATCCCTACATGTTTTATTATTTTTTTACTCAATTGATGCAATGTTTCATAATCAGTGATGAAATTTGCGTGTATGTAGAATATATAATAAACATACATTAATAAAACAGGCCCTATGGCATGGAATGCTCTCCCAGCAGAGGTGCGAGGCTGTAAAAGTGAAGTGATGTTTCGGAAAAAACTTAAAACCCACTTGTTTTCTAAATCATTTGAATAAATCCGTAGCGTGTGACAACAAAATAAATTATTTTAATTAAATTACAAATTTAAAAGAATCACTATGTAAAGCGCCTTTAAGGTATTTTATTACGAAAATGGCGGTATATAAGTTATCCATAATAATAATAATAATAAAATATTCCAATATTTACCATAAGTCGCCGGTATGAGATCTGGGTCCCGATCGTCCCCCGTTTCCAGGGGTGCTGTTTTGGGGGCCGGAGGTGGCCAGCGCTTCTCCTGTACGGGGGCCGGAGGCGCGCCCGCCCCTCTTGAGCGCCGGGCCCTAAGCACAATGAGGCCCCCCAGAACCAGGAGAGACAGGAGCCCCCCGGCCAGGGCTCCCCACCCGGCGGACAGGCGCATGGAACTGTGGACTGCTGGACAAAAATTACATTATTTTTTATTTATTTATTTTAATTTAATTTTATAAAGTAATTCAACAAAGATACATGATTGAAAACACACAGTTTGAAGTTATTCGTCGACACAATTTCACATGCATGAATGTATATATTCAATTATAGAATTACATAAAATAGATAGAATTACATTTGTTGATAAGTAAATGTGCTGTTTACAATGAAAAAAAATATAGGAACTAATCATCATTATTAATTTATCATTTATATGGATCATTAAAAGAATCTGGCTGTGGTCCAATGGCTACTCACGTAGGCAAGTTTGATTCTCGGTGAGAGCATACACATTAAATGTGATTTTCCTTAAGCCTGGGTGTTCTGTAATGCATTTCATCATTGTAATAGGGCCTTAGGCCTGTTGTGGTAAAAATAAAAAAAAGACAATTTATGTATTTAGATTATCCTTTACATGAAGGTAAGGTGAACAGTCTAACGGTTAATGAAATATTGGAGTAAATCACATTAAAAATAAATATTTAATATTGACCCTGCCAAGAATTGAACCTGGAACCTTAAGTTTGCTTTGCAAAAGCGTTAACCATCATAGAGAGTAGCCATTGAATAAAAAAGGCTCGTCTAGGATTCAGGTTCTGTTTCATACGCAGAACTGTATTCTTCACCCGCGTGGACACGGAACGATATGAAATACGATTAAAAAATATATTCGTAATGCAATTATTTTTAGTTTAGAAATATTGTATTTTCGTTCTGGTATGGGGTTCTCTGATCTGTGAGTCCGCAACAGTAGCCAAGGGACCACGAGCCGATTCTAATTGCTGTAATAATGTAGTTTTCTATGCACCACCCTGTGCGGAAAGTGAAATGTTAACGATTTTTTATCGACCGAGGAATTCGAAGAAAAATAATATATATTTAGCACAATAAATCTTGCCAGCGTGTAAAGAAAACGCAACACAAAGTGTTTCCTAGAGAGAGATACAAGAATTGCTTGTAAAAACAGAAAAATAAAGGTAATTTACCTTCCGTAAATATGTTATTATCTTGAGTAACCTCTGAGGTGGTATAATCGTGAAGGAGTAATGGATTGTAGGAAGGATAAGGAGATTGTCCTTATTGGAAACCTTTGTGTAAAAGCTATTTGTACTTCTGAGGGTTTGTTTATTGGAATGAACAAAATAGGAAACAATAATATGATTGTAATGTATTCCTAATACTATTTTTTTCGTAACAATATTGTATTTTTATGATTGCTTTTATTTTTTTGACGAAAAAAATATTTTCATATAATGTAATATTTAATTGATTTATTTTATTTATTTTATTTTATTTGGGATTTTTATAGCTATTACATAAAAAAAATAAGTAGAAATATATGACCAATACTTAGAGCCAATTAAAAAAATCCACTGTAAATCTAATAATACATAATAAACAAGAGATGAGTTTACGTAATTTTATGTGTGAACGTTTGTATTCATGTGTGTGTATGTGAATGTGTGTATGCGTGAATGAATGAGGGAGAGGGTACATGTGTGTGTGGGAATGAATGAGGGAGAGGGTGCGGGTGTGTGCGTAAGTATAAAAAAATAATTTTAAACTTGTAATTATATTGAAAAGGGTACAGAAAAAAGACCTTGGTAAGAAGTTTGACAATTTAAAAAATAAAAAATATATAGTTTATGCTACCTACATTTGATCCCTTTTTGTTAAAATTTAAATCAAGAAATGTTATATATTGTATTTTTTCAAAAGTACGGTAAATTTCAAAACCTTATTCTAAAAAAAAATAAGCATTTCATGTTTAAATTTAATTTATACTCACTGAATGATAATTGTGCAACTAGTCCCACACAATACGGTAGGTAACCACAAAATGCAGTAAATACGATATAATACTCGTATCAACAATAAAACAAGGTAGGTATGACGATCCCCGTACGTTGATTCAAAACGAGCAAACAAATACATATTATATGCACATACATAATATATAAATAAGAATAACATATACGTTTGATAGAATTTATTCAAAATAAAAATCAGTTGGCCGGCAGGCAGTACTGGGATACATATTTATGTTAAAAGATTTTTTCAAGTTATATTTATTCAGAAATAGAGAGAAACGGAGAAGAGGATGCGGACAAAGACAATTTATTACCTATGACAGTTTTGATAAATTTAATATTTTTTGTAATTACATCTATGTCGTTAAATTTCCGGTTTAAAGTATCCATAATACGGTTAATCGTAGTTTATTTTGTAAACTTTGTTCTGCATTTAGGTATGTGAAAAAGTTATGTACAATACGTTTGTCTCTGTGGTACCTTAAGATAAATACGGGTAACCAATTCGGGGAAATCTATTTTATCAGATATTATGTTGGTGAGTAACACTATATCAGCCGTGGTTCGTCTATCAGCGAGAGTTTTGACTATTATGAAAAATGCACGCTTGGCGATAATCTGTGAAATTGAGATGTAGTCTACGGTTTAAGTTTTTTATAAACATTTTTTGAATTCTTTCAATTTTGCAGGAATGAATTTTATAAAAAAAAGACCAGACAGGGGAATAAATTACAAGTAAGCTACGAACATGAGAAAAATATTTTTTCTAAGAGTATCGGTATTTTGAAATGGTTTGCCTGTGCGTCATATAAATCCTAGTGTTCTAAAAGATTTTCAGTGATACTATCGATGTGACGATTAAAAGTTAATTTTTCGTTTATCAAGATACCTTAATCACGTACCGTTTCGACAGATTGAATATTCGTATTATTTAATTTGTAATTGAAATCGATAGCACAGGTCTTTCTTTTAAATGTTATTTTTAGGCATTTTTCAGGGTTAAGCGATAGTTTATTATTATTACAATAATCTGACCGTCTAGTGAGGTCCTCCTGCATTTTATGAGTCATTGGTATTTTATATATTTAAGTATACCTTCATGTCATCTGCATACAAAATGTATTTAGAGTTATTAAAATAATTACCCATATCATGAACAAAGAAATTGAATAAAAGGGGTCCTAGATGGCTACCTTGAGGGACGCCAGATGAAAGCAAGGAAAAGTCAGAAGAGTGCCCGCCAACGACTGCAGCCTGACTCTTTTCACTAATTTAAGAACCAAGCCAGCATAAAAGATCTCTATTAATTCCAATTGCCATTATCTTGTTTAAGAGTATTGAATAATCAACACGATCGAACGCCTTCAAATAATCAGTGTAAATAACATCAGATTGTAATCTCTTGGCCATATACTCAGTAATATCGGTTGTTAAGAGCGTTAAATTAGAGACTATTGATCGTTTTCGCATAAAACCGTGCTGTTCATTTGGAATATGTGAAGCAACTTCAGATAGGAAGTTATTATAAACTAACATTTCCAATATTTTGCTGAACACTGGTAAGATTGAGACTGGTCGATAACTTTATTTTTGTTGCCACTTTTATGAATGGGAATGACGAGTGCTCTTTTCCAGTGAACCGAAAAGACTCCATCTTTTAATGAGCGATTAAATATAATTGTTAGTGGTTTGGCGAGTTGATTTGCACATTTGATTGCGAATAATGGAGGAATGTCATCACTTCCAGCACCTTTGCTAGCATCCGATGTAGTTATAATTTTGTGAATATAAGGAAAAAAAATGCCTCGAGCATACGGTACTACAAGAATTTGTGTCTGGGTAAGTTTTTACAAGATGGAAAATGTAGGAAAGACACAAATATATCAACCGAATGAAAGATATAAAGGAAAATGTCAAAATCTGGAATTTGCATGGCTTTTGATCTGTCATTGTTAGTTTTAAATGATCACTTTACACGTCATGAAAAATTTACTGTTCTGCTATATGTTTGCGATTTCAACATCTACACAATTTTTGCATATACCTGAATATTGTATATATTATTGAACTCGGCAATAGTTATTCCCACGTATCGGATATATAATATCATTTAAAGTGATGTATTGTTCCTATAGAACAAACCGTTTAAACTTTTTCAAATATGTTGAATGGTAATTAAACCTATAATTATTATAGTAAAATTATAATATAAAAAAGTGACTTAACGATTTTCTTGTTATATTTATCTATTTACATATTTAAGTTTATTGTACATTATTTGAGACATAAGTCCCAACTCCATGGGACTAAAAGTCCTGTGTTGAGATGGGACGAGAAATTAGTTGACACAGACACATCAGACATATCACCACAAATATAGGACCAGAAACATAATTTAAAAAAAACAAAACATATATATGGCACACCAATATGGTAAACACTAAACTCAAACATTCGAGAAATCATCAAGGTGTTTCCTACTCAAATCCCTCCCACTAAGGAAAATCCAGTCCTTAACTCCTTTCTTGAAAATAGTTTTTGTCTTTGATAGCTTTAAACGCTCTTCCAAAATATTGAACACTCTCGGTGCGATAAATGAGAGATACTTCTGAGCAAAAGTCGTACGGGTTTTGGGTATGACATAATTCGTTCACTGGAAAAACCTCATTCGGACATTTTGCTTAGACCTCTCCTTATTGTTCGACCAGAAAGGATGTAAACGATTCTTTTAGGTACAGTTGTCTCATATCCAGCACCTTCACGTATTGGAGCAATTACCCCTTATTAACTATTTATTTGTGCTTAATTTTTTTCGTATATTTAAAATATATTCTAGTAAATTTCTATTGTATTTTTTTACTCTATTTCCTGACTTAAAAAAAATAAATATTTCTTTAAACTATTTTTGTCTGTTCATAATTTTAATTTATTTTATGTTCATTATTTTATACGTATACAGTATTATATCTGTACTCTTTTTATTTGATATTATTATAAACTTATGTCTGAGCACCCGATGACAAACTATTATTGAATAGTTTACCGGGACAAAATATATTTTAATACTTTGTTTAATGTATTAATATTGTAATAATCTGTATATTTTAATGAATAAAGACTCTTTATTAAATTTGATTGTTAAATTGTTTTAAACTTCTACTGAATGTGATATAAAATTTTTATATTTAATTTCTGTTTCTAAATCTTGGATAAAAGAAATGTTTGCTTTTTAAAAATAATAAAAGCAAATATGGTCATATTATAAATTTCGTAAATGACAATTTAGCCGTATATGTTTTTAAAATAAAATAAATAAAAATATTTATCATAGTAAAAATAGGTGTGCTTTCACATTATTTGTACTTACTTGGGTGACAGCTGTAACCTTTAGGTGAAGTTTTGTACATCAATACTAATATTTTATTCAGAAAAACATGTATGTTGAAAAGAGAATGGATGTAGGTAATAAACTTAAACTGTGTACTAAGAACAGCGAGTGATTGGTGGTAAAAATATGTCAATCGAAAATGGAGTTTTAGTCCTGACACTTATGTATATATGTTATATAATTGAAACATGTAGCTGGCAGAGGAAGGATGAAAGCAAAATAGGCGTGGTTGAAATTAGATGTGAGGAAAATGGATGTATGAATTGTAAATCAGACGAGGATATCAAGAACAGGAGAGTGTTCATTTCATTAATTTGAAAGCATGAGTTAATATTTAATAATCCCTGGACTGTATCTGAAGCTTAAAATAAGGGAAATTGGATACAAAAAATGTTTTCTTGCGCGCGGTAAAAATTAGAGCATTACATTATACGGCAAAGTTTCTTGAAAATGTACGCAAAAAATAATTAAAAGTATTTTAACGAAAAATCACTAATTTGAACGAAGTCACTGGTTCATATGAACTAACAAATAATATGAGAGCTGTGAAGGATATCCGGTTTGCTCACCGTAAACGAACCAATCGGAAGAACTGACAGAAAAGAACCTTTGACGTCACACGCGGAGTTTTTTCAGATATACAATACTTAACGAATCATAGCGCTGATAATGCGATACATAATTTATTTATTTTTAAATGTTGGCTCAGTTAAATAGTTTATTAAAAAATATATATTTTGTTAAATACACTGAACTTCTTCATTACCTTTAGGTATGTATTATCATTAATATCAAATGATCAAAATACGCTGCAATCAAACTATCAATACAGTGCCCTATGCGCAGGTAAGGTAATGATGATAATAATGTAGAATTCATATTTAAAGTACTAACTTTATTGTTATTCATTATAATAAAATAAATAAAAACAACTTAGTTTTTAACGACTTATTTTTTATTTTTTCTACCGATCGGTTTCAAAGCTATACGAGTACAAGCTTTTTTAAAATCAAGGTATACTTTACTCACTCAATTCTATTGTATTTAATTTGATCAATATTGACTAAATATTACATATGGAGCTAATAAATCAAGTCTATTTGTCTTGTCAGGATGGGAAACGTAATGTGAGAAGGGTATGATATTTGAAACTAGACAGAAGCGGACTAAATGAGATATTATTGATATGGTTTTTTATTTTTTTTTTCTTATTGTGAATTGCTTTTTTAATTTCTTAGATTTCTTAGACGCCAAATTTTCATGTTTTATTTTCAACAAGAAAGAATCGGGTTGTGGTCCTGTGGCTGGTGTCTCGGACGGTCTGTGGTTCGAATCCCACTCTACCCCATCTTGATTCCCATTTTCTAATAGTGAGTTATTTACAACTCGTTGAAAATTGCGCTCAAAATGAAATATTTCGGTAAATTATAAGAACGCAAATATTTCTTTTTTTAATAAAAAAAAACTTTTAATTAAGTGTCTTTATTAAAATTACGATTATTTTATATCAGATGGTTTATGATTTCTAAAAAAATATTATTATTTAGACACCTTATATGTATATATTAAGCTGATTTATATACCGTTATTTTTGTGAAAAAATCACATCAAGGGCGCTTTACAATTTTTACGCAAACTAACATTCGAACTAAGCTAAAGATACATATTATATTTTCTGATTTAAAATTGAGGGTACTTCGAATTTATTTGAACACTTATTCGAAAATGATTTTTAAATTTCATTCTAAAATTTCTTTTAGTTTTTCCAATGTAGATTGAATCGCAATCAATACAATTTAATTGGTATATGCCAGATTTATTTTTATTTTTATTTAAGGACTTTTCTGTTTGTAATATTTAGTAAACATTGATAAAATAAAATAGGATAGACTTCATTAGTTAAGTATACTTTGATAAATAAGCTGTATGGCTTTAAAAACAGTCGGTAGAACAAGTAAAAACTAAGTGGATTAAAGTTGTTTTTATTTATTTTATTATGATGATTATGATTTGCATATTATAAATATGAAAAAGGTAGCAAAGTAACAAAAAGCGGGAATGTTTTTTAGTTCAGCAAATTACTGTCGTGTTTTTGTATGTAATAAAGAAATTAAAATTTGGAATTCGAACAAGGTAGTAATTTATGATCAAGATAATGAATTCAAAGTTATACCAAGTGTAACTGGTTTTATGAACCCACTCCAAACTGGCAATAACTAATAGGAATATGAAAATGAGCCTGTTTCACAAATTTTTTCGTTTTTATTTCGATGTTAATCAAATTTTAACGAACTATAAAATAGGGATTTTTATTCGAATGCCAGAAGGGTGTAATTTCCAACTGACATAAAATTATACATTTGTCATTAAAGTGAACAGCCTCGTAATAAACAAACTTACTAATATCTCAACTGAGACGAAGGTTTTTTTTTACAACAGCAAAGAGACCTAATTACAGTACAGAACACCTAGTATAATATATTTTATCACCAGGGCAGTCTTCTTTATTTCATCTTAATTTTTGTTTTTATTAGGAAAAACAACAGAAAGTGTAAAAAAAAATTAGTATAAAAATACCAATCAAATCTTGATTAAACTTTGCTGTGTGGGAAATAAAATGTTTCCATGTAAATCATTTAAATCTGTACCGGAGAGGCAGACGGATACAAATCCAAACGTCAAATGTTACACAATTCCTCTTTCTTCTCTAACTCATACAGTGTCCATGCGGCTCGACTGTGGAATCATCTCCCATCCACCATCAAAGATGTTACTACATTATCTCTGTTTAAATCACGTCTGAAGAAACATCTCCTTTCTCTTCCTTAATCTCTCCTCCTTTTCTGTTTCCTCTTTCCGCTTTTTTCCTTTTTCCCATTGAGTAATAGTTTTGATTTAAGGTAATTTATAAACAAATACGTTTATTTCTATTTTTATATATTTTTAAATTTTTAATCTTTTTTTTTTCTATTGAATATGTTCTGTAACTTGAATTATAAAAATAAAACTTTTATTTTATTGGTTGGTTGGAAGAAATTGCCATTTGGCAATAAGCCCGCCAATGTACAAATAACATTATGTACAAAAAGTTAAATAAATAAAATAAATAAAAAATGTTCAACACAAGCCTAAAGAATTTACTTTCTCTAAGTGATTTCTTATAATTTATAACATTAATTTGTATATTCAGTATCTTAATACATTGGTTCATTCATTTTAATTTGTATATTCAGTATCTTAATACATTGGTTCATTCATTATAATTTGTATATTCAGTATCTTAATACATTGGTTCATTCATTATAAGACTTACATTTCTTCAAAATCAATGGAAATGATCATAAACTGGATACGAAAATCAAAATGCCATTTCATCAAATTCTGGATTTGCATTCGTTTGCATCTGAGGTACAGAAATATGCGCGCTTACGCAAGCGAAAAGAAAAGTTTTCTTGGTTCACCGACAAGTACTAAGCCATTGAAATAGCCTTTAAACGCATTGTACATTATTCCAGATATTTTTTTTCATAAATATAAATAAAGCAATCTAATATTATAATAGTAAAAGAAGTATAAACACCACGGTAGACCATTTACTATGTATAGATCTGCTTTCGTAATTTATTGTGCAACCATTTAATATTTCTATTATTAAAACATACATATATATTTTTTTAAACTGTGTTTTTATCTTTTATAATTTTTAAACTAGTTTCTTTAATTTGTATAATTTATTGTTTGTATTATTACATTTGATTATTGTTTATAGCAAATAATTGAATGATTAAACAAGGAGGAAGGTTACGGGATTTTGGATAAGAAATGTTTTCTTTCGCGCGGTAAAAAATAGAGCATTGAGAATGTATGAATAAAATTATAAAAAATAACTACTTTGAATGACGTTACTAGTTCTGAATGATAGAGTATTGTGATTGATTTCCGGTTTACGGGAAGCAACTCGCCAATCAGCAGAACTCACATGCGAAGTCATTTAAAAAAAATCATTACTTAAAAAAATTATGGCGCTGACTATACGATACACAAAAATATTTTTTTAGAAATGCCTTAGTTTGATAGTCTATTAACAAAACCTTTTCTTGAAATTTTAAAACACGGAACTTCCTCATAAAAGGTGAGGGGTCTTGCACCATTATATAACGTGTATGTAATTAATGTATGTATCCAGTTCTGTCATTGTTCCTGAATAAAATAAATAAAAAACAAAATCATTCGTATCAATCTTACAATCGATTTCTGACTGTCTATCTTTTTGACTCTTATTGATTTATTTGACTATTTGTAGATTACATTTGCATATTGGCGGGCTTATTGGCAAATGGTTATTACTTCTAACCAACAAATAAAGAAAAAAAAGTGTTACGTATTCAATTTTAGTTTTAAAACATATGCGAACAAAATTGATACATAAATAGAATAAGGACTATAGTAATAATATATATACATTGTAAGAAAATAAATAAATCTATATGAATACTATGAAAAAAGGGGAGAATAGAATGATGCCGTTATTTAAAAATAATTCAACGAAAGAACAGAAGTACGATATGAAAATTATCGTATTTTTAAAAAGATTATACTGTATTAAGTCTTTGTAGAAAAGTCTTTGCCCGGGTGGAAAAAGAACATTGTGATGGATGTAAAGTATAACCAGAACCCTAGACGTATTTTTTCGATTCAACGATACTATCGATGAAATCTTGGAAAAGAAAAGTTATAGTTGGCGTGTACGCCTACCATGCTTGAGGTCGCCTACCATGCTTGAGGACGCCTACCATGCTTGAGATCTCGTACCATGCTACCAGGCGATTCTTGGGAAGGTAGATAAGGTGGTTATACACTGAAATATTTCACTTCCCCAGAACTGGCACCTGAAGTGTAAGGCTGATCACCTTACGTTTCTATAACAGATGTTCGAGATATGCTGCATTTGGTTTTTCAATGCAGTGCCCTATTAACTATTAGATGCTTATAAGGGAATTAAATACATTCAACTTCTCAAATCGATACAGAGAAAAATTCTAAGACACATTAACTATTACTACTAAATCAATATCCCAAGAGAAATGATAAATTAAGGATTGCAGGGGACTGCTACGAGATATTGCTTGGATTTATATAATATAGTGCTATTAAGCGTGTTGTCTAGATGTTTATTGAAATTTATGTTCATTTTATAATTTTTATTTATGGTATTCTTTAATAATATGCATCCTAAAACTTTATATTTTGTCGTATCCCAACTCAACACAGGGCTCTTGGCCTCATAGAGTTAGGATACTTTATTTAATTATTTTTTTAAAATAAAAAATTACATTTTTTTAAAAATCTATAAAAAATTACAATCGGAACTAAAACTACCTTCATTGTATGACAGACGTGAAATGATTAGTTTTATATTACAGCATAAAATAGTCAACTTTCTGTTCGATTGCCCAGAAATTGTACAATTAATAAGGTTTCATGTATCACAAAGACGTATCAGACAACATATGTTATTTCTAGAAGAAAGCTGTCGAACCAACGTCATTAACACGTTATTAATAAGTTGAAAACTATTGCTTATAAATTGGCGGAATATTGTTGATATTTTTAACACGAGTGATTCACAAATCAAAATATGTCAAGAATCACACTTTTTAATTTAAATTTACTAAGTTTCCTTTTCATTCACAAGCGTATTTTGTATCTTATCTTCATTTTTGTTTTCCATTTTATTTTGTTCTGTAATTGTATTTGGTTTATATAATATAAAATTTTTAAGTTTTTTAATGAACTAAAAACTATTAAAACTAATATATCTATAAATAAATTAAAGTAAATCTAAAGATTTTTTTTGAACAAGTGTAAAAACTACATTAAATTGTAATTAGTATAAATATATTAGTATTTTCTGTTTTTCTTTGTATATCTTATGTTTTTTTTTTTATCATGTACTACTATTTAAAATAATATAAACTCTTATAAAGAAATAACTATAACAGCATAAGTCACTCTCAAAGCACAAGAGTAAGTCTCTTTTATTGGAGAGTTACAGTTATAACATTTACTAGATGTATTAAAGTAGGTTTGTGTAGAATAAAAAAAAACATGTACCATACATGAAATTTATTATTAAAAAAAAAATTGTTTTATTTTAATTTTATCATCTCGTGTATCTACCAATGTAGTAGGTATATTTATTTTGTATATTTATTACTGTGTATAAGTATTAAGGGTGGTAAGCCGTGTAAAATAAAAAAAAATATTAAAGAAGTTCTTGATTTACTTCTTATGCAGTATATTTATACTTTACACTGTTTAACATTAATTGTTCTGTCACCATAATATGATGGAAAAAAAGGTTTTTTACCTCTGTTTTTCGGTTATTCTTGGTATAATGAGTTCTTGAGGTCCAGGAAAAGGAATTCTTTTTTGGTGGTCTTCAGACTCATTAGTGATCTGATTCACAATCTCGAAATCGGGAAGTGTATTTCTTTTGATGTTTCTGACAGAAACTCTTAAGACTGACAGCATCTTTTTTTATTCTCTCAAGGCAGGGTACACAGTTAATTACCCATTGAAAAAAACTCAAAAGAAAATACCCATAAAACTAAAAATTATTTATCTACATTTGTTGCAACAGAGAGAGATAAATTTTTTGAGAAAGGAATACTGCAGTCTAGGCATTTACAAGACTAATGACCTGTCATTGGCTAGTTTCAGTGGCCAGCTGAAACCTTTATCACGTGGATGAGATTTATCTCGCTGAACCAATTCACCTACTAGGCAACGCCTGAAAACCATTTTCCAATTTTTAAACTTCTTATACCAGTTAGTTTAATCAGCAATGTTTTGAATGTGTCATAATATTTGTAGACACGATGGAGTGCCAGCCAATGGCATGTCGAAAGTCCTGTAAAATGCCTAGACTTTCATATTCCCTTTTCAAAAAGTTTTCCCTCTCTGTTGCAACAAATTAAGATCTAAATAATTCCCCGGGGATGAAATCCAGTCTATCTTTAAACATTTGAACATACCCAAAAAAATGTTGAAAAATCTTAAGTTCATTTATTTTTTACAGATTTATTTAGTTCATTTAACAACAGTGAGTATATTTCCTCTTTTTTCAAATAATACATTAAGGTGAAAATGAAATATAATACAACTTAAGAAAATTGACGCAAGAACAAAGAAAATACAATAATTACTACAGAAAGACAAGATATAGTCTATCTAAGTGATTGCTTAAATCTAGAAAGACTTACACCAAAAAAGTCCAGATCCTGTCTCATGTTTACAATGCGACACAATCGGGACATTGGTCCATGCGAGCCATAGTTTGTACTGTGCTGATCAAATAATTATTATTTTGCAACCACGGCGGATCGGATTTTATCATTTGATTGTAAATTTTCATCCATAGAAAAACCTTCTTCATAAATATTTTCACTTTTTGTTTTGTCTTTCGCGTGGTCTAATGGTCAGCGCGTTCGCTTACTCTGTAAGAGATCTTGGGTTCAATTTCAGACATGGTTGACATAAAATATTTCTTTTAAAACTTCTTCAATTTTTCCCATTTGTAACAAAAATTACTGCGATCGGTGTTCTAATGCAGTTCTCTATGCACCATTAGGTGAAAAACGAGGAACGACGATGATGTTTTTTTTCATATTTGAAACTTAAAAACAAACTATAAAATTCAGGTATATAGGTATTTTAGTCATTTAACATCTGTCTCGTGGTAAGGTCTCGGTTTCGTTTTTGGCAATGTAATTTTAGAATGTTTATTAAAAAAACTGTCCTCTTACTACAATATTTCAATATTTCCACGGACCTGCATTAAAAATGTAACTTCACAAATTTATGTCAAAAGATGGATGAGTTCAGAATATATCGATGTTCAAACATAGACATGATGAATTTATTTAAAAATAAAATGTTTTGTAACAATTACCGCATTAGAGTTTAATATACAAAAAACATATATTTACACCTGATGATGGGTAATTCAGAATACTTGAAACTAGTTGTGTTATAATATTATATTAAACTCGCTTCGTTCCCACAACGCCGGACCGGCAGATTTGCCGGAAACCGGCTCCCGGACAATAGTGTTCACATTAAAATCCCACAAGAAAACCGGACATCAAGTACTCATCTCAGTTAAATTCGGACCTTTGTTTTTCTTCCAGTTCATCGAAGTTTGGTTTCAGTATTAAACATACTTCACGCCATGCTGCTAACTTCAAAATTTTCTCTTTATAATCGTCTTCGGTCTTATCCCACAAAACAGGTCCCTCTCGGACCAGCGTAATTAAAGTGTCTGCGTTTATATACTCGTACATGCTACACGATTGAAGACGATTATAAAGACAACATTTTGAAGTTAGCAGCATGGTGTGAAGTATGTTTAATACTGAAACCAAACTTCGATGAACTGGAAGAAAAAGAAAGGTCCGAATTCCGGCACACGTCCGAATTCAACTGAGATGAGTACTTGACTGTCTGGTTTTCTTGTGGGATCCGGTGTTAATGTGAACACTTTTGTCCGGGAGCCGGTTTCCGGCAAATCTGCCGGTCCGGCGTAGTGGGAACGTAGCCTACTCAGGTTCAGGTGTTCGCTCCGGCATAATGTGAATAGCTTCATATAAATTGTATTGCCACTAGCTCTTCCGGAATTTTTTCCAGTCCGGCAAATCCACTGGTCTGGAATAATGGAAACCTGACCTTATGTGGTAAAAATTACAAAGTAAATCATTTTAAATAAATTTAATGAATAAGTTTTCCACAAAGTAAATGCTGAAACAATAAATAATATCATAGACATAATGGTGAACGTAACACAGTTTGTAAAGTGATCACTCAAACAAGTAAGCCCCGTTAATGTCCAGGTTGCCATATTCTCTTCTAAAAAATGATTTTCTTTTGTGTTGCAATAAATTTGAATTAAATTATTGTTTAGATTCAACAAAATTCCTCAGGAAAGTTGTGCTCGTATTTGCATTATTTCATTGCTATAAAGCGCATAACGTTCTCTTCCAACATTCATAAGATTTTCAACAGTGTATTTTAAGTCTCACAAATCATACATATTATTACTGCATAGTTTCCACTTGAATAGAAGCAGAAATGCATTATTGTAGACTGGAATTTAGTAAGCATTAAGAAGGGTTCATTAAATACTGATACAAGGTATAATTCGTAGCCATAACTACATTGCCTTCGAAAATATTACAATTTAAAAATTCAAGTGACATCTAATGAATACCAATTTAAACAGAATTTTTATGATCTTGTCATACTTTAAAATAAGATAGAGCCGGTTTTATTATTTTTTGACATTCTACCCTTTTAGGATATTTCAATCTGAAAGAATCGGTACATTCATTAATAATAAGCGTACTTATAAATATGCAAAACGAGAAAAAAAATAACATGCATACTATAAACATTTATTAGTGTTTTTGTTACGAATTAAGTTGTAAAAATTGTTTTGATTGAATTATATTGATCAGTAGGATTTAATTTATTATCAGATTATGAGAACAATTCAATAATTAAATTGGGTAAATCATAGTTTGTTATCATTGTAACTTTCAAAACATTAAATAATCATATTTATATTATGAGAAGTACACGTTGTTTCCATGTGGTTTGTATTATGTTATCAGCAATAGAAACTTCATATTATAAGGGTTTAAAAATTGTATATTGAGGAACTCAAAAATCAGAATGACAGTAATATAAAAAAAAACAAATAAAAAAACATACGTGCATGAGAAAAAATAATATAACCCACTCATTTATGATGTGATGTAAATGAAAAATTTATGGTTATTTGTTCATTTAATGATAAATTCTGTGATATAAAAACAATTATTATATTTGGTTAAATATATATTCTAATTAATCTAATTATAATTATATAACATAACAATAGACACACTCGTATTATACAATGTTTATTTATTAAGATAATAACACATTACTTATATTACGCACATACCTGTTTAGGATTGTAGTTATGTAAAATTGTAATTGCATTGTGAATTTTTACTTCATTTTTAGTAGTTTAATAAAACAAAAACATGCATACATTGTGTACCTACCTACCTTTACAAAATAAAGCCGGTTTTTAAATAAAGCAATGGAGGCGCCTGTCAGTACTTTATAAGTTTGTTGCTGTCGATAAAATCGTAAATAATGCCAATACACTGGGGTGATTCGGCCGTCAAAATACATAAAATAATATTGCTTGTGGTGTTGCTATAAAACAACATTATTATTTTACAGACGTCTGCATGTATCAAAAATTTAATTTCTCATTTAGTGCCAAATAAATCGGCGTTTATGAGTTTATTTTAATGTTTTTTCTAACAAAATATTCCATTAACAATCACCAGGTTATTTTATATCTAGTGTATTCTAAAATACATCGTAATAGTTCTTTTCATCGTAATTTTAATTACACTTTTTAAGTTTCAACGTTTAAATTAAAATGAAATACTTTTTTGTTTCTGAATTTGTATACACAACCACTTTAGTTTGTAATTATATTTTAACCGGATTTGATGTAACTACCTGATTTTTAAAACTTTTACTATGAAATAAGAATAAAAGAGGCATCGTAAAAGAAACTAAAACAGTTTTTTTTAACTTGATATTCGCCCCACACGGCGGTTTGTTTTTTTTTTTTTTTTAATAACGCCATTTCTTGAAAAAAACTCACCAAAAAACGCCAAAGACCGGCTTAAAAAAATATCGGACTCTTTCACGATAAAATATCGTGTTTTGAAAGAGCGATGTTTTATCGTGTATATCCCTTATTTCATTTTTGTTTTGGGTTCTAATGAAATAAAAAAGAAAATGGTAAATTCATAATTAGATTGCCTTTAGTTTAATTTGAAGTTGTTGAATTTATTATTGACTTTTAATTGTCAAATCGTATTATATAAAACTACTTTATTGATGTTTATAAGTGATTAAATGAATCCTATGTATAGAATATACTAAACTAAGGTGTATTTTTTTAAACACAGATTTTTTACGTGATTTAACGCAAATCACAAAAAGCCTTCCCCTAAAAAATTCCATTTCAAGGGAATGTAGTGTTAAGTAAATAACAGTATTTATCGATACTATTCCTGGCCGATTACCTTTCGTTCCCATCCTTCCTTTGACCCATCCTTATGGTACCTACCTAACATCAAGATAGAAGACATTCAAAATTAGAAGATTCGGATTTAGAACAAAAACCAAACAACATTTTTGACTTCACATAAAATCGGATAAAAAGTGGTTGGAATTGTTGCGCGTCGTGGAAAACATTGTTAAATTTTATAGTTCATTTTGTGATCCAGTGCCAGAAATTGAAGACCATTCAGATTATATTAAAGGTAGGTATTCATTCCATTTTCCTATCCTTTTTTAAATATTTCCCAATCACAAAACTGAATGAAATTCGATTTTCATTTACAGTCCGCCTTTTCGTTAACATGTAGTGTTTTGTAAAAAACGGTCCTCAAAAATGATTTCACAGTTTCAGTTTCAGGTAATATTTTTAACCATTTTTAATTGGTAGACTATGGAAGCTTAGTAAATGATTTAAATAACGATGATTATTAAAACGATTGAAATTCTGCAATATATTTGTTGTTCGTGAACTTCATTTACGTATAATGCATTCAAACAGAAACACGTCGGATGAGCGTATACGTCGGTAGTCGGTAGTCGGTAGTCGGTAGCTACGTGTACAGTACAAGTATATCATACGGTATCTCTGCATTATGTGGAGATCCGGAACTTCATTAATGATCGCTTCAGCACAGAGAATGCAGAATCGGGACATTAATGCATATAGTCACAAGTGGAAAACGGGCAGATCAGCACTTAGATGGAATCGATTGAAGCCGACCGCCGCCGCGCCGCTGCCGGCGTCGAAGCCCGCTGAAAGCCGAGAGCAAAGCTTACGGCGAAGTTTCGCCACTTAGCAACTTTTCCCCACCCCTTCCCGTGTATGCGGGACCGATGAGCCTTGCCGTCTTAACCCCCTTAAGATCACTTGTGATTCCAAATTCCATTACGACCATCCAAATGATAAAATATTTTTATTTGAAAATAAATAGCATTTTTTAAGAGAAAACTCCATTAGTTGCCATTACTGCTTTTTATTCTTGATCAAATTTGACATTTGTGATTACAATTTCGATCATTAACAAATAAAAAAAATTTAAAATGTAAAAACTTTTCAAATTAAAATTGTAGATACATACTTTATTTTTTAACATAATGTATGTTATAAATATTATAAATTATTCACCAAAAGGTCAAAAGATAGCTTAAACTCTTTATAGACACATATTTACGTACAATAAAATACGTTATTTTTTAAGAAAATTCATTAATTTGTTTTTTTCATTCATTAATAATAAACATAATGTGACCTCACCGCAGACACCCTTGCCGGGGATATTTTACAATAAACTTGTTCTATTTTAACATGTAAGAATATATAAAAAAGACTTAATATACTGAGATGATTAACAAAATGTTCAAACAGTTTTAAACACTACGTATTTATGTATATATTTGATTAGTTTATACCTTTATTATTAATATAATAAAACGCACAATAAAAGAAAAAAACATAACATAAACATGTACAAACACTTTTTTTTAAAAATTTATTTATTCATTCAAAATTACACTCGTTTATACGGAACTAGATTTATTTAGATTCGAATAAAATGGCATATGATGAAATATAATAACAATCCAGAAAAACAAGGAATAAGTAATAAATAATAAAATTCCAAAGAATACAATTTAAAAAAGATAATCAGATATAAATATTTATATGTAAGTTATAAATTATACAAATTTAGATTCATACATAATCAAATATACAAAATAACGGTATCATAGAAATTAACAAAATAATAGAAAAATATAGTAGTATCGAAAAACAAAAAAGGAAATAATAGTATCATTGAAATCAATAGAAAAAGAATATATATTTAAAAACATAATTTAAATGATAATTGAGATATGGTTTCAAGAAACTCACTTTATACTGTAGTAAGAAATAGGAGTAAAAAATAATATGCCAAATAAGATTGAGTATTAAATTAAATAAAACAAAAATACATAATGAAAAAACATAAAAATATCAGGATATATAAAAAGCAAATAAAAGTTTAAGTATGGAAAGAAAGCAGAGTTGTCAATTTTGCTAATCTCGAACGAAAAATTGACAACCTCATCCCATACATCACGTCACATTTTATAAGAAAAACTGTTTGTGTTTTTTTATTAATATTTAAAATTTAAGTAAAAAGCTTGTAACTCAATGTTCGTTTTTTTTCCAAAAGTGTAAACCTCTTAACTCCGTTTATTGGTTCAAGAAAGGTTATGAAAAAATGTGTAATGATAAAATCAATAAATTATCACACGTAAATCAGTAAACAATAAAACTTTTTGAAAAATCAGTATTAATGTAAATAGTTAAGAAATTTCATTTTAAGCCTCCCCTGAAAAAATGCTGTTGATAGAGTTACGAGGATTACAGTTTAGGGGGACGCTATTGTTGGATTGATTTGAAATATTTCAAGGCTTTCCTTTTCTTTTATTTATTTAGGTAAATCATTACACACTTTTAATCCTGCAATGAGTTTTGAGACTTGGTTTTTTCATTTGATTGGTGATCTTATCTTTTCTAATTTCGCATGTATGACATTGCTGGTTTAAAAAAAATATGTAACCCGCAAATTATGTTATAATACTACTTTATTTTAGTATCATTTTGTTGATTTTAATGATACCATTATTTTGTATATTTGATTATGTGTGATTCTTAATTTGTATAATTTATATATTAAAAAATATTTCTGATTATCTTTTTTGCATTGTATTCTTTGGAATTTTATTATTTATTACTTTTACCTTTTTTTCTAGATTTTTTTTCTATTGCATCACATGTCATTATAATTTAATCTAATTAATTTTACTATGTATTTTTATTTATTGTGACTTGACACGGGCATAGCCTAAAAAGCCTTAATAAGTTCATCAATATTTAAACTAGTGTAATTTTGAATGAATAAAAATACAAATTAAAAATTGCTACATTACACAATGCTACATTTGATACTTTACTGATAGAAAGCTGATTTTTTCCTACATTCCAATAAAGTATATACTCCTTTTTAACACTACCCCATTGCAGTATTCCGTAGGATTTGAATGTTTTTTTTTATTTCCCCTTTATTACACAAAAAAAATTATCGACGAACAGTATTTATAAATGTCAAAACACGAGAAATCTATGGGTATAAGTTAAATTTTCAGAATTAAGCAAGAATAAAAAAAAACAATGCATAATTTAAGAAAGTGAACACTAAAGTTTTAATGACAAAACGTTATCTCACAATCTAATTAATATTTTATAAGTAGTAGAACATAGGTTTGATAACTCACATATTACAAAATTATATTATCGTTTCTTCTTTCGATCGTGGTTTATGTACTTACAAAGACAAATTAAATGATAACGATAAGTGAGGAAACGTTCACAAATAATTTGTTACATTATTTATGGTCTCTGGAATAGAGAATTGCCTTTCGGTGGTTGGAGTATAATAAAGTGCTAGAAAGGACAAACAAAGAAGATCGATAAATCGCTATTTTATTGGATACCGATTCGGCAGTGCGGGTTCACGTAGAATAGGGACAGATATTCAGTTGGTGTCGCTAAGAAGGGTTTTAATGGAAATATTTGGGATCAAAGGACACTGAGGATATTATAATAAAGCTAGGATGCGGTTAGATGGGACTCGCTCCATGATCCGAAATTCATAAAATATTTCTCCAAAGACTTAGTATGTAGTTCACCTGATGAAATGTACTTGATATTGTGCTGATGTGCATTGAAGGACCATCAGGACGTTGATTAATAATATAACCTTCATTGGATATTGATCAAAGATTCAGTTATCTACTTACGGGTGACAATCATCATTCAAGTTACATTACATACTAAAACAAAACAATAATCACAAAAAATAATAGAACGGGTTTTGCCACTTCTCATTATATGAAAAACAAAGCATTTTATGTAGGTGCAGAGCCAAAAAATATATGATAACAATAAATTATATTATGTTTTATTTATTTGTTCTAAATCGAATTATTTCATTATTCTTGGACTAACACCTGAAGCCCAGGACTGGTCACCTTACCTTCCATGTAATTCTAATTCATTATTAAAACTGTGGCTATGATAAAATAGCCGACATGGAATTCGTAACTTTATACGAGAGTTTGATAGGTAACATAACTTACGTAGTTAGGAGCCAAAAAAACTTCGTTTATTTTTATTTAAAACTTTAAAAATTGCATTATTTTTTAATAAAATTATATTAACGGGAAATGTTTTGATGGTTCTTAACATTAACATAATATTATTAGTAAAAAGTTTGTTAAAAAATAAAAATATGGTTTTAATTTCATGAGCAAAATTTAGCAAGGCTTAATTTAATTTTGACAAAATAAAATTTAAAAAAAACATAGTTGGTTAGTACAAGAGCTAGTAAATTAAAACGTTTCGTTGAAATTCGTTTGTCTTAATTTTAAAACAACATTATATTATGGGGTCGTTAAAAAGAAAAATGGTATCATAAATAGTCTGATCCGAGATAAGATTTGGAAATGAGAGGATTTAAACGAAATGGGGGTAGGTAAATCAATGTTTAGCGAACTAGTTTGTTCGTTTCGTGATTTCTTTTGAGTTGAATAATTAAATAAAGTATTTGTTTGTCGATTCTATTAGATAAAGGGTTCGTGTTTTGTCGTGGTACTAATAATTAAGGCCATAGTAAGCGTATTTAAGTATTTATTTTTTCTGTGTCCGGACGGATTAAGAACAAAGTTCTGTATATGAAATAAAACTAGAATTTCGGCTCGATGGCTATTTTTGTATAGAAATCCCGAATAAGGAAATCGAGTGGAGATAAGTCCGTCTCTTGGTTTAGTGGTTGGCGGGTATACTTCCTATGTTTGAGGTCACGATTTTAAGGTATTTACTGACAATGTCAGCCTTAAATATTTAATGATAATTAAAACTGTAATATTTCACTGATCTTCGACTGACAACTGAAGTGTAAGCCTTAAAGACCTAACCTTCCGTGTAACAAATCATATGTAGGTACGCTAAGATTAGAGTGCTAATAAATGTTCACATTAAGTTTCAAAGATTTTTATGAGTTTTGCTTTCTTTTTATATCCGAGTATTAATGAGCTTATACTTTTTTTAAAAAGCTAATGAACTAATCGATTAAAATTAATAAAACGTTAGTACCCAATTTGCAAAACAAGGTACTTAATGCATTCTCATGGTTTTGTTTTCATTCTAAACTTCTGAGAACCGGATGAAAACAAAATAGTGTTTATTTTCGTAACAAACAAGTATGTACTTGTTGGCTTGTTTTATGTTTTCAGCTTGTATTAACATTTACATTAGCATGTTGAAATTTCGCATGCCACATAATAAATGAATAAACATACCTAACAACCACGCGATATAATTTATTGATTTTCATTGCTTTAATCCGCTTTCTCAGAACTGCAATTATGTCAATTAAATATCTAACTTTTTTAAAACAAATAAATATACTTATTGATTAAAATATAAGTAGTTTTATTTGTACACCTTAACAAAAAGGAACATTTGAATTTCAAATTTTAGCTGTAATTATTTTTATGACGTTTTGAATTTGGTTCCAAAAAGAATCTGATTAAAAAAGCCAGGTCTAAGAATTTAGGTACAGGGCTTATGACATGTCATTTGTATTCATTAATATAAAAAATATGTATCATACGGACATATTATAATTCGCTTAAAAAAACAGGCGCTTACGACATACGTATACGAGTATATAAATAATTAAATAACGTCTGAAAAATTGAGAAAAAACAAATAAAAACATTTTTTACTTTGTGGTATGACATTTTACACCTAATTGTTTATAAATTTGTATAAACCACCACAGGAGTACGTCAATTGGTTTCGATGTGTCTCATTGTAAGTACTAGTAACTTCAAAATTACGTGTGTCACTAACTGTGGATAATTTATAAAAAAACTGTTATTGTTTTGAGTGGAAAGTTTAATTTGATTTGCTTAAAATAAACATTTTCCCGGAGATCTTTTACAATAAAAAAGTATACTAATAAACTTGTATAGAAGTTTATACTAATGACAATGATAATATACATTTATTAGATTAAGTTTTAAATCTGAAACAAACTTTTTATCTATTGGCTTCGTTTCATAGACAATTTGAGATACATAGATGTCGGTTGTTATTGTTACAAATTCACAAAAAATTATAACCCACTTGTTTGCCCTTTCATTTTACATCAGTACTCTGACAACCGCCGCTGAATCTTCTATATTTAATAATCCGCTAGCGCCAGTACAGTGTTAGAGCTCGCAGCCGAAGGCTTTTCGTGTTACGCATATCAGTTACCCTAGTCTCAACCATCGCGACCACCGCGCCATTACAGTGTCAAGTATTGAGATCAAATCGACCGGAACGTGCTGCATAAATGAAAAAGAAGCCAGGTACAGGTTAGTGGATATCCCATGCTAGTCTATCTTCCCTAGTCGAGTTTGAAAACGACATTTTTTTTGCGCAACATGTTCAATAAATTTGCCCAATGCATATTTTTCTAAAACAGGCATTTGTCCACAGAGGAACCAATTGCAACTTTAGGTTTATCAATATTTCTGGCTTGCCAAACCCTTTGTAAATTATTGGGCCTATTACTTGAACAAAATAAAATTAATGAAATTTGTATTTTTTTGTGCCATTTTGTTCTATTTATACATATCTATATTCGAAAAGTGAACTACGGTAACTTCAAATGTGATGAAATTGAGTAATTACTATATCGAAACCAAATGTTTCATCCTCTATTACGAGATGGAGTTCCACCTCTATTACGAGAGAGGAGCAGTAACTCCTAATTCCTTTGATAAGAAATATATTTTTTATTTTAGACATTAGATATTTTTAATTCAAAATTTTTTGAAACACTGTAAAATGAAACATTTGTCAGTGTGTAATAAGTTTATGTTCATTTAAATATGTTTATTTTATTATGATATCAAAATTTTGAATTGGTCAACTGTATTATGAAAATCCCTCTCCTCCACTCTTTTTCCTCATCCCTTAACCTTCTTATGAGCTCTTTTTTTTTTTTTTTTTTCTTCATGTCTTTTATAATATATTATTTTTTTCTTTACTGTGTAACATGTTCTCTCATTATATTTGTGAAAAACTTTAACTGGATGTATGTACTATTTTTTATATTTTGTATTTTGTATTCTTAACTAACTAACTAACTAACCATCACGCCATTTCCCCAGAGGGGTAGGCAGAGAGGATAGAACGCCACACCACTCTGTCCTGGCACACTTCCTTTGCTTCCTTCACATTCATACATCTTCTCATGCACGCACGTCGATTATTCCAACTTTTCACATGACCACTTTCAAGAATTTGTTGTACTTGATCATGCCATGTCTTTCTCGGCCTTCCTCGACTTCTACAACCAGACACATTCGCATCATAAATCTTTTTAGCCGTTCTTTCATCATTCATTCGCTCCACATGACCGAACCATCGCAAAAGACCTTTCTTAATTTGGCAATTGTATTCTTATAATATAACAACTGCTGTTTTTCCTTAATAAATAAAAAAAATAACTCCACACCAGATTAGATGTAAACAACAGTAAATCCATTGAAAAACTGTTTTGACTCCCACCATATTAAATGAAAATAATTTGTTTGACAGAAAAAAATACAGTTTTAATTAAAAATACCTAACTACTTATTTTTTACTAAACTTTATAAAAAAAGTTTGTTATTTTCAAAAAAATGCTATAGTTTTTGCATAATAAATTGTATGCTTTTGCTAATGTCATGTTGAATTATTTTATAAACAAACTGGTTCGCAGTACGCAACCAGCAACCAGGCCCAACCGTCGGGTCTGCAAGCGACACAAACATAGGTAAGTCTAACAGTTCCGAGAAAGTTCTGTCCTTTTTCGTTTCAAAACTAAAAAGTAAAATCCCTCCACCAAACGATCAATCCTCCACCCATACTCGTGCTACTGTTACCGTGTCGCCGATCCAACAACAGGCCCCAGTCGAGAACTACAAATCGATTGCGTTATTAAAAAAATAAAATAAGCAAAAGGTTGTATATAGATGGATTCCTGCTCGCTAAGATGAGTTGGATGTTTGTAGAAAGGGAAATCATTAAACTCATGAAAAATAAAACCTGTTGTTGATGTATAGGTACTCTTTTATTAGATTTGATTTAGATATTGTACCAAAAAGATATTTTGGGGTAAAAAAATAAATAATTCTACATTTTGATCATTCAAAAAATTAAAAATTATGAAACAATTAAAAACACATAAAAAATCATGTATAATTGAACTTTTTTAATTTAAAGCCTCTCATGAAAAAAATACGAGGTGTTTGAACCAAAAAAAATCCTCTCCCCTGTAAAGTTGTGTTTTTGCGCTAATCGTAGTATACTTTTCGCATACAGATATGTATGTATAAATGAATAAATTTATTTATGCTTTATTAAGTTTGTTCATAACATCTTAAGTACTAATATAAACTTTTAATAACATTACAATTTTTTAATAAAAATTTCTCAATAACATATTTTTTCAAATTATCTTTAAATAAATGACTCTGGTATGGCTGATACCACGATCATCCCTACTTCATATCGCACCGCATTGGTTAATCAAAATATTAAAAAATAGAGGCTACTTATATATCAATATTCTGACATAAACCGGTAGGCTTTGCATTCAGGATAAACTCGGTTTCTGAGTCTTTCCCCGCCAATATTAATTTAATATTAAGTCACTTGCTTTTGAATTTTATTCTAAATCTCATACAAAAAACCTTTTCGCAGTTAAACATTAAGTTTCGTTACAATATTTGAGTTTATCCAAATGTTTGAAGACAAAAGACTGGATTTCACCCCCTCGGGAGTCATAAAGATTAACAAATTACAACAGGGATGGAGAATACCCTAAAGGAGGGAATATGAAAGTCTAGGTATTTACTTGGTTTATGACCTGTTATTGGCTGGTTTAAGTGGCCACTTTACACACTTTGTAACATTCACCATTTTGCCTATGTTCTAACATCCATATTTCTTCAATTCTTCCATTTGTTGATTTTAGTGAAGTTAAAGAGCTGAAACCTTTATTGTTGTTAAGATATTTATCATCGTATTCTCCATCCCTGTTGTAATGTGTTAATCTTAATGACTCCCGAGGGGGTGAAATCCAGTCTTTTGTCTACAAATATTTGGACAAACTCAAATATTGTAATAAAACCAACTGGTCCAAGAAGAAGTTTACAAATTGGAAAAAATGTTTTCAGACGTTGCCTAGTATGTGAAATAATTCAGTCAGATGAATCTCTTCACAACAATAAAGGTTTCAGCTCTTTAACTTCACTAAAATCAAGAAATCGAAGAATTGAAGAAATATGGATGTTTAAACATAAGCAAAACGGTGAATGTTACACAGTGTGTAAAGTGGCCACTTAAACCAGCCAATGACAGGTCATAAGACCTATAAATGCCTAGACTTCCAAATTCCCTTATTCAAGATATTTTCCATCCTTGTAGTAATTTGTTAATTAAGTTTTATTTTTAAATAACCTTCTTATGGGTTTAAAAGGTTAAAATCACCTCCTTAGGTTCATATAATTTTAGCAAAATTATAATGTTGGTTTTAGTTTTCGTACTTTACTGCTTAAATTCGGTAAATTCTCCGTCAACCGAATAAATCAATAATAGAATAATTGCGAAAGTATGCTACGTCTATCCAACACAAAAGAGACGCGTGAGAGACAACATAATACTTCTGAACAACAAAGAACTAATATATAGAAAGGGAAGACGGAAGGAGGGAATATTTGTAGTCGTGTGTTCCCAGCATTATTATATTAAATAGTGAAGATACTTGATATCGACAAAGTAGAAGTTAGTATACTCCATATTTAACGTAACCATGCCTCCCGTTTTGAATGTGACCGCCCCGCCCCGTATTTAGGGAACTTTAGACTTAAAGAATATGAATTCCCTACAAAAAAATGTTTTTTCTCTGTTGCAATAAACTTTAATCTGAATAAATCTCTAGGGAGTGATATCCAACCTTGTCTAAAAAAATTTGGATAAGCTCAAAATATTTTTGACATATGGTATTATCTCAAAAAAATCGTTAAAAAAAAGTTTTGCCGGCCTCGTGGTGTAATGGTCAGTGCATTTGCCTACCATGCAAGAGGTCTCGGATTCGATTCCCGACATGGTTGATATGAAATATTATTTAAAAAGGTGTTTTTACACTAAAATATTTCATAGTATCAGGACTGGCACCCGAAACGTAGGTCTGATCATCTTACCTTCATGTAACAAAAATGATCAAGATACGCTGCGATTGGTGTACCAATTGGTCTACCCTATGCACCATTAGGTACGGAAAGGGGATGATGATGATGATTATCTCAAAATTATTAAATGTCCTGTTTTCAGCGGGAAAAAAATATCAAAGTATCCATACTCTATGGTACGGCTGCGGTAAGAAAACGGTCGATCAAAGCTACTAGACTCCTCGATCGCGACAAGGAAAAAAAGTAACACAAAGACGAAGGCTTTTAAAAAAAGTTAAAATTCGTGCGTAACAAATCTGATCAAAAATGCTCCTATGGTAAAGTTTACGAATGAATTTTTGAACCAGGTTGTGGTACCGTGGTAATACTGACCTAATTCCTAGTGGAAATAGTTAGAGAATTTGAATATTAAGTCAAATAATAAGAACGGAAATATATTTTTTATTTATAAAAAATCTGATCATGTGAATGGGAAGTACTTGCACATGTCTGGTGAGATGTACATTATGTACGATACTATTCTACAGGTGGAATTCAGGCTTGAATATATACATGTAGACAAAAAATATCGTTGATTAAACTACGTAACTGGTTTAGAAAGAAAAAATAAAATTGAAAAGTGTATTAGGGGTTGCCTATTGGGTGAAATAATTCAACCACTCACATCAATAAAGGTTTCAGCTATTTTTAAAAGTCAAAGGATGGAAGAGTTGAGAAATTGTGGATGTTTAAACAATGACAGAATAGTGTATGTGACAGAATGTGAGGTGATCACTTTAACCAGCCAAGTCATAGGCTCTGTAAATGCATATGCTTCCACATTCCCTCACAAAAATGTTTTCTCTATTTTTGTAAAAAAAAAAAATCGTAGGGAGAAGAATATAGATTTGTTTCCAAAAATTTGGACAAAGTCAAAATGAAAATATTTTTTTTACATAAACACATTGAAAGGCACACGTATTAACTCATCCTCACACATATTCATTGGCACAAGCACACATCCCTTCGCACTCAATCACACGATGGCACTATTAACACGTCGTTTTTTACTTACTATGACAGTAAATAATACTTAGTGGATACATTAATTTGGCTGTTTGTTTTTTTTATTTGTAGATAAAATATACAAATAGTCTTTAATAAGCTGTATGTTTCCATTATATCCAAATTTCAAAAAGTAAAATATAACATACCATAAATTACAAACTGAGTTCTATTTTTATACTATTGTGGTCCTTACGCGCTGAACGCGTAGTGTATATCTCCGTTTTTTTGTCATAGTTTATTAATTTGACATTTTAAAAGATATTGTACCGATATCATTAAATAAATTGAATGAAAAACAAAGGGATTCAAGGAAAAGCCGGTAGGAATTAATTTCGGATATCTGAGAATTAAATTTTAAACGATATAACTACTACAAACGATATTTTGATCGGTACATGTTGAATAGATATAAAGTACAATCGATATTTATGTACTAAAATGTGTATATTTGAATGAATTATCTTAAATCAATACCATTAAAAGTTACCACGAAAAGGAAAAAAGAGGAAACAGGAAAGGAGGAGAAATAAAGGCAGAGAAAGGTGATGTTTCTTCAGACGTGATTTAAACAGAGAAACTGTAGTAACATCTTTGATGGTAAATGAGAGATGATTCCACAGTCGAGCCGCATAGGCACTGTATGAGTTAGAGAAGAAAGAAGAATTGTGGATGGGTATTAAGAGAGTGCTTTGAGAATCAGAACGAAGAGGTAAACCATGAACTGATATGAGGAGCGTTAAGACTATAAAGTTCATTGATCAGATGTGAAAAGGAGTCTCTCCGCTGTCTAATTTTGAGCCATTTCAGTTGCCTATCAGAAATGTGGTCTATTTCCCAAGACCAAAAATATACCTTATTTAATATATCCTAGGCTTCCAACCATACAAGATCATCATATTAAAATAATATCTCTTTTGACCAACCTGCTTGCTTCTCCGCGTCTCCTAACCGCAGTCCCGTCAGCGTGGCAGGGGGGCTGCGTCCCTTGGCGTTGACGGCGTACACCTCCAGGCGTAGGGCCGCGCCTCCGTCGCCTCCCAAGGTGGGGTACTCTCCTAGAGACTCCAAAGCCTCCAGAGGCCAAGGAAACACCGCTATCTGGCTGCTTATATTGAAGCTGTGGAAAGGCATTAAGATTACTACAAAATATCGACATAAGCATAATATTGGAGCATAATATTTTAATCGAACCTGTAGACTCAAGTAGGGAAAACGAACGCGGTAATTACATTACTACGAGGTGAACTAATCTCCATTCGATTTACTTAAAAATATTTTTTACCTTATTCTGGTTCCATTTCACACACATAACTAACGTTTGCTTGGACATTGACAAAAAAAATAGAGAAAACATTCGACATTTGGCATCATGACAATTACATTACTGAGTTGCAATCATTATATTGCTTAATTTTTTTTTTCACATGGTTTTCAAATCTTTTGTGAGATTGACTTTTGAAATTTATTTATCTAAGGTATTACGAGTATAAATTACCTAAAAATGTTTTTAAGACGGAAGATAATGGTTATAAATCAATAACAACACCCAAAGGACTCAAAAACAAAATTCAATTTTTCAATCAATTTATAATATTTAAAAATTAATGGACCGCTATCGAGATACCGTGTTATTTAGAGGTAAAAAATAGTATTGAGAGATAAAAGATTTTTGTGGATAAGGAGTTAATACCCCTTAGGATTTAATGAAGGAAAATAATTTACAACGTCTTCCTGACATTGTGACTTAATAAAATGAAATAAGTTTCCGATATTTTGTTGATAATCGAATAATGAAAAGTTGATTTGATGTTAAAAAAACAGCGATGAAGGGTATTATTTTAAAGAGTTAATAATTTAAGCCATAAAATTTCAGGAAGACAGCTATTGTAGATTGTACCCCGTAGGGATAAAACGCCATCCTATTTTTGGTTTTTTTATTTATTTGTTTAAAACATTTTTTTTAATTGTTTTTTTTTACAGGACTCACCAAGCCAATTAATATGACTTGTCGGTAAAGATCCTTTACATTAAAACATATGATAACACTACAGAGTTGTATTATAATAATTACTACTAACTTAAATATTAGGAGCGAAAAAAAAGTACATGTAATTTATGTTTTTAAATAATATTATAATATCACACTATCTTTGCCTACATACTCGCTTCCTCTGCATACCCGATTATTTCTTTTTTGACGCGTACATCATAAATGACGATTATTCTTAGAAATTCTCTTTTTAAGAAATGAACAAAGATAATAAAAAGTACAGTCAGGAATACAATATATTTAAGAAAGAAGTAAAAAATTACATCTTGAATTCTTCTCTATGTAACACTGATTAAAAACATCGATTATATATTTTTTTGTAATTTATATATGTTATCCTAAAAATATTATTAATGAAAATATAATAAACTATTGTAAGACGTCACTCCCCAGTATGTACACAAGAATTGTTTATTTATTTTACGTAATGGGAAACGTTAATGTAAATATATGTATGTGATTAATGTAAAAAATTATATTTAATTGTATGATTGTATTTTTATTTGTTATTAATAATAAAATAAATTGAAAAAAAAACGGAGTAATAGAATTATAATATACCAAAAGTCGCGTAGTCAAGCTTGAATACATTGCACTGTGTCAAAAATTGCCAAATGCCTCTAGCAAATAGCCGCGTAATGTTGCCAAACCGCAAATAATATATTATCATAACACAAAAATAAGATCATTTTATGTTATTTTCTGTAATATTTTACCAGAAAAAATATTTGTAAACGTAAAACAATTTATTATTTAATCATTAAGTAAATTTAATAGTTTAATATTATCCTAAAGCTTATTAATAGAAAGCCGGGAAAAAAATCCGACTACTCTGATAATACTAATAAAATGTCCGCCTTGTTATGTTTGACAATCTGACAGATGGTAAAGTAATCGAATTCTGAAATAATATTATTTGCGAATTCACATGAAATGTGATCCTACTCTATTCGCGTTTAATCCCATCAGTATTTTAAAACTTAAAAACGACACAAAACGGCGTAATTGAATTTCAATAGTCAGGTGCGTACTTAGCGACTTCTACAGAGTACCTAAATATTTAAGTAAAACTATTTAAGAAACTAACACATGATTTCGCATAAGATCTATGCGAGATTGCAAGTGGCTTAGATAGATATTTAGTGAATCACTACACCACACACCCACCGCCACCGTCCAAAGCTTCATACGTGCCCTGGTCTTAATTAAACGGAATAAACAATGTAGGGATTAGGCGTGCATTAATTCTTCCAGAGGTCCGAGGCAACTTCCCGAAGGTCTTCTAGCAGCCTCGACTTACATTTTAATCTAATTAAATCCCTCTTTAACGCTAGTTGCACGAAAGAACTAAGAACGGGCGCATTGCAGTTGAAGATAATTTAACTCTAACTTTTCAACCGAAAAACTTTAGAGCGAAGGCTCTGTACAACCATTTTGTATTGCTTTGTTATGAATATGAGACGACAGCGGAATGCTTACAAGTTCTGGAGAGCTTAATTTCATAAAGACCCCTTTCCCCGTGATCACTGTTTTCCGTACGAGAAAATTTGAAGTATTTATGTTCGTCACTAATAAATATAAGCTAAATAGGTTCAGTAAACAAAATACAGAATTAATAAAATAATTGTAAAACATCGTTGTTTTAATTTTATGATAAACAATGAAATTATTTTACATTGTTGGAAAAATTCAAAGTATATATGTACGGGTATATATTGATTAAAAATATCGGTTTACACTGGGACCTCTTTTTACACGTGGAATTTATTCCACACAGTATCATGTAAAAAAAATATACTAAAAAAAGAGGTTCATAGGTTTCCTTGTATAAAAATCAATTCAAGATTTGAAAAATAAAAATTGTTTACTATTTACCGTACCTTAATTTGTTTCTTAAATATCGTTATATTCTGGTTGGATATCTCGTTGGACCTCAAGATACTTTAAAAAAATATCATCGTGATATTAAAAATCGTAAGAAAAAATATTCACTATCACGTGTAATTATAATTATTATACAAGTAAGTTAAAGTGCGATGCAGAACATTACAATAACGAATAGTGTGTGGTAATACTGGACCGGGTTGTGGTCCCGAAGCTAGTGTCAAGGACTCACGGATCAGAGGTCCAGAGTTCGCAACTCGCTCTACCATAACATGGTTCCTATTTTCTAAAAACTCGTTGAAAAATGCCCCCAAAATTGAAATATTGAAATTGAATATTGAAAATTAAAATATTCATAAGAACGAAAATAATTATATTTATTTAAAATATATAAATAAATATGCATTACTATTGTGCATAGTGAGATTAACTAAGTCTAAGGTAAATTAATCTACTTGAGAAAGTATTTCGTTTAAACTAAATGTAAAACCGTTTAGATAACCGTTAAAAATGGCAAAAATGTTAAATAACAGACTCGCAAACTTATAATTCAAAAATTATGCTCATGTATGGTGGAACTATTGAAAAAAAGACGATGTAAATATAAAGAAAAACGTTATATTTAACCATGTATGTACAAAACATTTATAACTTTATACTTACTTTGTCAGTTTTTTTTTCAACAAACAAAAAAAATAATAGCTTGTTTATCAGAATATAAATAAATAACTAGTATATAAAAAAAATACCAGACTAAAATATAAATTAAACTCAACAAAAATCAACAGATTCAAGGATTGAAGAAATATGGATGTTTAAACACAAGCAAAATGGTGTCTGTTACACAGTGTGTGGCCACTTAAATCAGCTAATGACAGGTCATAAGCCCTGTAAATGCCAACACTTCCTTATTTCCTTCCCTAAAATGTTCTGTCTCTATGTTGTGACTGCTTGAATTTTATTTTATTTTATTTATTATAAAAAACCACGTGTTACAATATTTTTTAAAGTGTTCAAACTATATTTGATCTGACTACAGTCGAACCTGGGTATAAGAGAGTCCAAGGGAATGGGGCATTTTATTTATTTATAAAAAGGTCTCTCTTTTATCCATGCTTTCTTTTACAAAAGTCTACAAACAGAACCAGGCTTGCTATTCCTATTATGTATGTACTAATATCTACATATGTACAGGAGGTACAAAAAATAACGAAAGTACGTGACATATTATGTATGAACTCGTATTAGGTAAAGAGGTTACGATAGTTCGTTACGATTCACCACCCTCGCTAAAGGACAATAATCTATTGATTACTTACCCCGACTTTCGAGGCAGAGACGAATTCGGGTGCATGTACATAAATGTCAGAACTTGTCAGCACGTGCACAAGCATTGACGCTGCGGCTGACTCACTTTTATAGAGGTCACGGTTTCGGCTCTCTCTTATATAGAGGTCAGTTTAGATATAATGACTCTCTTATGCAGAGTTTTTCCCACTCTCTTCAACAGAGGTTTTCGGGGGTAACCTTAAGCTAACCCTTAAGCTAACTCTCTTTAAAAGAGGTTTCTCCTCTTTTCAGGTTTGACTGTATATACTATACGTACATACAAAATAATAATAATAAAATTTAAAAATCAATAAAATAAATTAATGGAAGGTACGAAAAAAGAGAAAGAACGTGGAAGTTTCGTAGGATTGAAATAGAAATAATGTTATATTTTATTTGTGCCTCCAGCGAAATGCTCCCCGAACCACTCCAGATATGCTCCACGACAAAGTAGATCCCAATTTTCATTACATAAGTACTCGACATTTAATTAAAACTCATTCTTCCGTGAACAGTTTTATTGTTGCTCAAAAGGGATAAAATCTGCTTTTTCGAGTGGTCCCCTTCACTTGGCTCCACTTTTAATCTCTTCACGGGATCCTTACGACTTACAAAAATATTGCAATCCTCGTCGGAACTTATTATTCACTCGAGGTATTTTTAGGAGAGCAGGTAGAATCTATTTTTAAATTGATTTAGTGAGATTAATTATTTGATATCTTTATATATATAACTCCTCTGTACGTGTGATGTCACCGTACTCCTCCTTAACGGCTTAACCGATTTACGTGCGATTTTCAGAAAAATATAGATCTTTGCGCTGTGCGTGTTTGTAGATATTAAAATCTCCAATCGAATATGTAAAAAAGAAGTTAGGAGCATAAATGTTTTATTCATCAATCTACTAGGGTTGCATTCGAGGAGAATGCATTTGCAAAAAAATAGAAAGATATTGTTTTTTGGTGTTTAAAAAAATTGGTTTTAGAATGCTTACAAACAGCATTTGTTTTTTATGGATCTCAATCAGATTCTTTCCTTAAATTCCTTATAATTTTTACCCATTTATTTCTTTTTATTGAATTTTTGGTAACAATAAAATAATATTAAATTTAATACATTTTTAAAACCGTATTCCTACATAAGTACACCCCTTTGTTGGTGAGACCACTGGAGTTTGACGTTTGAAAAAAGAATGCCATATTTATAAATATATTTATTTTATATTTTGGAATTTAACCATAAACAAGTACCCACTTCAATTGAATATTTTTTTAATATTGTCAATTTTGAGTTTTGGAATTTAATCCCAATCCTAGGTACCTATTTATCAATAAAAAGTCTTTTTCCAAGGAGAGCCAACGTTCGGGCAGGACAACGACTGTCGGGTCAGCTAGTATTTAATAAAAAATACACTTATCCGCACCTTCTACCCAGTTTATACCACAAAATTTTGATTCACAAGCGGTGTGTATCGACCATATAAATTAAACGGTAAAAAATAAATTAAAAAGAATCAAAACTATATAAGCAATATATATGTAAGAATTTAGATATTATACAATGACATGTACCAGGAAATATGTTGATTCAAAATCTGATTCAAGGCCTCGGAGTTTTCACTAATTAAATTGAACAAAAACAACAATGAAAAAGGTAGGTGGATTTAAAGTTTGTCCCCAGATATCATACACAATTTTACAGTGCCAAATAATTAAATCAGTAAAAAAACTTAAAATAAATCCCTGTACAATCCGCTTATAGTGATTTATACCTTTGCACATAAATGCTAAAGATTTGTGAATTATATAGGCGTGCTTTTATTTTTTTTATTTACGTATGTATAAGAAAAAGCCGGCGGTACAATAAAAAAAAAAAACCGGATTTCAGCTTTACAAGGGGGAAACAATCTAAGAAATTTCGCGTAAAAAGAGTTCGGGTATACTAAATGACTAATGGTGAATAGGTGTCCATGGATATTATTCTTTTATTGTATTTGTATTTTTTTGATCCTTTAATAATCAAAAATATTTCGAGTTTGCCCAAATTTTTGTAGACAAGGACTGGGTTCAACTCCCCGAGAAGCTGTTAATATTAACATATTACAACAGAGATGAAGAACATTAAGGATCAGGTAATATAGAAGTCAAAGCAACTACAGAACTTATGACCTGTCATTGGCTGGTTTATTTATTTATTTATACTTAAACAATGTTTGTATTATTTTTTTATACATAATAATGTTCCCTCACGGGGGTGTTTCGTGCCGAGAGAAACATTTTACAATGTGCAAAACATGTCTTTAATTAGCTATTTGACAAATTTAACATAATAATAAAATAAAATGTTTAAGTTGCCACTTTACATACTGTATAACATTCACCATTCTGCCCATATTTGAACATCTATATTCCTTCAATAATTTTATCTGTTGATGTTTGTGAAGAATAAGAGCTGAAACCTTTATTTAGGTGGGTGAGATTCATCTTATTATTTTATTTCACCTACAGACTAGGCAACGCCAAAAATATATATATTTTTTTAAATTTCTATACTTATTCATGGACCAGGTGGATTAATCAATGTATTAATCAATGTCAGTGGTGTGAATGTTGTACAGTGTGTGATGGGGCCACTTAAACCAGCCAATGACAGGTCATAAGCCCTGTATATGCATATACTTCTTTATTGCCTTCTCGTGACAATAGACGTATATGTTTACATTTTCATCAGTTTAGATGTCAGGAGTCTTCCGCATAGAAAATCCAAAAAACAATGCATACAACATGATATTACTGTAACGCTTTATTGAATTTCCATGCTCTAAAAAAATATATTTTGAACCGTGTTTAGAAACCACGTAAAGCAAGATTTTCGTATTTTTGTTATAATGTCCAAGAAAACATTATTACACACAATTTTGTGTGGCGCCTAACTTTCTCATTGATCAATGATGTTTGCAAAATAAAAACAAATAATAATTGTAGTAAAAAAAAATATTTTTTAAAATTTTGATCACTAGTAAAACGCAAACCATGAAATACAAATAAAGAATGATCTCGAAGAATAACGTTGGCTTGTTTTTATCTAACCACTGAAATATGTCTAAAATAAAAGAAACATTCACAAAAAAAGTAGAATCGATTCGCAGTCGAGCATTCTTGTGTTCGCACATGTTTTGCCATTATTTCAGTTAGCGGGAATGTTTATGTTGATACCGAGGTTATGTTACCGCCATTGGTAGTATGTTCTCCTAATCCACTTGGTAGTTTCAGACAAAATTTATAACGAAGCGATGTAAAGATACAAGTTATATTTGCATTCTGTAGAGATAGCATATATATTTGCCAAACATACAACATAATACATAGTTGCTTTCGGCATGAACATGCTTTAATCGCGATTCAAGTAGCAATCTTTCTCAATTTATGGTATGGAAATATTTTCATTTATGTTACAATGGGCCCCATAGGAGCATTGAAAGTCTGTTTGCTTTACGGGAGAATGCCTCGTGGAAAAATTAGATATTTTTACATTCGAAAGATGTTATGGTTTGAGAATTTTCTGCACTGAACTTAGCTTTAAAATATAAAATCTTGTGTTTGAATACAGACAAGTTATATTTTATGAAATGTTTAAACATAAGCAGAATAGTGAATATTTCAGAGTGTGTAATGTGGCCATTTAAACCAACGACTGATCCTAAGCTCTGTAAATGCCTAGACTTTTATGTTCTCTTATAAAAAATATTTTCTGTCTTTTCTGCAAAAAAAATTTACATATCTTTGGATGTAGTTTAAATTTAAGTTTAGTTCAAGATTAAGTTTACATTATTAAAAAAAGTCGCTTTACAGAAGCAACTCATCAATTAAACCCCTTTAAAATGTCTTCTTGTAAAACTTTTAAGCACTGCCATTTTGTATCAAACACCGAAGATATTATACTAATAAAACTTATTTTAGGACAGTTATCGAACGATTATGATGAAATTCGTTAAGCGTTGTTAATAACCGTGGGAATTTGTGTACTGTTTTACACATTTACGTAACACTAAGGTCTTGGCTAATGTATTCATAAAGATATTGTAAAAAATAATGGAATCCGTGAAAAAGGGATTTGTTTTGTTGAAGCGAATAAAATGTTTTGACCGAATCACGTTTTTTTGTACCAATTATTGTTTTGTTGTTCTGAAAACAATGAGCGTTCTTTTTAGGGTATAGACAGACATTCCGGTATTTTGTGGGTATCAGACGCCAGTTAAAAGAAAGAAATAAGTAAATAAAATAGTGCTTAAACTTACACAGAACGAGGATTTGATCCACTGTAGACTTCCAAGAGGAAGAATTGGGGTAGACCTCCATCATACCCCGCTTCGCACGATACTTCCCCAGTATTGTTGCTGAGAGAGCAGTTTGTCAACGGCTGCGGTCGTCCTATTTAAAAGGAATAAAGCATATGTAATGTGTAAAATGTAAAAACGTTCCACAATTTTAATCGAACATTCATTTGAAATTGAAAAAATTGGCACAAAAGATATTGAATATTATCAAATTTGATTAAAAAAAAGAATCCCTTTGATTTTTTCTTTTATCGGCGGGGATTAAAACCAATTAAAAATTACGATATGATAAGCTACCATTTCGATTAGTAGACCCGAGAAAATACACGCACGCATGAAATTAAAAAAAAAAACAACAACTTTTAATTAGATCCCATACAGATAATGTTGTTGTGTTTTTTTAATGTCAGTATCCGTAAAATAAAATATGCCCTGAATATGGCGGCGTTGGCGTTTCGAGAGTAATTTTCTAATCGACGTTTCATCTATTTCCGCGGAATAAAACAAGTAGGAAGGTAATAATGCAGTATGGGACGTTCCGCTATCACGCCAATAACAGTAAAGTATTACCGCTATCGAACATAAACCGCTTGTGGTGTGTATTCCACGCGGCATTACAGAACTATTGGCCGAACACACCCCGCAGACAACGGATGTGCAATTATTATTGCGCGGGGCAATTAAGGATTATAAGTGTTGAGCGCAGTATTTAAAATATTGAAAAATTACGCCCGACCCAACAAAAGCACGCAAATATTGCGCTCATTAGCTTACTAAAGCTTTTTCCAAATATGCGCCATTTGCCAAGTGCGGCATTGTGATCATAATGGACGCCGCCGAGTGGATGCGGTGGTTTGGACATTTTATTTTTAAATTATGTATTGTGCAAAATTACTGGGCTATGCGTTTGTTTAATGCCGGCGTCTTATAAATACAATGGTGGAAGAAAATAAAAATGATTTATTTACGAAATAACGAAGAGCGACCTTTGTTCGAGCCGAATTAAATTAATTGAAATTACATTCACTCTTTTTGTACTAAGAACTTTTAAGATGTTCTGTGCTCATGAACACCCGTAAAAAGACATTCCATCGAGAAACTGAGTTAGTTTGATGAAAAGCTTTAAGACAAAGTTGTAAAGTTATTCAAACAATTGTCTATTATCATATGTCCTTATCTTGCGCGAGTGAGGAAGTTCAGTGCTGCGGGAAATTGGATATAAACAATGTTTTCTTGCACGCGGTAAAAATTAGAGCATTTAATCGTACAGCGAAGATTCACTAATATGGATGAAAATACAAACTACTTTAACTGATCTCACAAGTTCTTTTGAATCAATCAACGATATAGTGTTGTGATGGATATCCAGTTTCCGGACAACCAACCTATCAATCAGGACAACTCATCGAAGGAAACTAGTGACGTCACGCGCGGAATAATTAAATAATTACAAAACTTTAAAAATTCGTTCTGATGAAAGTACAATACATAAAATATAAATAAAAAAAGGCTTAGTAGGATAGTCTATTAACAATAAAAAACACTAAACTTCCCCATTGCGTAGTTAGTCAAATAAGATGGTAAGTTTTTATTTTATTTTGGGTTGAAAGTAAATATAAGGCGATGAAGAAGTATGCTATGAATTCCTAATAAATAATTACATTAACAATGATTCATAAAAAATAAAAAAAACATATTAATCTCAAAGTAAACCCTAATTTTTTTTTTCCAAATAAATTTTTCATATTATATGGTATAAGTGATAATTTTAGATTATATATTTTGTTTTCGGTTCTTTGCTATGTTTTCTTATTTTGTTTTTTATAATGTTGAAATAATTTATATTGTCTGGCAACGAGTTAATGTAACTTCTGAGAATATAATATACATATACGAGTATTTATTCTTATATTACCTTCATGTATATAATATCGGATAAAATTTATCTTGTTACAGTGAAGATCAAGAGTTGACTAAGATAAAAAAATTATTATGATGTAATATTTTTTTATTGTTTGCTTTTTTACGTAGGTATACAATAAAATTGACATTATTTTCTACTAATTTTGATGTCGTTTTTTGATTTTACAAAATATTCGACCGATTGAAAATAATTCAGTGCTAAAAAACAAAAATTTCATATAAGTTATAAGCATGTCTTACCAGCTGCCACGATTTGGAAGATACATGGAACCACTTGATATCCAACGTCGTTGATCGCCGTACAAGACAAGGTTCCAAAATCCAAGTCCGTAACCGGAGTATACCTGGAACAAAAGGCCCTTTAAGTTTTCAACTCACGTCTCAATAACTTGATTAGAAAATAAAGGCAGCGAAATACTCGATTTATCAAAAATGAAACTAGCCACACGAGTTCCGAAATATAAAAGGGTTTGAGCCCATTCTACATGGGCCAGAAAACAGGATAAAGAATCAGTAAGATTTTAAATAACAACATAATCCTGCAATGAAAAAACACAAAATAGAAGAAAATAAAATGCAAAATATACAAAAACGACCTAGAAAGGATACAGAAAAAATTCATAAATTTAATAAAATATAAATTTCACTGTACACCAAATTCAATTCAAACTCTGGAGCACAGAAGAGTGATTGCAGATCAAATATTCCTGTTTAAACTAGTAAACAACGTCGTAGACTGCCCTTTACTTACAAGTTTTTTAGAATATCTCGTACCCAACAGAAGAAGACTCCATACATTTAATTTGCCAGTACCTAGGACTAACTCAAGAAAAAACGACTTTTTCTTTAGAGCATGTCATTATTATAATACTGTTCTCTCCGGTCACGCTGACATTTTTCATCTCTCCTATATAAAATATAGGAGATTCCTTATAGACAGTACACCCATTTAATTATACGATGTCAGTAATTATGTACATATGTACTCGTATGTTCATTATCATATTTTGTATCTCTTACGTTATTTTTATATAACTTTTTTCTTTTCTAATTCTTTAAATTTGAATTTATCTTGTTTCTATTAACTTTATTTTTATTAATGCATATAAATATATGTGTTTTTATTTTATTTGCAACTTCTAAGTGCCTAACATTTCTTACATATGTATTGCTTTTTTTATATCGATGGTGTATTTCATCAATAGCTTACACCACCATGGAAAATTTATATTGACTGTTTTCACATTTTTCGTTTATCTATATTCTTATTTTCTGGATACAAAGTATGAAAAAACTGTTGTTTTTTTCCTAAATAAAAATAAATAAATAAATTTTAAAAATATAAAAATATTAAAAAAAGCTTTGTATAGGGTTAACCAATAGAAACGATAGAATTTTTATAGTTATGGTGGCCATAATTTAATTTTAAAAATTGACATCTGCTGTTAGTTGTCATCCACAAGGTTTGCCGTTTCATCATGAATCATTTCACATAGCCCCGGCGTTTATAAATTGTTCAAATATTCTATCGAAATTCGAAAAAAGTTTTGTTTTTACTCAAAGGGCATTTTGTGCAAAATGTGGTCGTCATTCTGCTTGTTCTGAGCCCACTACATGTCGCATAATTAAAAAGTGAGACTAAGTTTACTCCACATGATAGTTAGCCATCGTAACAACTTCGTAGTGCTCGTTGTGAAGAAAAACTCACCATCAAGCAAAATCGTGACCATTGGTGTGAGTGATGATGCTCCATAACATCCGGAAAAACTCACTGTCTGGTGTAGATTATGGTATGGTGGCATCATCGGGCCATATTATTTCAAAAATGAGCATGACGTACCGTTACTGTGAATGATGACCGCTATCGTGCCATGTAGAATATTTTTTTCTTTCCCCAAATTGAATAAATCAAAGAGAACGATATTTGTTTTCAACACGACAACTTGCCACACAGCGGCAAATGCTCAAATTTAGAACGCGTCCTATCCAATATACAAAAAAATACTTAGTGGTTTTTTCACATTCATTTTGTAGAATTGTGTGGTGGTCTTAGAAAAAACGAAGGGTTTTTTTAAATTTACTGTTTTGATCCATATAAATTGAGCGTTATAATAAGAATTTCTATACACAAAATAAACGAGAATCTTATGCAAAATCTGTTTGAATGTAAAACCAAATAAAACGGAAAATATTTGTGAAAAGAGACCATTCAAAATACTGTACCGAATCGTTTTATAAAAATAACATGATTTTATATTTTATAAGCAACTGAATTCAATATTCAATCAAGCGATAAATTAAATTTCATATTTGCTGGATGAAATACAAGATTTAGGGAGGTACTTGCAAAATAAAATAAATCGAATTGTATTGTATCTTTACAAAAGAAAGAACTTGTATTTTTTTATAAACACGAGTGTTAGCACTCTTAAAAAATAGTTGAATGTATATTTTTAATTTATCATTTGTTTATTGATTATTTATGATTATAATAAACGAATGTAGATGTAGTGGAGTTTTATTTTATTAAAAAAATTATGCGTATTATAAATATATGGTATACTAGCGGATATAATATTCAAATATTGAATTTGAGTAGGTATCTAGGTAATTGTTTATGGTTGAATTCCAAAACATAAAATAATTAATTTTCAAATGAAGAATTATTTTTGCAAATACCAAATACCAAATAGGGAAGCTCTTTATTTATGAATGCGATCTTTAAAAATGTATTGAATGTCAGTTAATATTATTTAAGTATGATCAAAAATCCAGTAAAAAGAAATAAATGGGAAGAAATTGTAAGGAATGTAAGGATCCAGAAAAAGCAAATGTTGTTTGTAAATATTCAAAAACAAACATCCTTTATTTTTTTTTTGTATTTGCATTATCGTTGAATGCAGCCCCGGTAGGTCAATGAAAAAAAGGTTTACGCTCTTAACTTTTTTTTTCTATTCGATTAAAAAATTTAATATGGGCAGCGCAAAGATCTACATTTTGCTAAAAACCGCATATAAATTGGTGATGCCGTTTAGGAGAAGTTCAATGACATCACACGTACAGAAGAGTTATATATATAAAGATAAAAACATTTTATTTTTTGATCAATATGGTTTTACAAAATAAGAATTAAATTACACAGGGTATGGAGATACATAATTAACCATAACGTTTCTTCCTCTCTAATAAAGTAAAAAATACATGTTTGCGTATTTGTATGTGATAAAGAGGATGATTAGGTGTGTTTGTGCGTGAAAGTGTACATTTGTGTGTGGGTGAGGGAAATAGAGAAAAGCAATACGTAGGTGGGTGTGTGTCTGTCAGAGAGAGAGGGTGAATAGGTTTATATTAGTTTACACATGTGTGTGAATATATGTTTTGTATTTTTTCGCATCTAGCAAACACTTAAACACTAGCAAGTGTTTATGATTATGCGTTGTGTGAATGTTTGCATTATTTCGTAGGAATAAATGAGTAAAGCGTTTAAATTTCACGAAGCTTGTGCGTTGCGTGTGTGATATTTTTGCATTATTTTGCAATCATATATCTAACGAACAAGATTCACGAATTCTCTGATTTTGTGTATTTTTTTTTTTGCATTAAACAGATAGTCAAGCGCACTTGTGATTATTTGAATGTTTGCATTGTTTCGTAGCAATAAATTAATCAAGCGTTTCAGTTTCTCGAAATTCGTGACTGCGTTGAGTGTATTTTTGCATTCTTTGACAATCATAAGTCTAGCTCACAAGTTTAACGAAATTTGTGATTTTGTGTACGTTTGAATTCTTTCGCATCGAACAAATAATCCAGCGCATCTATGATTGTGCGTTGTGTGTATTTTTGGATTCTTTAGCATTGAGTCTAGGGTCAAAAAGGGAACAAAGTAACAAAAAAGCTTTTTACAGTTTCAGAAAACTCTGTATTGATTCAATAAACACTTTTCTTAAAGTCATTCAATGGTTTGTGCTTACACTTGACTTCTTTAAAAGAAACAATAGAAAAACTACTTGTGAATTAAAATAAAAGTTGTTTTCTTAAGTCACTTATTCACACCAACAAAAATATTCATGAATAATGTTTTCAAAATTGCAGTATTCAAATAGCAGATATTGTATTTTCATTATCTGTAGATCGTAGCTGGAGATTGGATATTTACTCAGTGAAAAACAAATGCCGCCTATATAACGCCTGCATAACACCTATTTTTCTCTACGGATGCGAATCGTGGCACCTTACTAGGGGCCCAAAACAGCAAAATTCAGAGTTTTGAGAATCAGTGTCTTAGAAGATTATTTGGTGTGCAGTGGTTTAACTTTACGAGGAATGAAGTAATAGGAGAACGGACGCAACAAGCTCCGGTGACAACTATCATCAAGTGGAGGCAATACGGTTGGCTAGGCCATATACTACGGATGCCTCCTGAGACCTTTTTTAAAAATTGTATTTAATTATTTTTTCATACATATATTTACCATGAATTTTGATTACAAAAATACGTTTTGAAATTAATCTATTTCATAATTCAGAAAAAATGCCCACAAAGACTTCAGCTTCTGAGCGTGGGTCATTCCTTTTTTAATGATTTTAAAGTTTATAGCAAATAAATATGGTATGACATAAGCATGAGGAAAGAAAGAAAAAAAAACAAACAAGATCAACATATGCTGATGGAACAAAATACTTAAAATGACTTCTCGATGTCCTGAATGTCCCCTGCTGACCGTTTGTCAGCAGTTTATGTCAGAACTTGGGGACGAGAACCTGACTTGAGAGGACGCAAAGGAGTTGGCAGCCGATAGAAATGCACGGAGGCTCTATATCTCGCTTTGTGGATACTATATGCTCCAACTAGGGAGCGGACATAGAATCATGATGATGATTAGCTGTAGAAAAAACAGTGTTGCAGCAAAGAAAAGTAAAGGAAACATTATTTATGTTACAAACCCAATCACCTGAGTATACTGGAGCTGCCGTTGGAGGTGTACCGATCAGCCCCCACGTCCAGCGTCTCTCCCGAGTTGTTGAACTTCCACTTGAACGCCCTGGCCGGCGGGTCGGCGTCTACGTCACACAGAACCAGCACCCGCTCCCCGCGCGCCGCCCCCACCGCCATCACACCTGCCCCACCCTTGATGCACACGGGGGCAACTGAAAAAAAACATGATTGTGAGTTTTGCACGCCGAATTCATTTGTTTATTTCTTTTACTAAATATCCATTTTGTGTAAAATCAAGAAAATAAATTAAATAAAAGGTTTCCTGGCACCTGTACATAGAAATATCAAACATGTTGAAATAAATCAGGATCTGAATTACTTTGGATGTGATTTAAAAAACATTATATAATTTATTTTTAACGTGAACTAAAATAGCTTTGTTTTATGATCCATTTATTTATTTACACAACCGACTAGTTTCGGCAACAACACATTGCGCTCTTTAGGGTTATTTAACGACAAAACATGCATAATGTATAAAAGAAACCCTAAACATATTAGTGAGTGCCGATACGGGAGGGGGTAATTATGTTTTAGGTAGGGCAAAATAGAAAAAACAGGGCTTTGACTTAAGTTAAGCAATTAAATGTCGTTTGACGGCTTTTTTCAATACATGAAATTTCCAAATTATTTAGTTTTATTATTAAAATGAAGTATTTCGATTCCGTCTTTGAAATTAAATGAGAGGTTATTTTTCTGTGATAACCATATTTTGATTTTTTATATTTAACCTATAAAGTCCAATCCTACCTTAACTCTTAAAAGACTGTGGTAAATAATCCCTTTGCGCGCGGTTGTGTAACATCGTGTTACCACTAGTAAAAGACGGAATACTCTAAAATTCAGGCATTAACAAAAATAAAAAAATAGAGGCGTACTGTTTAATAATTCTTTTTCCATAATTTATGCAAATAAAGATATAATTTTGCCCTGTTGTAGGAAAATAAAATAAAAATCATAAATACGCTTCTCATGTTGCGCGCGTGCGTCCCCCATCACAGTCATAAACCGACTGAAGACTGAATCTGTTTTACCCAACACCCGCCACAGAACAGCGTCTCTGTCTTCCTTATTATGAGTTCTGTCTTCGTGCTCTCTCTTATAAAAATGTGTTGTTGAATTAGCGGACATTCATTCTTCGCGTAGCAAAGATTTTTTTTTTGTATTAACATCCAGCATAATTATACAAATTTTACTTTCCAAATCCGGTGTGAAAATATCCATTTGAAGATAACAAAAAATACTAGTTTATGGTTTTTAAAAATAAGAGAGATATATCAAATCTTGTGTCCTGTGTCGACTAGTGTGACATCACAGCCACACAAGAGTTAAACACATTTACTCCTTCCCCTTCCCCTACCCCAGGGTAAATACAATTACCCCTCCCTTATCCTTATCGACACCCACTATTTTGTTCACTGTTTCTTTTATTTATTTATATTAAAAGTTAAGTCTCATAATTTTAGAGGGGTCAAGGTGCATTTTGTGTTTTATACGGTCAATGGTTTTATTTAAGAAAATCGAACCTGTTTCTGTGGTTACGTAAAAGCGTTATGAAACAAAGTTTTGTACGTATACTGAATAATGTTCAGAGGAAACGCGATCTGACTTTTCTTCATACAAACGTATTTCCGTATTTTATCCCTGGATTATGGCACTAAAAAATTGTTTTCTTTTACACAATATGGCAAACAGTTTTAAAACGCAACTGTTTATTTGTCAAGGCTTGAAAATTAACTAATCCAAAATATTTTTAATCTTTGCAAAAGAATTGGTCTTTGCAGTGAAAGCACTTCCCACATGCTCGAAAATTGTTTAAAGACAAAGGGTCTTCCTACCGGCTTTGCTCAAAAAAATTTTAGTGAAAATTTTTAGTTATTTCTTTAAAATCTTCATAACATAAACTGCGACAGATTTTTATATATAAATAATAAATATTTGCTTTAATACGAATTAAAAAATATTTCAATTTTGGGGACATTTCCAACAAGCCGTTGAATGTCATTATTAGAAAATAGAAATTATGTTGGAGTAGACTTGGGTTCGAACCTCGGACTTTTGATCAGTGAATTCACGACGGAACGACAACCCTTGTTTAAGTCTACTGCTTTCATTTCCCGTTCACTGTGAGTTTGGTATATTGTATTATAATTATTATCATAATCCCGTTACATTAATTTCTTTACATACTTTTTCTGTATCCGGCGTATGAACCTATAATTCCGGGTTTGATTCCTGGCAATGCCAAAGTAAAATATTTGTTTGCAACGTGATTTTCACTGCATTATTTCACAAATTTTTATATTTTTTACATTATTTCGACTAATTCCTGCAAACTAATTTAAAATTATAATCAGCTATTTTTTAAATCAAAACGTAGTATATCCCGGTGGTAGTACACTTAAATCACGTAATATTTTATGTGGCTGTCCTCAAGGCTCTGTTTTGGGACCACTTCTATATAATGTATCTCATAATGTATGATTCAGGTTTTTGCAGATGATATATGTATTTTGATTGAGTGTAATAGCCGCCGATCTTTGGAGGTTGGCGCAGCTAATGCATTAAATAAAGTAGCCGATTAGAGTATTCGAAACAAATTAAGTTTTTCTCCTCAAAAAACCCAATTTTCACTATTAAAAGGCAATCTTGAGTAAATGATGGCTTTCAACAAAGTTGAACTCTTGGCCAAAGCCAGATGGGCGTTGTCTTTTGAAACTTTAAAGGGTCTAATATAAATCCATTTTCTTAGGCATCGTGTGCTATACGGCTGGCTGTTGGATACACTGCATCGATGTGAGTTGCAATATTTTGGGCAAATTATTTTTAACAGACAAATGCAACCTCTCCTGGCTCTTGCTAGAGCATACAGGACATGCTCGACGGATGTACTCCCAGTTTTAACGGGCTTATGCCCCTGGGATCTGGAGATGCAGCGACGATCCGCGAATTTCCACTTAAAAAGAAAGCGTTCCACTGTTATTGGTGGCATCCGTTTACTCTCAACTGAAGAATTGTCTCGAAAATGATCGAAAATGAAAAAAAATGTCTTTAAATATCAGGTTGTGGTCCCGTGGCTAGTGTCTCGGACTCACGGACCAAAGGTCCGTGGTTTGAATCCCACTCTACCCCAACTCGATTCTATTTTCTAATAGTGAGTTATTTACAACTCGTTGAAAATGGCCCTCAAAATTAAATATTTGGGTAAATCATAAGAACGCAAACATTCATTTTTTCTTTAAAAAAAAAAAAAAAGCTCTTTCGCGATAGGAATCTTCCCCTTCAGGGAGGGTTTTTTTTCCCCCTTTAATTCATCAGCGCTTAAAATCTTCTTGGGTTATCCCCGACCACTGGACTATGCAGCTTTTATCAGGTCATGATACATTTTATGACAAATTATTTGTTTTTAATATTGTTGATTCTCCTTCGTGCCCTTCGTGCTGCTGCGGATATCCTAATCAGTCTTCTGAACACATCCTGCGGTCTTGTCCTTTTCCTTTTCTCTATGGTTACCGAATAGAACTTCTCACTACTATGCGTGGCCTTGTTATAGATGCTGTCAGATATACATATCTTGTGGGTTTTAAAAATAATTTTAAGGCTTTTAAAATGTTTTGTTATCATTTCGGCGAATTGATCATGTCCAATCTATTAAATCTCAGTCAGTGAAGAATTCACTTTTTTATTTACTCAATCCAATGAAGTGCATATTATGTACTTCTGGGTAACCTTCTTTCAGAAAAAAAGATGCTAAGGCTACCAGATTACAGAGAGCTCCTTTGAGCAGCTTCTCGTTCCGCAACGAGCAATTTTTCCATGTGTGTGAGCACCGCCAAGGTGACTTATGTCCTTAGATGCGGTGTGCGATATGTGGCGGGCAAGCTTTTTTATTTTATAACTCCTGGAATATCGCTTGATCCGTAGACTTACCGTTCTTGTCTTATTGCATTTATATTACAAACAATTGTTGATAGGCACATTCCACACAATGGCAAAAATCCACACGCCAGTATAAAATAACATAGGGTGTATTGATATTTATTGTAGCATATTTAAAAAAAAAATTCATGCCAGGAAAACGCAATTACCAGTACGCCAGTTGCAAAAAAATAATATATGAAAGATTATTTTCTCAATTGGTCTGGGTGTTGTGGTGAATTTTTCATTACCTCCTTCCATATTCCCTATTTCCTACCTACTGACAAACTTCTAAAATAGAGGCTTAGCGGGTTATTCCTTTAAAAAAAAATCTACCTTACTAGCTACAAACCACTATGACCTGTCATTGGCTGAATTAAGTGGCCACTTTACTCACGGTTGCAATAAATTTAGAACTAAATAACTCTAGGAAAAAAATCCAGACCGTCAACAAACATTTGGACATACTCATAATATTGTTGGTATTAGAATTAATTCTCACAACAAACCTCACATAATTAACCCAGTTAAGAAATGAGACCGAAAAGTTTCAGTCTCTGCCGTATTACTTCATCTCAGTCTGTTTCCCACTGCCCCTTGGGGTAACAACTGTTCTATGACAGAGACATTTTGAGGTGACACAAATTTCGCGTGGTTGGCATATGTACTCGTGCATATAATTTTATACTGTATTATTATCATATTATTTTAACTATAAACAAACTAGTTTCATTTCGACCGCAGACTGAACTTACATAATATAAAGTGATCGACTAATCATTAACGATTTTTTTAATCCTTTCAAATCACAATATATTCGTATTTAACAAGACAGACAGGCGCCGTGGCTCAATCTGTTAGATGGTCGACTGTGTAACTGGCGTCGCAGGTTTTATTCCCACCATTCGCAAGAAAAAAATCCAAGAAATAATTTTTCTCAATTAGTCTGAGTATTGTGGTTTATTTTTTTAAAAACTTTCTTTCATATACTCTATTCACCAACTGCTGACAAGCCTCTTAAATAGAGGCTCAGTGGGTTATTTCATCATAATAATACCAAAAAGTATCTACAAATTAGAATGTTTAAATTTATGGTGGGTACGAAGTGCAAAGAAAATAGGAATTTGCCATCAATTTATCTGTTTTTATTGCAGAAACGTAGAACTTAGATAGATCTTACCTTAATTTTAAAATACTTAATGCTATAAGTGATGTCTTATCTCTCTTGCAATCCTATTCTTTTCATGTTCCCTACCGTATCACTAAAAGTAAAAAATTGATATTTAACAAATTTTCTATAAACAACTTTTGTATTTATGCCAAATGGTCCAGAATGTGTAGATTAGTCAATTGTTCACACAACTTGGAATTCTATGGTATTAATCTTCCGGTTTTTTGTAGAAGACCTCTTCGCCACTAAAACAGTGTGGGATGCAGATGGATCGGCATGGGTTGGCTCGAAGTCTTATATGCGAATCATGCTTTTAAATATATTAAAAACCATTATTTTATTTCCCTGTTTGTCTGTGATAAAAAGTTTTATGTTCTTTTTTTCTGTTTCTTGTATAAATGTTTCTTTATGTAATTGTTTAAGACAATAGTAATCACTAATATTTTTTATCTATTTAATCTGGAAATTTAGAAAAATGGCTGACCACACGACCTTAAATACGCGTTTTGCAGAAAATCGCCAGGTCTAATATTGATTGATATCTTATACAAACTCTGAAAATATGAAGTGACATATAAAAATATATTTTTTATGGCCGGTATTTGAAAATTAACGAATCTTTAAAATTAATACCCATGTATTTTTATCCAATTAAATGTATTTAAGAGAACTACTAGTAGCTCTCTGAAGGAATTAATCCTCCCATCAGCGAGTTTACATATTTTTGACACCACCTAGGATTTTATTTCTGCCGTGTTGATCACTCCTAACACTAGAAGTACTTAAAAATAATGTCAAGCGAGGAAAAATACCAACCTTTTGATTTTAAAATTGTAATCTAAGTAAATTTTTAAACAAAAGAGCATTTTTTGAAGTCTCTTCAATATAAAAACAAATTTTATTTTATAATAATAAAAGTACGTTTATAGTTATTATTCCACTTAAAAAAAATAATAATTTAGCAGTGACCGGGTTTTATCATTTGTTTTACATCCAGTCTGACGATATCAGTCACGACAAAACTCGGTCACTGGTAAAAATTTATAAATAAAAGTAGGATAATACTATATACGTATTTTTATTATTATAATTAAAAATGCAGTTCCACCAAAAAATGTCAGTAGGAAAACTTAATAACTTTTATTTTATCGTCAAAGTTTTTTTTTACTAAAGGTATAGTGTTTAAAACAGACAATAGTTGTGGACGTTTTCTGCTGTTAATAAAAAATGTTGTTGTTTAAACTTTATTGCTCTGGCTTTTATTGAAAATAAAATTAAAAACCACCCATACTGTAACATTTTTCTTGTACTGTAAGTGTTTAATGCAAATTGATAAATGCCGCTTTTGTGATCAATAGTATTTTCAGAAGGTGATTTTTAGAGTTATTTGTATGAAAGCGGCCTGGCTTGTTCTAGCAGGAAATAGATTTTACCTTACTGCTGCCGATATCACTAATATCTCATTTTATCCAAAATAGTAGACTGGCTGCTTTCTGCATAACTTTGTTCTACTGTTATCAACGGAAGCGAAACGGTTAGCTGGGTCATTTACTGCGGATGCCTCCAAAAAATCTTAATTTTTATAGACACCATATGCTCCAACTAGGGAGAGAATACGATGATGTTGATGAAATTAACCATTTACCAGCAAATCTGATTAAAACAACGCAACGTTTTAAACCTGAAATGGTAATTAACTGTTTTGCCTTATTAATTCCCGGTGAAAATATTTTAAAAGCGTGTTTTTCCATCTCAGGCTTTTTTATGTCACGGAGAAAATAATTATGACCCCGGAAACGGTGATCAAAATTATATTTTGTCAGGAAAAAACTGTTTTTAGAATTAATCTAAACAAAAAAAAAAACAAAACATTCGCTTGAGGAGCTAAGTGGCCTTCAACTTCACGCCTCGCCTGTGTTATAGTGAAAATTGAGGTTAAAAATATCCTGAGATTAAATAGAGTGACATGGTAGGCTATAGCGATGCGAACATCTGGCAGGATAATCGATTATAAAACGATAGTCGATTCATTAATTTAATTGAATCCTTTTCACTCAGTTGCCGACAGTATATCGTCATAGTTAGTTGATTGAATGTTGTTTAGTTATCAGAAAAGACTAGTAAAAAAATATTTGTAAAAATTATGAATTTCGATTAATTGTTAAATTTAGGTATTAAAAAAAAATATTTGAATGCACTCAGACATTTTTGTTCGAATTTTAATAAAATGCTTAGGAGTTTCTGCTGGTATATCAAACAAAAACTAGTCAGGAGTGCAAAAGGGTTAACTACCGTTCATTCGGTTATTTTAACATCCGATTCAGTTTCTGTTAAAATATCGAAATACGGCCTTTATTGGCATTTTTTTTTGTAGGTACATATAATTTGCTTGCAATAAAAAAATGCTTATAGTTTGAGTTAAAAGTCCATTAAAATATTTAATAACCTTGCTTGATGTGGGCGTAACAATAAGTTTTCACATAAACCATTCTAATGTGCCTACTAACACAAACAAATATACTTGGTTCACCGATAGGCACTAACACGTTAAGATTTATTAAACATTCGAAAACACTGTATGTAATTAATGAAAACATTTCGACATGTAGCATTGAATGGAAATATAAATATTTATTTATTTTAATTTATTTATATACGGCATTTCTGCCATTTACATGTATGTGGTTTAAAGAGTGCTTGAAAATAAAAATATCAAAAAATCCAGTGTGATATATTAATATACTCGTACTTAACACATTATAAATGACTTGAAATACATGCATATTTTAAAGTAATTATAAAATAACAAAATACATTAATCAATCAAATTATAACTATTCTAACCCAATCTCCTGAAGTTGATTTGCTCTTTTTGATAAAAATACGTTGGTTACTTTATTTTTTTAAGTTGAGCAGAGATAAACTTAATATATCAAAATATGATACATATTTATTCCCGGTATTCTGTAATCTAAAAATAGGTGAGTTATATTGAGCTACCGTTTGAGAATTTTGAAAATAAAATATTGTAGACGTTCTGCTTAACCTTGGTGATACATATAATGTAATCAACTTCAGTGGATCAGGGGTATCAAACATTGGTTTTATTATCTTATATAAAGTCGTAAGATCGGTAGATGTTCTTTGTTCTTACAATTTAGTTAATTTTGAAAGTTTAAAATTTTGTTATAATTTAATTGATTACTAGGAAAACCCATACTATAATTAATATATCTAAGAAACTTATTCTGAATTCTCTCCATAGACTCTGAGAAAGTGATTTTATAAGGTGACTATATTGGAGAATTATAATCCATTTAGCTCCTAACTAGAGATGTGTACGGATATTTCAATGTATTTATATTATTAAAATCTTTTCCAGTTCTAAGTACACACCCTAATAATTTTAAAGCTTTGTTAGATATTTTAATAATGTGCTCTTTAGATAATAATTTCGAATCGAACAAACACCCAGATTGCTCACGGTAGAAACATCAGTAAGTTTAATTTGATTTAACATGTAATTAAAAAGAAAAGGATTTTTTATTTTATAGAATCTAATAGCTTGACATTTGCTTATATTAAGTTGCAATTTATTTTGTTGGCACCAGATGTTTAATTTGGACAAATTATGGGTCAAAATGTTACAATCAATTACGTTTTTTATCTCTTTGAATATTTTCATATCATCTGCAAATATGAGAACATGCACATTATCAAATATATCAATTACATCACTTATTAATATTTAATATATAAATAGCAGCCTCAATGGGTAAAAAATACTTGTTCTAAAGATAATAATTATTACATTTAATATAAATATATTCTAAGAAGAATTTTAATATTTCATAATTGAAATTAAGAAATCATAATAATCAAATTATTTGACTATCATCTTATCATTTAATTTTCCTATGTGCACTCATTAGGGCATAGGATGATCAGTTTAATGCTTCAGATGCCTGTCCTGTAGCTCAATCACAAATCACCTTCGACGTGCTTAAAAACATGCTAAGCATTTGAGCACAATGAACAATAATGAACATGCTTAAATTATCGCAGTCATAAGTCAATGCGTGTGTAATCTCTAAGTGTCGGATTGTTTTTTTTGGTTTCCTAGTAAATAAATGGAGTTCATTGGTGAAAAATCGGCGTTTACCATAAAAAATAAAACAATACATTGCATTTGCAAAAAAGTAAGGAGTATCCAATACAAAAAATTGAAAATTAAATTACAATTACTACGGCGACTGCTTTTTTTTGACATTTGGCTTGCCAACCGCCGGCTAAATGCAATAAATAGCATATTAAATAATAAATAAATAAATAAAAATAGCAGTTTTGGAACTTTTTCCATATTTACACCGGTAAAATTCAAATATGTGATTGCGCAGCAGGATTATACGTCATTATCGTAAATATTTTGACCTTTAAGATTAGGTGTTCATGGATGTTCCATTGTGGTCGTGAATACGATAAACAACCATGGTGAGAAATTGTTATCACGTCGCTTATTAGAACGTCGATAGTTATTTGTGATTGAGCTACAGGAACAATGAATTTGCCCACATACTTTCTCTAAACTGATTAGATACTTAGGAGTAATTTTTGATAGTAGATTGCCGTTATCATTTTTTAAGGCTTTTTTAATGTGAAAAATCTCCATATTATTTCATTTAAGTTTTTAGTCGTTACAAAGAGACGGGTACGTCTCGAAACTAATAGACTAAAAAAGTCGTTAAGTGGTTGTATACTAATATTTATTTACATGAGTTAATACTTCTAAAACCTAAAACTGATCTTAACCACTTGAGTGATCTCATCTGAAATTTTTTTGTGTCATAACACTATTGATCCCTCACAGAACCCTGATTGTCAAACAAAACTGTTAAACAGTAAAACATTGCCGTGGAAAATCACATTAGAAATAAATATACCATGTTGACCCTGTCAGGAAAAACTATGGCCCTAACCTGGGCCCTGAAATATGGTAGATAAATTCTCCAACTATTACGCTACAAGGGGGACTCGATTGATATCTTAAGATTTTAAAATAATAATTATTAGTTATCCATGGACGGGCAGGTGAAGAAACGTATGAAATAGAAACGGAATCACGGACTAATCCTGGAATAATTTGATAATCCCAATTAAAAATATCCAGTAAACAATGCTCGTCCAGTTTTATGTGTGAAAAGACATCAATAACAAAATTAATAGTTTTGTTATATTTTCTGTAAAGTTAAATCTAAATTTCGGTGGGAAAATGTGTATATTTGAATAAAAAATAGTACTTTTGTCTGTATTCCATATTGTAACTTATTTAAAAAATAAATTATATGAATTTACACCTTTAATATAGGAAATTCGATTTTATTTATTAGACAATGAAGATAGCTAACTTTTCATTGCAATATAGATCCAAAATCCCGGACGAGTTTTTTTTTATAATCAAGAAATCTGCTAAAATCAAAGTGTGAAAAAACAGCATAACTATGATCATCGAACCCTCCTCCTGTTACAAAAAGGTAAGGTGATTAGTCCTACGCCTCAGGTACCAGTCCAGGGACAATGAAATATTGCAGTGTAAAATAACGTTGTAAACAAATATTTTATGTCGACCCTCCCAGGAATCGAGCCCAAGACTTCAAGCATGGTGCGCGAACGGGCCAACCACTACACTACGAGACGGACTTTTCTCCACTAGATTTTTTTTTCAAGATTTTTACTTGAGAGTAGCTGTTGAATCGAAAACACCCGTCCAGGGTTGTGATTCTATTTCACAAACGGAGCTGTATTTTAAATCCGCGCATACTTAATCATTACATAAATAAATGATTTATTTTTGTATTGATAAAAAATTATTCGATTATTAACCGATCTGCTTTGTGCACCTCTAGTGATGACCTTTGTTTGCTCTTGATGAAGCATCCCCTTCCAGGGAGTGACGGCGGACTGCCTCAGGGCTGAACCACCTTCCCTTTTAGAAATTCGAGTTTTTAAATTAAACCCCAAATACCACCCATTTGAACTTGAATTACAAGTGTTATGGCTACCAAACATTTTTTATTTGACAGACATTGTCTGAGCATTTCCGTATCCGGGCCAAATAAGAATACAGTTCTTGAATCAATGGCTACTCTCAGGCATAAAAATCCTGAAAAAGTGGTTAACTAGTCGGCGTTTTTCCCAACGTACCTGAAATCTTAAAAACGATTCCCGCCAAGGGCGATACAAATTACTTAAATAAATTACAGTTTTAACTGTTATACTTCTTAGTCCCTGAACTGGACCTGGAGTGTGAGACTGATCATCTTGCCGTGACGCATCGCATGATTTATAAAACGTCGCAATCGGAATAATAATGTGGTGCCCTATGTACTGCTGGATGTGGATACAAAGCATTAAAAACTAAATAAAAAGAAAACACGAAATTAAAAAAAGCATCTCATTTACAAGTGCAAAGATTCTCTTACTTTACAAAAAACAACAACATTAATTATTGAAGAGATATGGCTGTTTCGATACGGAGGTAATAGTGATCGATCAAACCAGTGGATGGCCTCGCAAATATTAAGATTTCCGTATTCCCCTCTAAAAAAGTTTTCCTTTTCAACTCCTTGATGATTTTCCTGATGTTTGAGTTTTCTGTTTACTGTTTACAATATTGATGTGCCATATATTTGTTTTTTTTTATTGTTAATATTATTTTAGTGTTTCTGATCCTTTACATGATGATAAATTATAGTGTCTGTATTAAATACTTGCTCGTTCTAACTCAACACAGAACTTTTAGTCCCATGGAGTTGGGACTTATGTCTTGTATAATGTGTAATTAACTGGTTTTAAGTTAATACATGAATAAAATGAAAGAAGCAAATATTGTGTAATTTGTTACAGATTTAAAAATAAACGTTTACTTTAAATACTCATTATTTTATGAAACAAAAATGTAATTGGGATCCGAGATTGTCTCACTCTATGCATAATTAATTTAAGCTTTTAATGGCAAAAAAGCCACTGTCCAGAAGTAGTTATTTTTCAGTATTAAACTTTCACTGAAGTCCACTTTTGAAGAGGTGCTTATAAACTTTCACTTCTTTTTATGTCGGATTCGTATTGTTAAGAGGCACTAATAGTTTTATAAATTTGTATAGTGTATTTCAAATTAAAAAGAGCAGTTAAAATTTGGTGTCGAGAAAACATGAATCAAAAAGCTTTTTGATTATATATTTAACGATAAACAAATTTATTTATTTGTTCTAAAAAAGGTTTAAAGGTACAATAACAATATATTATTAGATTTAAAGAATTTAAGAAATATTTAAGTTTTAAAACAGGCAGAATTGTAAATATTACACAGTACATAAATTTACTAATTTACAAATAAAAAAATCAATGAATGATTTTTTCTTATTTTGTTTATGAATTTTTTGCCATTATAAACAAAGATTAATAATAAAAATGATGTGACCTAATTGGGGTTACCCGTGCCGAAGACACTTAACAATATCCTTTTTTTGATAGGATTTGACCTTACCCAATTGACCCGGGTGTCCTGGAATTATTTTTATAACTTCCATCAATATTTTCTGTTTCTCACCTGCTGACAAGCTTCTAAAATTAGTGACTAAACGAAACGATTTTCAGCCGCGGTTTCGATCAAAAATTAGCCGAAACTTCGGCTCAGCCGAAACCTGCGGTCGGGGTGCGCCGGATAACGTTCGGCTGTCAGTTTTCAGATCTAACATATTTATATTTTTGTAATTCCCTAATAGTTAAGTTCCTGTAGCGTACATTGAAGAACTGTTTCAACAGTTATATGTACGAGTATAACATACCAATGAACTTAAAAGTGCTAAAAATAAACAAATTTATGTGTTTTATTTCGTCGCGTATTTCATTCAACACTTATATAATAAACTCGTAGGATTTAAGTATAAAAATGTCTCATTTTTGGCGTTCTAAAGTGACCTTTAACTTCTTTAAATACGTTTTGGTTTCGTTTGAAACTAGAACTTAAGCCAACATTCAGATTTGGTTTTGGCTAAAAATCTTGTTTCGGTTGGTCACTAAAAACATATGAATAATAATTTGAAACATCGAGCATTTTAATTTATATTTTATTCTCATCTCGAGCATTGGAAAACTTTTTGTGTGGAGCGACGACTTCAGTGGAAATGAACATTGACGCACTTAGCTCAGTCAAACAAAGCAAGACTTCTCACATACTTTTTAAAAAATGTAACTCAAATAAAGTAAATACATTTAACTCTCAGTTTTGTTTTATTTTCTTTTAAAAATACATTTATTACATATCTCATTGGTTTTGAATAACGACAAAAAATGGTTGTGTGGCCCAGCTGAAATTTGGCCCGGCTGCTGAAAAGGTTGGCTACGTCCGACCGACCGCATTAGAACATTCTTAAAATATTGTCGATAAAATAATATCAATTTGTCTGGTAAATTTTTGATTAATTGCGAAATTAATTTGCCATTGGTGAGGTAGAATTAATTAATACAAAAGGTTGTGGGATCGGTGTCCCGCCCGCGCCCCGCCCGGGGGCCGGTTAAGAGGGACTCTCCTTTAGGGTGAAGTGCTTCATATTTCACAATTTTTATTCGAGGAAATAAATCAAGCGCTCACAGCGGGTAAAGCGGGGAGAATGGAGATCGGAATAACACCGGTGTACTCTGGTTATGAAATTTCATCGATTGAAAAAAACATAATTCGATTTCGCGGACCAGCGGGACGCGCGTTTGTCAACGAATGAAATTTAAGATTTGTGTTCTGAGATATCGAAGGGAAATTATGTGGGTACGAGTTTTTGGAAATTGTAACAGTTTTATCTTTCGATTACAAATTAGTAAAAATAGGCATTGTGTTTGTATACAGCTTGCAAAAATACAATATAATTTACGTTTCGGATTCGATTAATTTTTTTAACGTTTCTTGATCGCATAGCTTTTTTTAAAATGACTTTCTTCTTGTACAAGAAGAATATATTATTTGGTACTTAAATAAACTTTAATTATACTATATATACGCAACAGAGCATATTATTCTAGTACAAAGTATAAAGCAATAAAAAAAGACAGAATTGAACGAAAACTAAACAGATATAAAAATTATAAAAAACATAAACTTTAACGGTTAAAAGAAAAATAAAAAGGGTTTGAAACTGAATAAGTAATCCATATTAAAAAGTATGTCACTCAAACATCCGCTCCAATGCTTCTACAATTCACAGCGATTCACAGCGTTCCACCAATTGGCTGATTATAAATAATAAATAAAATAAAATATCATTTGAAAATGTTGGAAATTTGAATATAAGGGCTTTTCTTCAGCCTTTAACTGAAGCCTGGTAACTGGGGTCACAGCAGCCCATTCCACTGAAAAATTTTAGGAGCAGCAAACACCCCGCTTGCACAACAATATCGGGAAAGCTTGTATAGGGCTTTATAACCGTTCTTGTAGCACAATTTCATATCCTCAACTCTTCGGATTATTTACAATATTATTTTTGTGAATATAATATTAATTCTATAAAAACCGAAAAACTTGATAAATACTTTATAAAAATACGAAGGAAAGTTTTTTCAAGAGATATTTACAAAAATCACCAAAGTTATTGATGTAAAATCCTTTATTTCTTATAATAACCAACAAATAATGCGTACGTTCAATTCAAACATTGAAAATCTTCTTCTTTTGCCGTTCTTGCCGGAGGTTGGCGACCATCTTTCTGGATTCATCACAATTCTGGGTCAGTCATCAGCGCTGCTGCATCTGGCACAACGAACCACTATCTGAGATTTCTGAGCCATGATGCTCTTTTTCGTCCCATTCCCCGCCTGCCCTTTAGCTTTCCTACCATAATAAGTTGAAGAAGGGCATAGTTCTCACTGCGGAATATGTAACCAAGGTATGAGGCTTTTCATCATTGGACAGTGGTCAGTAACTCCCTCTCTTTGTTTATAATGCTGAAAACCGCTTCATTGGAGACACGATCAGTTCATGAGACTCGAAGTATTTTTCTGCACAGCCAAAGTTCGAAGGCCTCAATTTTGTTCATCTTTGAAACTTTAAGAGTCTAACCCTTCACTCCATACTGCAACACTGGCAATACGTAAGCTTTTATTGCTCTCCATCTTGTGCTTACTATCAGATCTCGGTTGCACTGGAGTTTTTGCATTTTATAGAAGGTTTATCTTGCAATTTCAATTCTGGTCTTCATAATGGAATCCGGATTCCACTCATCATTTAGCTTAAATATTAAAAACGAGTAACCTTTTTTATTCCACTACAATCTAAAGTGAGATGGATGTTAATGCCTCTCCGTTTGCTGGCCACCATAGCTTTGGTTTTTAGAGCGTTCATTTTGAGTCCGAATTCCTTACCTGCATTTTTTATCTCGTTGACAAGTTGCTGTAGATAATCAGCAGTATCAGCTATAATGGCAGTATCATAAGCGTATATTATATGATTGCTTAATTTACCATTTATTTTAATTCCTATGTCAACATCTTGCAAGGCCTCTCTAAATACAAATTTAGAGTATAAGTTGTAAAGCATTGGTGAAAGTTGGCAATCCTACCATACACCTTTCAGGATATGTTTATTAAAGTTTTAATGTCATTTATACGGACGTGTGCAGTTTGATTCCAATAGAAGTTATAGATGATTGTTATATCTTTTCCGCATTGAAAAATAAAACTTGTATCTAATACGTAGATATTCATTAAAAAGATTGATTAATCAATAGACACGGACCAATTCATACACGTGGACACAAAATATAATTCAATAGAAAAACATGAATAAGAACAAAACACAAGAAGCAATGGCAACTGAATGCCATAAATGGTTCTGTAATGACCGAAGAACATCAATAAAATGATGGATAATGGATAAAATGCCACAACACTTTATTTACATGTTTGCTTAAATACAAGTTTATTTTACATTTGAAACGCATAATTGTTGAGCGTTGAAAGTGGTATTATTTTTGAACATTCATGTTACACTATTTCAAGTTTAAACTAACTTTTCGCTGGCGTCGTATGTTTGAAAATCTGATATGATTACATGATTTTACATTATACTCCAAATTTAAATTGTTCAATTTATTTCACGGAAGCAATAATTTGTTTTATAAAAGAAGAGAGGGCTTTTTTTTGTTTTCTTTGGATGTCATTTATATGATATATAAAAAAAATTAATTCAAATTGAAAATTTAGACTCCGTTATGTTGCATTTTCATTATCAGCCTCATGGAACTCATCCTCGTGGAAGACCTCCCAAAGGATGGAAAGACAACTAGATTCCACCCCACAGGAGGAACAACGCTCTGGAGGGCAGACCGCATAGGTCTATCGCAAGGAAGAAGTAGAAGATTTTAAATTTTAACATTTCAGTTATCAATTATATGAAGAAGTTTAATTTAAGAGTAGGTAAAATAAAAAGTTGGAGCCTAATCATTATTGTTTACTACGTAAAATGTGTGCTTGCTCCAGCCGTTAAGTAATTTTAAGAAAGTTTTCATTTGTGGGCGAAACTTTTCCCAACCATAGGAATCCAAAAAAGTTCTTGCAGGGGAATGAAAATTGCAAGTACAAAAGGCAAAATAATTAACGTAAAGCAAGGTCGGTTCTGATGAAACATTAAAGAGGAGTTTTAAACTGAGATAAATAAAAGCCAATTCCACTTTGCTAATTTCGGTAGACTGTGTTATAATACTAATGAATTGTTTTTAAAAGCGTGTACCATCGTTTGGTATTGCAGTAACAAAAAATATTAGTTAATTGTGAACGTGGATAGTTAGAAAAATTGTATTTGGATAAATATTTAACCGTTACTGTAAATTATGTAGAATTTGGAATAAACCTTGGAAAAACCAATGAACTAGAAGCTAACTAGGTTTCTCATACTTCTGTTTTAATACGAATTTTTAAGAGTAGAATTAAAATGTTAAAATCAGCATATCCTTAAAAAAAAATATTTTGTGTTGAATGAACATTTTTATTTCAAATTTAAAATATCTTAGGGAGGTAGGATATTTGAATTTGAAAGAAATTAAGGAATAAAAAAACGGACGCAGCAAAATCTAGTCAAAACTTTACTGTCATCGTGCGATACTGTGCAAAAAAGGATCTGGGAATTTTGCTTAACTAAAATCGATGAAATCTATGTTTCGCTATCCCGTTTTCTGCACTTCAAAACTGAACCGATTTGGTTATTTAAAAAAAAAAATGTTTGAAACAAAATTTTCTGTATTTGTACATTCTCCATTTTTCTTAATTATTTATAACATTTTCATAAATTTAGAGGGTGCCGGGTGCGTCTGTGTGTACTTATAGGGCATATTTAAGAACACGGCTATATTTGAGAACACCAAACGTGTTACGTAAAAGCATTATGAAGTAAAGTTTTGTAAGTATATTTAATCATGTTCAATCTTAAGAGAAAACGCGGTCTGACTTTTCTTCATACAAACGTATTTCCGTATTTTCTCTCTGGATTATGGCACTAAAAGAGTGATTTTTTTACACATTGTAGAAATTTATCATTCGCGCCTTTTTATTATTTGTTTTTTTTTAAGACTGTCTATAATGGTTAATATAACCACCCGAAAACCCGTAAAAATGCACAGTTTTATCTGTTGTCTTCCGCACGGTGTACGAATATAACTTTTATTTTATTGAAAAACGCAAAACACACCGATGCAGAAAATATTATTCTGATACTCCGCCTAAAAAAATAACAAAATCGGCTCACTTTTGAGATGCGGTCGATTTTGTCTATTCTAACAAAGGTCTGACAAGCAATTGCCCTTTTTGCATAGTCTCGGGGAAGCATTTGCAAAACAGTGACAAGAAAACAATGTTCAAACACCTATTCATCAAAATTCCCTGTCCTCACAATTTATGTAAACCGAAACACAAAAAGAATAATGTAACCGTACATATCAAATTTGGACCAAATATAATAATTGATATCAAACATTTGATTGAGTTCATTTAATCTATATACGAGTATGTACTCAAATCTAGTAATGGCAAAGCATTGCCGAGCTCGTTAAGTATATAAGTTAGAATATAACAAAACCTCAGAGTAATAATTATCTAGAAAGTCCTTAAGCTCTATTGCATAGAACAAAAGCGTTCCGAATTTTGGTTTGGTTTTTGGTTTAACAACAAACGTGTAACAGACGGTTTCGGTTTGCACTTGCGATTCTCGACACAAGTAACTCCGGCAGTTGTATTGGTGTAATCCATCGCTAACTTCGTAGTAAATAATCATAGAATGATTTTTCTCCGTATGGGCGATTTTTGCTTGTTGCGTGTTATTCCTATAAGAACAGAGCAGTATTTACTAATCACAAAATGTAAACAATGATAAAGATTCCATTTTTTATATTTAAACTTTCAAAAGTACTTACTCTTTTATCAGTTTACACAAATCTAATTTCCGTTTTATGAGATTAAAATGAACTCTTTTTAAAATTGAATCTATCATCAAATTTTCTGTCTTTTACTACTTCTATTGATATCACGCTGTAGTGGCTAAACGACTTTACTATCTACAATATAGTGGATAACATTGTTTTATGTTCAGAGATCGAAAATTGTTGACGACGAGATGTCTGCGACATGAAAGCAATTTAAATGTTCACACCACAGTAAGTGATACAAACATGATATGTTTGTATCAATTAACAATATGGAAAACAAACTCTTGTGTTGTAACGACAAAAGCGCGTGCCTAATCTCCTTAACATGTATGATCTTGATGAATGAAAGCATTGAGTTTATTTTAAGCGTAATGGAAAAGTTTGTTTTCTACAAGATAATGTTAATAATGGGTTAAGTTATATTTGAAATCATGACAAAATCCTTTGATCCTTGTAGGGAATTTATCAAAGGATTCATATTATGATATTTTAGTATACAATTTCGTGATGTTATTGAATTTCAAGCAAACATGGTTGAATATAACTACTTTATGAAAATGGTATGAAATTTGCTAAAATTAAATTGTATTTTCGGTCGCAATCAAACAATTTATTTTTAAAAACAAATGCGAACATAAAGTATCGAAAATTTCTAAGTTGATCAGCAACCTGGTTTTCGGTCTTGTAAATCAACCACGACTAATCTCTTGTATTTTACCGATACCATATTTAGAGATCTGGAGAAAAACAAACAATTTTATGTGATTTACACCGATTTTTCCAAAGCTTTTGACAAAGTTGATCACCAAATACTGTTGACAAAACTGTCTTCCTTTGGAATTCGTAATCATATCTTAGTGAAAGGAATCAGTTTGTAAGGGTAAATAATTCCATCTCAAACAGCATTAACATAATTTCTAGTGTACCACAGGGTGCTTACCTTGCTCCTTTGCTATTCAATCTATTCATTAATTAACTAAAAAAAAAATCTTAATTCTTAAATTTGGCTGTACGCTGACGACACTAAGATTCTCAAACAGATTGACAACCCTTTCGATTGTTTACTTTAATAATCTGATTTACTCTCTTTTAGCACCTGGAGCTTATCCAATAATCTACATCTCAATTTGAGTATGTGCAAGGTAATGAGATTTTTTTTGTCTCGAAAATCCTATCATATACTTCTACTCACTGAACGATGAAATATTACCATCTGTGTCTAGTATACGAATTTTGAGTATTATACTTGACACATTTACAATTCATGTTGAACATGTTATCAATAAATCCTTAAAACTCTTTGGATTTATTTATATAACGAGGGCAGAACAGATTTCAAAAATATCAATACCCTTAAAACTCTCTTCTGTTCCCCAGTTCACCTGCACAAAGAATATTCCTCCGTTATCTGGTCTCTTTATTACAATGTTTACATCAAAAATATTGAATCAGTTCAATATCGATTTTTAAGAAATAAAGGCTGGAGGTTGGGCTTATCTGGAGACCAATATACGTATAATGAGTTAAAAACTAGCTTCAATATATATTTTCTTCGATACCGTCGAAATAAGTCCGACCTTCTAGTCCTTTTTAAAATTTTCAACTCACTCTTTGATGCGCCTGAACTACTGAGCTCAATAAAATTAAATATCCCAACTAGCAATCTAAGACAAAACTTACTTTTTCATATCGATAACCATAGAACAAACTATGGTTTTCATTCTTCAATGCCCAAAATTTTAAGGTCTGCCAACAAACATACTAGTCTTGATTTCTTTGATAACAAGTTGTCATCTTTCATTAGATCACTGCGTCAAATTCAAATATAAACACCTCTCTCCCGCTTCCATTTCCACAAAGTCTACTATTTACCATTGTGTTTTTCTACTTTCTTTTATAATAATTTTCTATGTATAAATATGTCCTTAAAAATGCCCATTAGGCGTGTATATAAATAAATAAAGAATATTTTTTAGTCGTGATTTAACATTGAATCGGCAATATTATATCTTGTCAAACTAATGTTGACTGTTTCTTTTTTCATTTATTCTCTATGGCAATACTTTAGTTGATAATGGAACGCCTAACACTCAAACAACGCTTGAAAATCATGTAAATGACTTAAATGAGTTTTATGTTCCGCTCGCCCAACGAATAAGGATCTTCGTTAAACCATGTTTTGAAATGCTCGCCAAACATATAAAGATCTTCATTGAACCATGTATTTTAAATTTTCTTTCACTTAATGCAATTACGGCCCCATGAACAAAAAAAAATTTATTGAAGAATACAGTTACGCGTGTGAAGTGCAGTTTAATCCATTCAGTCGATTAGTGTTTTATGTGCAAGAGGTCTCGGGTTTGACTCTCGGAGAGCTGACATAAGTAAACATATATTTTAAAAAGTGTTTACACGCTGTGATATTTTTCATAATATGTATATAATCTTTAGATTGGCACCTGAAACGTAAAACTGATCATCATGCCTTTATGTAACAAATTATCGGAGTGGTGCCCTTTGCACTATTAAGTGCGTATAAGGAAATTAAAATGGTTAACCGTATAACTCAAAAAACTTTAATTTTTAATTTAAACAAATATTTAATTTAAAAAAAAAATGATTTCACAATCTTTATGATTTTCACGACGGTAATTGTCAATTTTTAATAAATGTTATTAGAAAATAAAAACATGACTCATTTTGGTATTTCCTTTAATTTCACTCAACGAGATTAAATTTTACTTCTAAGAAAAGGTTATTTATAAAGGCGTATCAAGGCATCCGAACTTGCTGTGAGTACAAGCTGCCCTGGGGAGGGCGTATCGTTTTGCAAAACCAAAAAAATATAATCAAGTTTGAATAAAAGTTAATAACTGTCGAGCTTTGAAGTTTTTCTCGGAATTAACCGTGGTATTCAAATCTGATTTTAAAAAATTGAATATTAAATTGCTTCACAATTTTTTTTACGTCAGTATGGTTATTTAGTAGAATATTCTCCACATAAATAAAGGTTTCACCTCTTTTGCTGTACAAAAATCAAGAGATTGAATTAATTTTGATATTCATAGGCATAATCAAATGATACGCAGTGTGTAAAGTGGCAATTTAAATAATATTTTGAGAGTTTTGCAATTTTTTTATACAAGTACGGAATTCAACCCAAAATTTAGTTTGCCGAAATTGACAAATATTCTCTGTATCCGGGTGGATTAAGAATACAGTTTTGTTTGTGAAATAGACCCAGAATCCTCGACGAGTGCCAACTCGGTGGCTACTACAATGCTTGAGGTCCCGAGTTTGATTTCTGGGATAGTCGGCATTTAGTATTGATAAAAAAAGTGATCCTACGCATATATCATGTTCCTGGATTGGGACCTGAAGCGTAGGGCTAATCACGTTATCTTCATGTTACATATGTATCATTCAGTGGGTACTATCATCGGATCCTAATGACGTGCTTTCCTCCTGCCACTAGTCACAACCCAATGTGACCACGATTTGGTAATTAAAAGGGAAACATCACATCACATTCTTCGAATACGGATAAAAAACACGTGAAATAGATTTGGCAAAAATAATCGTATTTTCAAAATCAATATGGATATTGTGGAGAAATGTTTTTGTACATATTTTTTTAATAAATTGTTAAAAAATATGTCTCTACAAAAAAGCAAAACGTTTGGCCTTGATAATGTGACGTTGCGATTCATCGTGGTGTTCTATTTAAATTGAAATGGTCACAAACAAAGTTCAAAGTTTGTCCAAATCGTGACGAACTAGAGGCGTGGCCAATGCGATGCACCACCACACACGTCTATCCTGGCAAACATTCCTAGTTTCTTCTACATTCATACATCTTGTTATACATGCCCTTCGGTTCTGTCTGCTTTTGACATGACCAGACTTAAGATTTTGGTTTATCTGATCATGCCACGTCTTCCTTGGTCGTCCTCGTCTCACGTTACCGTTTCAATTTCGCCATGTATGCTTATTTTACCATTATTTTGTTGTCCATTCGTTCTTCATCACCAAACCATCTCAGATACCCTTTCTCAATCTTATCAATTATACTTGACTCAGATTTCCTTTCTCGCCTGATTTCATCATTAATATTTAACCACTATTATTATCAGTCTGATTATTTAAAATTAGGTGATTAGCGAATTCAGATAAGTTATTATTAATTAAACACATTATGTGTACTTGTTCTAGTAATGTAATTTCTAACCGTTTTACTGAAATAGAAACCGGGGCAAGAGTTGCACTTTGGGTTATAAATTCCTGGTTGAACAAAAAAGAAGATGTTAAAATTTCTAGGTTTCAATTTAGGTAGCCTGAAATCGTCTTCACTTCCCGTAGAGAATTGTTAATACCTAGATCTACATATTTAATTAAAAAAAGGTTTCTATCGCTGTTAAAATGTTTGAAATAAAATTGAGTTTATTAACTTACATTTGATTCGGAGCATAAACTGATTGCTGACTGTTTCTCCCTCAGAGTTGGTGGCCGAACAGGAATATTTTCCTGCACTATGCCTCGCTACCCGCTGCAGTACCAAGCTTTGGTTACTCCGGACAACTCGCGCTGATACATTGTGGCTTAAGAGAACCCCCTGAAACAAACAAAAAAAAATAAAATATATCAATATTTTGAGTTTATACAAATGTTTGTTGACAAGGATTGAACTTTACCCCAAGGTAGTTCAATGGATTTACAATACGATTTAAAATTTCTACTGATGGTATCTATAGTTCTTGCATAGGCTTTGTGTACAAATATTTATATGTCAACTACGCAAAATTAATTTATTAGTATATTAAAATTAGGGTTAGTTACACCAAAAAAGGCTTTTTATAAGTTAATGAATCGTTTCTGTCAGAATAGACAAAATATGAGTAGGTTACATGAAAAACTATAAACTGAAGCAAATTATTATAAAAAACTTAATAATTTTATTTATATCGAAAACTAGCGGCCCTTAAAAAATCCTTGGAATCAAATGTATTTATTCATACATTCACAAATAATTTATTACTGTACATTTATTGGGACACAAATTCCAACTCATATCACCTATATCAATATCATAATTATATCCTCTCTGCACCTAATGGTGCATAGGGAATTGCATTGGTACACCAACCATAGCATATCTTGATTATTTTTGTTACATAAAGGTAAGATAATCAGTCTTACCGATACCAGTTTGAGAACTATGCAATGTTCTAATCTAAAAATAAATATTTAGCGTCAATCATGTCGGAAATTAAAGGCAATACCTCTTGCATGGTAAGCAAATAAAATTATCACGAGGTGGAGAAAATATCAGACACAAACAAAGTAATAATAAAAAGAAAAAGATTTAAATTTGATTGAATTAATGTATGTTAAAACACCAACATATTATACAAATAGAGATTAAAACATTAAAACAAAAGTAAAATAAAAACAAACTTGTATCGAACTTTAAAGAGAAATAAAGGTTTTCGCAATGTTTGAATTTATTATATTAAACCATTACGTGCATCGCTAGAGGTCAATTAAAACGAAGCGCAAAATCTCAATTAATTTGATTGTCTAAATAAAGTTATTGGTTCAAATATACTTAAGCAAATCATAAATTGCAAGAATATCTTCAGTTTTTTAAGATGCACGCAAAAAAAACTCTTTCACCGATGTATTATTGAACAATATTAGTGTTTTGTAAATAGTTTTCACTAGACATGAAAGTAATATCCAATTCATACCTGCCAAAGAAAAAAACCTGCTACCTTTCTTTGACATCGCACGCGTGACCTAACCTTTATTCTTGCGTTATCTGAACTTGAGGTGAAAGGACTGAAATTAAATAATAATCCCGAAACCTGAATCCTCTTCAAATACAAAAAGTTTCGGCAAAAATATTATCGAATGTTTGAATATAGGATGAAATAAATAAAACAAAATATGAAATTCATTCGAACATTAAAAAAAAACATTTTGTGGGTCACGGGTTTGATTCCCGACGATGCACAGTGGGCCCGAATTCACAAAACACGATTAAAAATTACTTTTTGATAATTCACTATCTGTTGAATCAGATTCAATACTAGTCTCCATTTCATCATCGACATGTTTTAATCATGTACTGTAACCTCTATTTTGTGTTTCGTTCCCACAACGTCTTTGTATTTATATAATTTGGAAGTATAAGAAACTCTGGCGCTTCCGAAGATAACTCTTTCTTCTTTTCTTTGGTTAATCTTAGAGTGAAGACACATAGAAATCTGATGATATAACAATTATATTTTATAATATATCCTAGTTGGTATTCATTTTTGAGGATTTCCCCGCAAAACGTCTACGAAACGTTTCACGTCTTTATTTCTCGCCTCGTTTTTTCTTCTTCCGAAAGTTCTCCGTTTGGTAACAAATAAAATCTATGACTTTGGGACTATGAGAAAATATGCCTGTGAAAATGCTGTAAAAGGCTGTTTCTTAGGCATGTTTTCTTAATATGTTTGCCTCAACTTGATGTCCACTTAATATTTGTGTCTCATCTGAATAGCATAAGCCGACTTGGATACTGACGTTACATATTTTAGCTGTTTCAGATTGCTCGCTGAGATATAAAAAAACAGATAGATGCCACCCTGCTGTATTCTGATTTGTGCCTGTTGTTTGAGGCAAAATATACTTAAGCTCCATTCGGGATTCCAATTATTTCTCCTCTTTTTCTTTAAACGTGCTGAAATTATAATGACTCGCAATTTATTTTTTAAATAATCATAATATGAATCATGATGTATTAAGATTTATGATATTGAAAAAAGCGTCACAGTAGACAATTAGTGCGTATCTCCAATATTTTTGGTAAATACTTGCGCTGCTCTCGAGAAGATATTTTTTGAAGATTTCATAATATCATATAGCTCTTCTTGAGACAAACTTACATAGCTGCGGTTTGAAAAGCTGTGAGATAAAAATGAATAAACTGGATAAAAAAATATAAACTAAGATAAGATAAAAATTATTTAAGGAAATCAGAACAACTTGTTTACGTAAAAAATATCAATAAAAGCTGGATGAACTAAAATATAATTTTTGCAGGATTTTAGTAAAACATATTAATGAACATTTCTGCAAAGTAAAATATCTAGGGCAGGGGGCGGAAGCGTACTATAGGTCAACGCGAAATATTTTTTTTTGTAAAAAGATGGTGACAAAATATGCCTACATGTAACTTGAATATTTCTTTATAAAAATGTGTTCTTATTTATTAAAAATATATCAAATATAATCGGCATAAAATAAAACACGAGGATTCGTCACAGTACTCCAATAAATGATGCACGCTTCAATACGACTGAAGCAACGGGTCAACGGGTGATTTCATAGTGTTCCCTCTTCACTCAATGACCGTCATTTTTGGTTTTAGAAACGCACTTTGGCGATTGCGTAAGCTTGTTTCCGATAGCAGACATATAAATTTTGTTTTGTCACAGCGCAACATTGGATTAAATAGGAAAGGAATTGAGATAGACTGACGTTTTGTAGATTTCGTTCCGAAAACAGCGGCAAAACATCAAACTGATGGTATCTTCTTTACCACATAAATTTAGTTCGAGTTTATTATTAATTATATTTTATTTTTATGCGATGCGTTTATACCAAAATTGATTTGGCGGTTAACGTATATGTTAGTTAAATTTTGAGCAAACACTGACCTCAGGTGACAAAATAATAAATTAAATAGTTTTTGGAACTTCATACAGGTGCGAAAGAGACAGGATTAAAGTTGGCGTGAGAAAAGGAGGCAGGTTTAGAAATTTATTCACGCTGTGACACATTTTTAAACGACCCAACCATACAATAATACACAATATGATATACCTAACCATACTATAATGCAAATACTTTTAGTTTTTAATTACGTTCATTGACATAGCTTATAGACGGATGGTTTAAATACGTAGATGTTCTTATTCAGAAATGACGCTATGATATATTTACATGTAGACATGACAATTTAAAGCGAGAAATGTGTTTATCATTTTAATTAGTACGCACATATTAATTAATATCATAAACAAGTTTCAAAGCGTAGTAAAACTTTTGAGGTTTGTCATATTATGCGAGGGACCGTGATAGTAAATTCAAGTTGGAGTATATGTATAAACTACAAACACAAAGACGACATACGAAGACAACTAAGCACTTAGTAGTTTAAGTTCGGCTTTCCCAATATTGTAAAACGGCTTTATCAGCAACTCCGATATTACGAATATAAGGGTATCAATAAACCGCAAAATCTTAGGTCAAAATATCCGAGGTCCGCCCTATTGGATTTGATTAAGAGAGAGGGGTATCTCAGGAGCAAAAGTAATTTCCCGCGCATGTTTCGCTGCTAACACAGCTTCGGCAATCGGAGAAGGAAAAAATCTTCCGACGAGCATTATGTGGGCACATTCTTTTGCCGTGACAATTTTACGAGGAAAGCGGGGCAAAGAGTGTACTGTGTAAAGAGGAAATGAAGAAACGGAAATGGACTCTTTTGTACAGTATACAAATTGTACAAAGGCAAAAAACGCCGGCGGGTTTTCAATGCCGCACTAAGTTTGCTGTGTGTTAGTTTTATGTGAACAAGACGCGTGTGTCGTGTATACAGACACGCCGAACTGTATTTAATACGTACATCACAGTATACATACACTTTCTACACATACCCGGGAACACGCGTGTGGCCGTGTAAAGGTGCGGGCTAATCCCAGATTCTCGCACGGCATGGAGATTTGTATGTTGGGGTTTTAATTTTTGATGAGGAATTTTTCGCGCGAGAAGATTTTTCTACTTCATTCGCGAGATTTGTGAAATATGACTTTCAGTATTTTCAAATTAGGTTAGTCTTCTGGTTGGAATGCGAATGGTTGATTTGTGAAATGGAGAATTCTCAACAATAAAAAATAATTGAATAATATATAAAAAGAGCTTGAGAAACTGTAAATTTAATAATTTAAAAATATTTTTTTAATGATGCACGCTGACATAAGACATAAACAGAGTCAATTTTAAGCCACGAAAAGTCTCTAAAAACATTAGCCGTTCCCAATGTAATAAACTGTCCGATTAACTTAAAAACGAAAAGTCAAGTGAATCTCTAAACCTACCACATAAAAAAAAGTGTTTTCGTTTGAGAATATTTTTAAATCTGTTCATATAAAGATGCATTAAATATGTGTTATTACAAAATTAGATTGTGATAAATTATTATTTTGTAATGTCACAAAATGGTTTTTTCTGACGTACCCCCTCAAATGAGTTGTTTTATTTCGGTGAGAATAAATAAAATATAAAAAGGTTTGTAAAATAAGCATAAGCCAGATAAAAATTCATGATTTACAGTTTTGTACAACAATACCGAATTAATAAAAAAAAATACGTTTAAATGATATAACTTTTTTGATCACATTTAAATTCTAGGACTCACTTGAACTTATGTTTTTATTCAGCATGTCGCTCTCACATGAGTATTTCTTAACGATTTGCAATAAAATATGGCTTGTTGCTTTTGACCTCTTGAAACTTCCGCTTTCCCAAATGAGAAGTAGATTGAATTTGAAGGTACTGGATATTAGACAATTAAAAAAAAAGAGTCATTTACATATTTCTGGTCATGCGGTTACAAGAGACAGCAGAATGCTCGTACGAAGTTTTCCTTTAATTTGAATTATTTAATACCAAAAACACGTACGACTTTTGCTTAGAGAAATTTATCTTTTGCCCCAAGAGTGTTTATTGTCCTGGATACACCTATTAAGTGCTCCAAAATGAAAGTCGTTTTCAAGAGAGATGTTTGGATTTCCTCTACAAGAGAATGAACCATTGCAGGAGACTGCTGCGAGATATTGCTTATATTTATATACTTTTAAGCGTTTTGCCAAGATGTTATTAAATTACATGTTTAATGATTGAGTTTTTTATTCTTCTTGTTATTTTTTTATTTTTGCAATTGCTTTATCATGTGCATGCTTTCACCATCCATTATGTTGTATCCCATCTCAACACATCGTCGCTTCAGTTCGTTATTGTCCAACAGACAAAAACACAAATCTGTAGAAGTATAGTTCTATTTTTTTACGAAACAAGCATAAATAATGACCAAAACTTTATGCAACATTCGTAGAAAAAACCCCTTTAACAATTTAAAAAATAAATATTTTTCCTTTGAATTTTATAAATAAAGGCTTTCTCAGAACTTTTGTACTCTTAATTCAATTTGGTTAAAAATGGTATGTTGGACAAAAACTAACTAAAACGACATGGCTCTTGGCGTCATACAGTTAGGAAAACGTTACTAATTTTTCCGTATTTACCGTAGGAATGGATGAATGGAAAATTTAAAGATATTTTAATAATCGTAAAAATTCAACTCGTACAAATATTTTATCTAAGGTAGTTGTTATTCATTATATACAAACTAACAAAAATATAAGTACAACATAATAAAAAATATGTAAAATCTCTTTTTTCACCCCACTATTCAACCCAAATTTATAAAAAAGCAGACATCAATATGATATTTTTAAGTTTTATACTTTTTTACCTCTCCAATGAAGCAAAATGCTCGTGTATACAGATAAAATTTGTTTTATAATTTTCATTACAGATTTTTTAAATACGTGTAATTTAAAAAAATTATAAATTTTAATACAAGAATCGAAGAATATAGAATATGAGTGAGGATGGAGTGGGTTTCATGTGATCCACGCTTTTATAGTTGTTAGTTGGAAGATTCAAAGAAATATGGATGTTGTTTAGTGAACAGAATATACTTTTCTTACATTTTTTTTATTTTTTGCGACAAAAAAATGTGTTCTAATATTAGCACGTAGTTTATAAATTTAAAAAATCTATCGTATTCTTCCAGTAGACTTTCTTTCAATTGAAATCAAAATATATACCCACACAGGCCATGCCTTTGAAGGATTTTTTAGTGTTAATGTAATAGATTTTTTCGTATTTGTAACTTATGTATACCTATTGTAAAATACAAATAAAAAATTATAACAAATAAAAAATTACATAAGCGGAATAATGATTGGTACTCAATGTGTAAAGTGGCCACTTAATCCAGCCAATGACAGGTTTTAAGTCATGTAAAAGGCTAAACATCAATATTCCCATCTTTGAAATATTCTACATCTCTGTTGTTGAAAAATATGTTAACCTTAAAAAAGGTTCCGTCTTTAAATAAGTACAATCATTTTGCATTCTTAATTATTAGAAATGATCAAACAACCGGGCCTAAGGATTTAAGAAATACTACTGTGAATTTTAGTATTGTAAGGGTAATGTGGTGAGTACTACGAGTATAAAAACTAGTAGAAATAAAATTTCGGAAAGTGGTTAAGTACTAAAAACTAGATACTGGTCGATTATTTAAAGCTGATGCGTTTACAAAACTTACACCAACGCATTGTGTAGTATCTGTGAATAAGCGTATGTTATAACATCGCACGGCCTACGCATTATGAAAATAATATCTATCTCTCTCGCGTTAAGACGCGCTTATGAGAGTGAGATATACTACTATTGCTAATGACATGGTAGTAAAATACACACAGGATGCTTCTGCGTTCATCTGAATTTTGCTACAATTTTCAATAGTAAAAAATAATAATATACGTATATTCAATGAATGTGGATTAAAAACACTGGGTATAAATATATTTTTTCATTTAGTCTAATCATAACGGCCGATTATCTAGTGCTGGCGCGATCACAAAACTTACACAAACACATTTTTAATGGACAAAATATTAATTTTAAAATCCTTAAAATAACATTTTGTCAAATGTGCTTTGTTAAAAAACAAATCAGGCAAAAAAATGACAAATATTTATTTAGTAACGCACCGCCAGATAACTAGCCTTTTTATTATTTACTTCGTCGAAAATGATGAACAAAAAATATAATCATAAATAAAAAATGTACTTGTGTAAAAACAAATTAATATAAAACATTTTCTTAACCTATTGTATTTTTTTTATTTAAACAACCCTCTAATTCAACATGGATATAAAAAAAACACACTTTGCTAAAATTTAATATAACATTTTTAAAATCAACATCTTGTAAATTTTAAATGCGTTTGTGTAAGTTTTGCGAAGGCGCCAGCTCCAGTTTATCGATTAAAACATATTGCTTTTGGGAATAAAGATATAAATAATTTTTCAAGCGAGAAAAATATTTCCCCCGTTTTGCTAAAATGTGAGAAACATCCGAATAAGGTCAACGTATGTCTCTTGAATTTATTTCGTCCTCTAGGATCAAAAGAGCAGAAACGTCTGGAATAACAATACATAACACATTTGTCTAATCAAACGTCAACCTTCCCGGAACACGTTACAGAGACAAATCCTACACAGCTTTTACATTAAATAAATTAAATTGTACTTTTCCCAAGGGACAGTATCTGAAGAGCTGGCGGTGTTCAAGATTGAGGAAGCTTATGAGAATAATTGGTTCTGACTAAGAGAACGTTTTGCAATGAGTGTAGTTCGGTTTCAATTCATGAGTATGTATTTGTTATTCCCGTGTCCGGATGGAACACATAATACAGAACCATGTTTGAAATAGAACCAGAATCCCAAATGTGTGTTTTCCTTTTCTACGAGTATATTCTCAGGTAAAAATTAATACAATGAATACATGAGTTTTTTTGATTTAAAAAAATGGTACAATTTATTACAGATGGCTTAGAAATTGTACAATAAATAAATAAGGTTCTTTGTACCACAAAGACGTTCAGGGCAACAAATGTTATTTTTGAGAGAAAACTGTCAAACCAACGGCAGTAAAAATAGCATTTTAATAGGTTGGCAATGAGGAATTTCAGTGGCACTAGAAATTAAATATAAAATATGTTTTCCCACGAGCGTTAAAATTAAGAGCATTAAATTGACCGGTGATTTTTGTGTTTTCGAAATGTGTGTTTTTTAAAATATACATTTTTTAATAAACGCTTCGAACGACGTCACAAGTTCATAAGAATCAACCAATGTTACAGTGTAATTATTCCGGCTTGCGGAAAGCCAATTCACTAATCAGTAGAACTTACCAAAGAGAACTTGTGTCGTCAAAAGTTGAGTAATTTTAAAATGAGAAAACGTAAAAAAATATATCGCTGATAATACGATGCACATTTGAAAAATAATTGTTTAAGCTTGATAAACTATAAAACGATAAAAAAAAAAACGCTGAACTTCTTCAATACCATTAGACATAGCTGCATTAATAAAAGCCACAAGAGAGTACGATTTGAAATAGTAAGTAGGCGAAGCTTTAGAATATTTACTTCTTATTTTACTGATTATAAATTGAACGTAGTTATGCAGAAAGCAGCTAGCCATAAAAAGTGAAACTGAGATAATAGCACATTTGTGAAAAGACTGTATAATCTAATCTACACAACAGTTAGAATGTTTTTGACCTTAACAAATGATAAGCAATGAATACATGAGTTTTTTTATATATTCCAAACAAGAATCTAATTATGCATTTGGCCAGTTTAAATGATTTTTAAAGTACCGTGAGATTTTTCTAGTGCCGTGCGCATTTTCTGCAAATTAAGAAAAGGCTTTTTTGTAATCGATACCATTTTCAGAAGGTGATTAATAAAGTTTTTTGTATCAAAGCGGTCTGGCTGTTTTCAGCAGAACATAGAATTGACCTTACTGCAATAGATAAAATCAATATCTCATTTTTTCAAAATTATGGACTGGCTGCTTTCTGCATAACTACGTTCAATTGTGGTATGTATTGCAATATATTATGAACTTATGCTTATATTATATATCTTATATGATTTTATTTTGTACCACTTAAAAAATAATCAACAATTATTTTATTATAATACTAATTAATATGAATGGACCAAGCCAAATAGGTAAAATGTGTGTACTGTTTATGAAATTTGTACTATTGGTCTATATAAATTGGTTATGTTTGTTATGATTATTTTAATTTTTTATTGTTTATTATGTTAATGATAATTAGGTTAATAGGATTAGTTAGGTTTTTTTTTATTGTTATTATTATGTTAACTTTGTTAAATAGCTAATCTTAGGCATGTTTCACATTTTGTAAAATGTTTTCCTCGGCACGGAATACCCCAGTGAGGGAACATTATTCTGTATAAAAAAAATTACAAACAATGTAAAAGTAAAAATAAATGAATAAAATAAAATATAAAAGTCCACTGATAATTATGATAATGGTCAACATATTATAACAGAGTTGGAAAATTCTAGGAATCGAAACTGCTTATGGCCTGTAATAAGCTGGTTTGAGTTCTCACATTTCATACTGTGTAAAATTCACTTTTCTATCCATGTTTGAACATCCATTTTTTTTTATTCTTACATCTGTTGATTTTTGTGAGGTTAAAAAGCTGAAGTCTTCATTGATGCAGACATAGGTGAATTACAACATAGAAAACTTAGGCTTGAGAAAATTCACATTTCTAACTGTTTTCTATCGTGTTCTAACTGGGAATCAAACTCGGAACCTTCCGTGCGCGAGTCAAGTGTCTTATCCATTACGCCACAGAGGCAGCCGCACAGAGGCCGGCGTTCAGAAAGTAAGTGTACTTTGACCATAACGGGCTGTGGTTTTTTGTTTATTGAAGGTTGGCAACACAAAGTGGTAGAGGAGAATCTCCTAACAGAGCGAGCATCGCTGGAACACGGTAATTACACCTACCGATTTTTTTTCACGAATCAAAACGGTTTATGGGAAGGCGTTATGAACAGTACGAGTGTGTGTTTAAGTGGTGGAGGGAGTTTGAGTGGGGGTCGAACAAATGTTCATGAGACGACGAACAGAGGAGTGGAAGACCTTTATAGACTTTTATAGGAAGCCTCGTAGTGTAGTGCTCAGCCCGTTTACCTACCATTCAAGAGGTCTCGGTTTGATTCCCAACATAGTTGACATGCAATATTTATTTAAGAAAGTATTTTTACACTCGTCTTACATAGTCTACATGTTTAACATAGTCCCTGGACTGGAACCTATAGCGTAAAACTGACCATCGTACCTTAATGAAACAAAAAAATATCAGGTTACTCTAACGTTGGTCTATCAATGCAGTGCCCAATGCACCATTATGACGATGACTAAATTTTCTGATCATGTTTGCGAGTCGTTCAGTATCTCTCGGTGCGAGCCAATGTGCGGACGTGTATAATCTCTGGTGCGTACGTTAAAAGCACATAAAAATACTTAAAATACCTAAAAGAGGCTCAGACGCTAAATTTATTAAATAAACTACATTGTTCATTTAATGTAAAATTAAAGCTGACTAATTTAAAATGTCGATTTGTTACTAGACTAAATAATATTATGTCATACCTGAAAAATGTTATTTCAAACCTTAACCACAATAACAGTTGCAAAGGGTTTATTATAATATAAGATACAAGGTCAAATTATTACAAGGTCAAACTCATTTACATAAAGTGCGACTGTTATTGTATTGATAACTTAACGTATACGTAGATATATCAGGCTACAATAATGTAAGGTAACAAAAAGGTCGAGAGATAAGCGCGCCCTTAAAAACAGTAAAATCTAATTTGAAGTTCATAAACCAATTATTAACCGAAGTAACAAGATTAATTTTTCTAATCAAAAGTAAAATAAACCTTTGAGATACTTGTATTTTTTCGATATTTTAGAGTTGATAATTTTAATACGAAGGATTAATCATATTAATCATGGTGAAAATAAGGTATGAATTTAAATTTAAAATACGCACGCCAAATTTCATGTCGAAATCTGCGTTTGTTCAATTACTATTGAACAATTATCAACATACGTGTTTTGTGAACAATAAAAAAATAATTTAGCGATTTTTACAATGTCCGATTTTGTTCAGCATAGAAGTTGCTTTAAATTTTGTTTGCGGGACGAAATTTCTGCTGCAGAAACGTTGAAATTGTTGCAGAAGGCCTTCAGTGACCAGGTTATGTCACAAAAAATGTTTACGAGTGGTTTAAACAATTCAAAGAAGGCAGAGAAAGCGTTGAAGACAAAAGTCGCCCTTGGCGACTATTAACATGAACTGATAAACAACTCGTCAAGGAAATCAAAGATTTGGTGCTCAAAAATTGCCGATTGACAATTAGAAATCTCGCTGATACTGTTAACATTTTATTTGGATCAGTTTAGACCATTTTAAAGCATGTTTTGTGCCTGAAAATGTTTTGTGAGATATGGATCTATGCATACGACCAGGAAACAACCGACCAATCAAGCGAACACCGCGCTAAAGGTGAGTCAAGACCGAAAAAATCGCCCCAAAGTTCTTCAAAAATCAAAATCATGTCAATGGTTTTTTTCGATTATCATGGAGTGGTGCATTATGAATTCCTTCCGCCGGGCTAAACTGTTAACAGCGCATATTGTTTCATCATTATGAGATGTTTACGTGAAGCCATTCGCGAAAAGGGATCAGAATTATAGGCCGACAATTCTTGGTTTTTGTACCGTGATAATGCAGCATCTTACACTGCATTGGTGCTTCGAGACCATCTCGCCAAAAATTCAACTCATCGTTCCGCAACCATCTTATTCACCTGATTAAGCACGGTGTGACTTTTGGCTTTTCCCTGAGCTTAAACGACCGCTCCGGGGACACCGTTTTGACACGGTTGAAGAGATAAAAACCAAATCGCTGCGCGCTTTAAAGGCCATTCCGAAAATCTACTTTAACTATTGTTTCGGGGATTGGAAAAAACGTCGGCATAAGTGTATTGTATCGAGAGGGAAGTACTTTGAAAGTGATGAAATAGATTTAGAATAATAAATAAAGATTTTTAAACTTATAAACCATTTCACCTTACTTTTGATAGAGTTTTAATAGTTAACAATGTTACTTCTTGATAGAGTTTTATTAATTTATTCACTGACTAACGAGCGTTTTCGTCCTAGTTTTCTTAATTTCAATCTTTGAGACTGATAAATTGTTGGAAATAAAATATTTTGAAAATATCTATATAGGAAGGAACTAGTATAAAGTTACGAAAATTAATAAATGTACTTGACTTCTGTTAAAAAATGGGAAAAATGGCAGTATGTACATAATATTATATTATACAATTGTAGGCGAGACTGATAATTAGTATTTAAAACAGCTTTTTTAAATAGATTAAACGAGTTGCCAGAAAAATCTGAAGCTAGAAACCCCTCCATCGGTTAAAAAAATCTAAAATTAGAACAAAAATATTATATAACTGGTAAATGATAGATCGTAGGCCTTAAAATGCCCGGACTTTTATATTTTTTTCTTAAAAATGTTATCCATTTCTGTTGAAATGCCTCTGTTTTAAGAGGTCAGTTTACCACATGTACAACAATAATAAAACGGATACACTAAATAAGAGTACGCATTGTTTTTTATTTATGTTATTTTATTGTGACTATTATTACTATAATCAATTGATAAACATTAAAAAAAAACTTATTACTACTACGGGACTTTATTAATAATCCAGTAAAATTAAATTCGATTGTATAAATTGCAGTATCTTAAATTACATTTTATTAAAATTAATCTTATTTAAATTCTAATGAACTGCTTTAGTAACTTAAAATGAAAGCATTTTTTTTGTGACTATTGGTGTTTACATATAATTGGTGTAAGATGTTTAGTGTTATTGTTTTTTTATTTTTGTTTATAAATAGTATTTATATTGTGATATCTTTTACTGTCTGTGAACTGAAAATAAATAAAAAATCTTTTCATCAAGTAATGAGTTGCAGACCTGTGATAGTATCACTTACTTATAAGTCAGAGAAACCAGCTCTACCACAACTTGTTTCCCATTTTCTTACACGGTTATTAACGGTTTAAAGAAATTGGCCCCAAAAACGCAAAAAAATATTTATCAAAAAAAGGTTTACTATGTGTTCGGGGGGAAAAAAAGTACAGTTCTCTTTGTGAAATAGAACCAAAACCTTAAACCAGTGATTAAGACTAGTAGTTCCTCTCAGGTAAAATTCCTGAATGGGAAAATCAAATATAAATCGAGATAAGTCCGCCTAGTTGGTGCGTTTGCCTACCGTTTTCGAGGTCCTGGGCTTGATTCCTGGCAGGGCAGACGTAAAAAATTGATTTGAATGATCCTTAAAATTGAAAAAATTTACGCACTACTGGGTGCGAAAAGAAGAAAGATAATGATGATGATGTAAGAAATGGTTAAAAGCATGCATATGACAAGTTTGATTTAACATCTATAGGATTAAATCTTTTAACTGTCTAGAAAGACTTGGTAAAAAAAAAGATAAATATACTTTCCGCTTTACGGTTTCTTAAGCTTTCTCTGTGAGAATCCAGCAACACGTTGCAAGTCATCAACCCATATCATTGCAGGTCCGTTTGTTCGCCTGTTGCTTCGTGTACCTATGTCATTGAAACAGTATTTTTTGTTCTCACGGCTTTCATTTTAGGAATTAAACCTGCCTTTTTTATTTTTACAGCACTTAAACCACACAGCCTAATAAGGCAGAACTTTTTTTTAAAAGCACAATTTTATATGTAACTAGTGATAAAACGATAATGATTATGTCAAGAAACAATAGTGAAATAATTCATAAAATTTTGGAGATCGCATCTTTGCAATACTCAAGTAAAGGTTTTATTTGCAACAAAACAAGTAATTTGAAAGTCAGATTCTCACAATATAGTCGTATTCTGAAATGACAAAGTAGAACAGCATGTACTACGAATACCGATAAAAATATTTGAAATGGTTTTATAATAATTAATTGTATTTTCAAAATCAATATGGATAATGCGGAGAAATGTTTTCATACGTAAATTTAAGAAATATTTTTTTTTTTAAATACGTCACTAGAAAAACGAGACATGTTTGACCTTGATAATTGTTACATCAAGAAGCGACTTTGCGACAGCGTTCTAAACAAATTTGAATGGTCAAAAACAAACATGAATCATTACGTATTAGGGGCGTGGCAAATGGAATGGTCGTTTTTGCTGGAATTTAAAATAACAAATTAAAAAATATATATATGCTACTAATAATTAACCAAATTTTATTTTTTTATTGAACAGTATTTCATAGACCTTTATTACTTTCAAAATGCAAAAAAAAAGATATTTCCCCATTGTATTTTTAATGAGTTTTAATTCATATGTAACTTTTTGAAGATTTAAGATTTTACTCATTTATGTACTTGTATGTAGGTAAATTCTTTAAAATAGAACCGATCTGTATTGTGATATAGAAAATGGAATTTTGCGTTGGAAAACAAATTTTTCCTATTAATCTTGAGTGCTAGGTCATGTCAGTAAAGGTTTTACCTTCACTGCACTACATAGTAACGTACAGTGATGTGAACCGAATGATTTGATATTCTTTCATTTATAAATAGTTGATTAGTTTATTTCATTAAAATAAAAACAACAAAAATGTTATGGGGCAAATTCTTAAAAGAAAACGAGTTATTTCTTTATCCGGCTTTGTGAAGGGATTATCAATAAATTCCCCAACCTAACACTGGGGATTGGATTGCAAAAAAAAACTTCCTAAGATACGTTTGTGTTATTTTATATTCCAAGGGGAATTATGCGAAAAATATATTACACGACGCGCCGCAAGTATTATTGTTTTATTTATATCACGAATTAAATAAATATTTATGACGGTACTCCAAAAAACGAGACGTTAAAAATATTATTTAGTCTAAGACACGTCACGATAGTGTAGTGTTTACACATACAAGAGCTCTCATTTCAATTGGAAGTTAAGAGAGTTATCTTAACATATTACAACACAAATGAAAAACACTTTAGAAAAGGGACTCAATAAGTCTAGGCATCTACAAGGCCTGTATATCTATTGGGAGAACTCCTGCAAGCAAAGGAAGAGTCTCAGACGCCACAGTCCGATATGCTCTTGTCAGTGCCAGCAGAGGAACCCTCTGTCCACTAAGAAGTGCTAGTCTAGCCACTCCGATATCCAAACGATGTACCCATACCTGGGCCGCATACGTAACCTGAGCCACATAGGACCCACGATATAGGATCCGCAGGGCTGGAGAGCGGATTCCCCACTCAACACAACTTAGGCGACGTAAATGGAAAAACAAATTTTTAGCCTCTACCGAAACGGTCTTGATGTGCGTGAGAAACGACTGAGTTCTGTTTAGTTAAACACCAAGATACCGAACATGGTCTTGAAACCTAATGCTCGTCCCGTCCATCCTAACAACAGGGTTTCTCTTCCTATTCAGGTTCCCACGTAACATCAAGCCAATAGTCTTGTGAGGAGAGAATGAGAGTTTGTTTCTTTCACCCCATTTTAAGATGTCGTTCGAAGCATCACTAGCCTTCTTCTCTATCATAGCTCTTGATCCTCCAGAGACAAGAAGTAGCGCATCATCCGCATAAACCACCGTCGTGCAACCCTTTGAAATGTGATTTTACAATAGAATATTTTATAGTCCCTAATCTGGCATCTGAAACGTAAGACTGATCATCGTATCTTCGTGTAACAAAAATAATCAAAATACGCTGCTATTCGTATACTAATGCAGTGCCCTATGCATCATTGGGTGCGGAAAGGAAATTATGATGACGATGATCTTCATCAGTAAGTATCGAGACGGTATCCTTAACTTTTCTTTTATATTTATCTTCCTCGGTATTACGAAATCGGCTCTACCAACGCGTCGATACACGTTTTTAGGAAAATATGGTTAACGATGAAAAAAAAAATAGTAATAATTATTTCTCATGCTAGCAACGTTTTTTCCGAAGTATTACAATAATTGCTTCTGGCGCATGTGACGGCCTCCAATTTTCAAATTTTATCCGCTAGATGGTGCTGTCTCTGTTGTCTTCTGTCAAACTTTACCTTGCACTTAGTGTCATTTTTGTCACGTCCAGTGCAGTCCAGTTCAGATATATTTCACCTCCAACCTATCAATCGGATCTAAGAACTCAACTTTGGCGAATGCGCCAATCACTACTTAGTTTTACTATAAATATTTATTAAGTGGATGATGGCAATTTTAGATTTCAATTAAATAACTTAAATACTAAAGTACTATAATTACTTAAATGACTTTAAAAAAAACTTAAATCAACCTGGACAAATAAATGTTTGTCGCAAGAGGAAAAATTAGCAGTTCTCAATGGAGTCCTGGTCCCGACCCTGATGTATGGGAGCAAAGTATGGACTTGAAAAAATAAGGATAAAAGTAGGCTGAATGCTGTCGAAATGCGATTTCTTAGGCAAATGTGTGGTAAAAATATGTACGATAGATGCAAAAATGTTGAGATTTGTGTGAGGCTGAGATAAGCATTATCGACTAAATCAAGAAAGGAGCTCTGCGCTGGTTTGGACAGGTAGAGCAAATGGAATGCAAAAGAACAACAAAGAATATTTACAGTGCGAATGTTGATAGATGCAGAAATAGAAGAAGAACGAGAAAGCATGGCATGACTAAATCTAACAAATACTTGAAGATGGACACGTCAAAAATTGGAATAATCGGCGCGTGTGAGTGAAAAGATGTATGAATGTAGCGCAAGCGAGATCTGTATGCAGAGATGGAGTGATGTGGCGTTTTATTCTCTCTGCCTACCTTTACGGAGAAACGGCGTGATGGTTTGTTGTTTTTGTTGTTGAAATATGAGTTGTACATATTATTTTTATAAGAGAGAACAAATGAGGTTATTTGATTGCGGTAGCTTGATTAATTCCCTTACAATAACATCGACACGTTTATCCGTTTTCGTGATATATGACGAAAACGTTATTTTCTTTGGTTGTATTAATAGTATGTCATTTTTTCAACGTGATACATATTTCTATCAAAATTTATTATCAAGGCCAAATTAACAGAACAAAACGTGGGGATATTGGTCAGTCCTGACTTAGTTCGGACGGTGGGTGTTGTTGCTTAGTAAAAGGGCAATCAATCATTTCGGGGGTAGGTCACAAGTCACAACACAACACATCTACAAGTTCTGATGGACAGTACAAACAATAAAGCTACAAGTTATTTTAATAATATATATATTTGTTCCCTTCGGGGTCAAATGATAAGACAAGGACCACAACGAGGTCCGCAAAGAAGTTTAAATTTTTTTATCAGGTATTGCCTAGTATGTGAAATAAATTGATGAGATGAATCTTGACACAACAATTAAGGTTTTAGCTTTTTAATTTCACTAAAATAACAAAAATGGAAGAATTAAAAAAATTCAAACGTAGGCAAAATGGGTGTTAAATGCCTAGACTTACATATTACTTATTAAAGAATTATAGAATTACTTTCTCTAAAATGGATTGTCACCCATACCAACATTGAATCAACGGCTTTACAAGTGTATAGCTTATGTTAGGTTTTTGTTATTTTCATTGTGTGTTTTGTAATATAAGTAATATAGATGTACATAAATACCTTGTTTTTAAAACTGTATAAATATTTGTTAATTATCTTCGTTTTTTTAAAGTTAGTCTTCTCTGTTTGTTCTCAAATGTAATTTAAAAAAAAGTATATTGTTAAGTGTCCTCGGCACGGGAAACCCCAGTGAGGTCATAATATTTTTATTATTAATTATAGTTTGTAAGCAAAACATATGAATAAATAAAATAAAATAAATAAAATGTTCTTCATCTCTATTGGAAATTGTTAATCCTTATAACTCCCTAGGGGGTGAAATCCAGTCTTTTCTCCTGAAACATTTTGTCAAACTCAGAATATTGTAATTTACGAAAGTGTTTACGCAATAATATTTCATAGTCCCAGGATTGCCACCAAAAGCATAAGACT